>NC_085926.1:191176969-191480000 GCF_029289425.2 Pan paniscus | reverse complement strand
CCAAGGCCTTTCTCAAAATGCTTCCTTCACAAAGAGGCTTTTCTGGTCATATAAATGCAAACCTCTTTGCAGAGCACTTTGGATGTGCCACATAAATGTGTAGAAGAGGTATTAGTCCAGTAACTAGGGTCACGGATTGGGAGAGCTGCATTGCCTAGGTCCGAATACTCATTCTGTCACTTACTAATGGTTTGAATGTAGGCAAATTACTTAATGTCTGCACCTGTGTTTCCTTGTCTGTCAAATAAGAATGACCAGAATAGTATCAACCACAGAGGCTTTTGTCAGGATTGTGTGCAGCAGTGAGTGTAAACTGTTTAGAATTGTGCCTCATATCTGGAAGTGTTCTGTAAATGTTCTCTTTGCTTTCCCACACAACCTAGCCCTGTTTCTGGTTATGGTTATGTTTGTAGACCAAAAGCACTAAATGAGGGTGAGTGCTGCCCATAAGCAGTGTTGCCATAGGTAAAATCTAGATGTTTTACCAGTAGAACTCCCAAGGAACCTGAGGAAACTCTCTCACTACTGGAGTCCTCAGCTCTACTGAACCAGGTTTGTGGAAAATAATTTTCCATGGACATCTGATTTTTATAAAAGCTTTTAATGTTCGTAAGGACTTACATATTTTCCTGTTCAAGTTTAGCTTAAATATTGTAGCAGCATGACCTGATTTATTTGATGGGGTAAGTTTGTGTACAGTTTCTCCTCTAGCTGTTAATCAGTTACACACTCATCTCAATCCCACAAGGGTGCAAGAGTTGCCAAGTGCATTCAGGAACCCAGCCAAAAGGAAACTGCAGATATTGCCAGTGATAAACAGGAGAATGAATTACTTCTTTCTCACCTGCCCAAGAGCACTGATACAGTTTCACCACGTCACATACTAACACTCCTCAACCTCCATCAGTTGACATGAAATTTGGAATATGCTTGTTTTATATTTTTTTCTGTACTAAATATATAATTACTGCCTAGTAAGGCTGTTAAATGTTCAGTTAGGTTTTTCTGAGGTATAATTTTTTATTGAGGTATGATTTTTAAATTTGTTATATCTCTTCATTGAGATATAATTCACATTTCATAAAATTCACCCTTTTAAAGTATACAGTTCAGTGAGGTTTAGTATGTTCACAAATTTGTGAAGCCATCAGTAGTTCTAGAACATTTTTATTACCCACCCCATAAACCCTTTACTCCTTATATTTTGACCTTGTGATAAAATGTTAATTTTATTTTCATTTATTTGGTTAAATTGTGCTAGCAAATTTTTGAAACCAAGAGAACTATATATATATATATACACACACACACACACACATACACACACACGTACATATATATTTTGTAATTACTATTACAATGGGTTTACTTAGCTTACTTTTTATGTTTATCCTATACTTTACTATTTGCTCAAGGTTTTACACATACAACATACACATACACACACACACATGCACACATTGATCTTGGTCACATTAGGGTTATTTGGGTCAGGTTGGAGATATCATTGCCAATGTAGCTTGAGGGAGAGACAGTGGACATGGTGAAGGTAAAAATAACTATCTTTTGTGGAACACCTATTATTTCCCAGGCACTCTTTCTTAAAAGTCTGTTTTAGGACGTAGGTTCTATTATCATCATCTTTATGTTACATGTGAGGAAATAGAGGAGAATGGAGTTTGTATAACTTGTTATATCCCAAGGTAGCACAACGACCACCTAGTACAGTCCAAATTTGAACTCAGGCCTTCCAAATTTAGTGTATATGCCCTCAGCCACTATGTCCTAACACCTACTGTTCAAATGCACATTTAGTTTAATAATCCTAACAGCACTTGATCAGTGCCGTACAATGTACTTTCACAATGATCTCATTCCATTCTCTCAAAAGTCCTGTCGGGCGGTACCAGGTGAGAAGAGCCAGTTCCTATAGTTAAATGATCACACAGCAAGGCCAGTGCAGACAAGCAGCTGGAATACAGGTATTTTGCCAGAGCTAGGGTAGGGGTGTGTTTCTTTACACCACATTGGGACTTCTGACAGTTTTCTTAGACTTCTGTTCCAGCTCTTATAATAACAATCCACTTTCTATCATATTTGTTTGGATGTTTGAATCCTTACATCAACATGAGGGTAGCAAATATGACTTAACTTTTTTAGGTAGTCCCTGTGCTCAGGCACTGTTTATTGAATAAATGTGTAAACAAATTAAAAAAGAGTCTGGCCATATAGTCATTTGAATATTTTATTTCTAGGCTTCCTTAAGTGTTGAACCATCAATATTTTAGTGAAAGGAGACTACATAGACTAGTTTGATGATACCTTTGTTCTTTTTCTACATGTGTTTCAAAAAAGTAAACTTAATTTCACATACACTTTAAATAGAATTTTTTTTGCATATACAAGGAAATGTGATTACAAATACCTTTTGAAGAGGATTAGTGATAATCTGTACCTTTTGTAAGCAAAATGAATGAGAGTACTATTAGAAACCTGTGGATTGAAGCTTTCATTCATCAAACAAAATCTGCAGCTCTGTGCACTTCCGCTCAACCCAATTCCTTAGGTCCTCTGAATAAAGCAGTGACCTGGGAGTTCTTGCACCCGCTCCTCGCTCCTGAGAAGGGTCCTGCCAACTCTGTATTGTCCTGTTGGATTTGCAGTCAGAAGTCTGAGGCTGGCAGGCACTGGGCAGGCAATGAGTTCTTTCCCTGTAAGTTGGGCACAAAAAGATCGGCATGGGAGCAGCCTCCTTTGAGACAGCTGCTCTGAGAGAATGCAATAAGCAGGGAGCAGCCAGCAATTCCTCCTAGCAGAGGGCGACTCGTGGGAGGAGTTCAGTTTGCCAAGTATTGTCATTTGTTGAGAGAAGGTGTGTGCTCAAGGAGGAGTTTTAACCTGGAGGATCATTAACTCTTTTAGTCAGCTGAGGAGCTGCGGTGGCTCGGAGAGTTGGAGTTCATCCTGGAAGCGTCTGCCCGGCAAGGTCAGGGAGGAGGTGTGGAATAACCTTTTCATGGGACACTTTGAGAAGGGCCAGCACGCTCTGCTCAATGAAGGAGAAGAGAATGAGATGGTAAGATTCTAGCCACATTCCCTTCTTCCCATCCCACTTCTCAGCCTGCAAGACACACACACACACACACACACACACACACACACACACACACACACACACACAGACTTCTCTAAAATTTCACTCTGGTATTACATGAGAAAAGGTCATGTTTGAGAAATCTCTCTATCCTGTAAATATAACCTCTGACAGCAGAAATTTGCTAGAATGAAAATATTGTATTCATCTTGTCAAGAATGTTTTCTTTTTAAAGAAAACAGAGAGGGAGAGAAGCACCATGCACTTTATGATTCTTGTTTGAGCCTCATTGGTATAGCCAGTTCTGTTCAAAACACCTAACAATTTTAGGAAATCCCTAATGTGAGGAGCAGTGTATTCCCTGATAGGAAGAAGCAGAAGTTCAGCAGTGAAGCAGAAGTGCAGCTGGGTCTTTGACCTTCTCTTCTCACATGTCTTGTTCACCGAGTCTGTTGGACAGGGAAGACATGCAATATTAACAATTATCAGCCTACACACATTTCTGTTTTCTTCTAGAATTTTACTTTTGTGGCTTCCTCATTATAGAGATTGGTTACAGAAAACTTTCGGTAGTTCAGTATCTCTTTGATTTGAGATGTGCTTCTATCTTGAGAACTATAGGAAAATCAAAGATGACTTTCATGCTCAGGATGAATTTAAAACTGTATTTCTCAATTACAATGTAATCAAGAGAGAGTTAGAAATGTGTACTTCTGTTTAATAAGGTCTTTCTGCTAATTGTATAAGCATAGTCTTTTATGCCAGTAATGATGTAATTAAAATGTTAAAATGTGACGCTCTCATTCCATAATAGCATTTAATCTTCCTGGAATTAATATGTAAATAACAAACCTGAAAGATATTTACTTAAAATGTTTTCTTGGTTAATTGCTTTAGCCCTGACTATTACATTCTTTGTTCCTAAACTGGTCTTTCAAGTCTAATCTGCTTACCTGTTCCTATAGCAACAACATTTTTTGGACTTTCAAGAGTAGATGCCTTCTGCTATCAAAGCTGAAAAAATTATAAAGAAGTAAAATGTACATTAGTTCAGGTGCCTTTCTTAACCATATCCTTTACTTCATTCAGATTTGACTGCCAAATGAATTGCCTTCAGCCCCTCCACAAATGTCACCAGAAATGGCTTGCTAGCCCACATTGGATATCATCTTTGTTTCTTTAAAGAGTTTTCTTTAGGAAGTGAATATCTCATTACTCTCGATATTAAGTTGAAAAGTTTATCTTCATCTTGAATACTCTTCACCAGAAGGCAGGGGCTCCTTCCTCTGAAACATTTTTTTTTTCCTCTCTCTCATTTAGAAATACACTCACTCTTTTCCAGTAAACCCCTTTCTGCTCTCGGACAATTTGTCTTTCAAGTCTCAATAAGAATCATTTATTTTCCAGAAGACATTCATGGTTGTAGGGAAACTGTTACCTCTTCCCTAGCATACATATACCACCAAAGCAATTTAGTTAACGGCACCATCAGATGCATGGAGAACTCCACGTAGTTTTGTATGCAGCTGAAAGCCCAGTTAGGAGAGGCCCTTTAATATGGAAAGGGACACTGTGTTTTCTGGTAGGCAGTCATTTGGCCAGTAGTCTCAGCAGAGGTGCAGCAATTAGTATGCACTCCTGAGCTCTCCGTCCTCTTCTGCCTACGGAAACCTGGCCACCTGCCTGTTGCTGTGTCTGACACTCTGTTCCTTTTTAACTCACTCCTCCATCCCTTGCCCAGAGCAGTAAACTTTAAAAATTATCAAGCTATATATATAGTCTACATATTTTGTAGTGATTTTTAGTATACACAGCATTTTCTTGGCCACTAGCTAATTTAGTTTTCCTCACAACCCTATGAGGTAGATGCTGTGATTCTAACTTTAAAGATGAGGAAATTGATGCACACGGGCTTTCCCTAAGGTTGCATCAACCAGTAAGTCCAGGAGCTGAGGCACCGCACAGGTTAGTTTAAGTTGACAGCTCTTTTGTCTCTGGACCTGAACATAGCCCACTGATACCTTTTCCAGTTCTTCCGGAGAACATTCCACGCTTAACAGAACACATTCCCTTCCTTCATAAAACAAAGCTAAGGAGAACATCAACATCCAGTCTTCTTAGATTCCCCAGCATCTGTTCTGTTATAGATAATTTGAGTTTCTTTTTTCTTCTAGATAATTCGAGTATCTTAAATAAGTCTGTCTTCTCTGACTTCCAAGTCCAGAAATGTGTCACACCAAAGTGTTTAGTTTCGTGCTTTATAATATACTTTACTTGAACCTTTGCAAACCTAATTTCTCTTGTGGTAGAAATTACTTCAAATTTCAAGAGAAAACAACATGCTAGGGTTTAGACCTCATGTCAAATAAAGAAGAATATTCTGAGGCCTAAAGATGCCTGGGATTATCTTCCATTTTGGAGTTAAAAAACCAAAAACAGGCTGGGCATGGTGGCTCGTGCCTGTAATCCCAGCACTTTGGGAGGCCGAGGCGGGCGGATCACGAAGTCAAGAGATTGAGACCATCCTGGCCAACATGGTGAAACCCCATCTCTACTAAAAACACAAAAATTAGCTGGGCAGGGTGGCGTGCACCTGTAGTCCCAGCTACTTGGGAGGCTGAGGCAGGAGAATGGCGTGAACCTGGGAGGCGGAGGTTGCAGTGAGCCAAGATCGTGCCATGGCACTCCAGCCTGGCAACAGAGCGAGACTCTGTCTCAAAAATAAGTAAATAGATAAAATAAATAAATAAACAAATAACAAACCAAAAGCAAACAGGAACTAAAGAGCAACCCTAGGTGACCTGAAAATAATATCTTTAACTGCGAAATGAGACAGGACCCAAAGGTAGAAAGAAGCTTTTGGAGGGAGAAGGAAGGAAAGGTGAGAAAGTGGCATTCAGGGAAGGTTCACCTAAATGACTGCCTCAGAAAGGCTTCGAGGAGGAAACTCCAGGAGAGCACTGGGACAGGACGGGAGGCCTGGCTCTCACCGGCCTTCGGCCAGCCGCTTGCCTGCTCTAGCCTCAGTTTTTATACCTGTAAAATAGGACTGGTCCTTCTTCCCCCTACCAGACTCACAGAGCTCTCATGAAGATCAGTGGAGATAACCCATATAAACATGTTTTGAGAAGTATACAGTTCTGGCGAAGTGTGAGCTGCTATCATCTAAATAAAGGTAGGAAAAGCCAAGGGCTTAGCAATTAACCAATTGAGTAAATACTATCCCACAAAAATGAGGTCATCTCTTCGCCATTCAGTTATACCAAAAGGAATATGTACTTTTTTTTTTCTTTTTTTTACACGGAGTCTTGCTCTGTTGCCAGGCTGGAGTGCAGTGGCGTGATCTCGGCTCACTGCAACCTCTGCCTCCTGGGTTCAAGTGATTCTCCTGCTTCAGCCTCCCGAGTAGCTGGGACTACAGCTGCATGCCACCATGCCTGGCTAATTTTTTGTATTTTTAGAAGAGATGGTGTTTCACCGTGCTGGCCAGGAAGGTCTTAATCTCTTGACCTTGTGATCCACCTGCCTCAGCCTCCCAAAGTGCTGGGATTATGGGCATGAGCCACCTCACGTGGCCAGGAATATGTACTTTTATTCATAGGCCGTAGAGACCACTTATAAATGGAGAGGAGCTGGGTTATCTTCTACTTACCTTGTGCATACGTTGGGAAAACACCTACCTTTTTCAGCTTCCTTATTTGTAAAGTGAGAGTTTGAGAATGTCTTGGAGCACAAATCTCTTTGAGTCCTGACATTTTGTATTTCTATTTTGAAGGAATTTAGAACCATTTCCTTATACCATGACTGAACGAAGGTATCATGGCTTAATTGATTCTAACATTGCTCTTTAGTTACACCTTAACACAATCAATCTTTTGGGGAAGTGTTTTGTTCCAGTGAGACTTTTAATAAGTAACGTTCCCTGATATTTTTCTCTAGGCCTTAACAAATAAGACAAAAAATAAAAAACCTTTGAATTCTTTTCTGATTATAAAGGTAACGTATGTTTATTGTAAAAATATTGAAATGACAAATAAGGATCTAAAGAATGAAGTAAGTATGTTTCATGAGTTTACCACCAGACATGTCAATAAAAAATGCAGGCTGCGCGCCATGGCTCAAGCCTGTAATCCCAGCACTTTGGGAGGCTGAGGCGTGCAGATTGCTTGAGCCCAGGAGTTCCAGACCAGCCTGGGCAACATAGTGAAACCCTGTCTATAAAAATACAAAAAAATTATCTGGATGTGGTGGTATCCACCTGTAGTCCCAGCTACTTGAGAGGCTCAGGTGGGAAGCTCGCTTTGGTCCAGGAGCTTGAGGCTGCAGTGAGCTGAGATCATATCAGTGCACTCCAGCCTGGGGGATAGAGTGAGACTCCGTCTCAAAAAAAAAAAAACACCTAAAATTCACCACTTTCTAACTATTTTGCTCTATCTTCATACTTATCTATGCTTTTGAGATTATTTGCACCTAATTTATGTGTATCATGGAAATACTAGGTAGTGGTATTACACAGCATGGTGCAATTGTATTTCTTCCCATTTCTTCCCAACTCCTAATTCAGTGACATCACATTGGTAGCTTGAAATAAATAATGTTGGTGGTATTTATGCCACAGAAATCTGTGAATACTACAACAGGACTTCCACCCTGCCCGCCTGAAGGCTATTTGTTAAATACGTACCAGCACATCACTGAACATATTATTGCCTCATAATTTCCCTTTTCCCCGCTACATGTTGAAAAACAACGTGAATATTGTTTTGGGATATCATCCGTTTGTTTGCATCATGGCAAAACAAGATTATTCCATTGATTTAAAAATTCTATTCTTAAAAAATATACATATACTTAGAAATATGTATTTTTTTAATGTTAGTTTTTTTTGGAGAAAGGGTCTCTGTCTGGGTTGGAGTGCAATGGTGTGATCATAGCTCACCACACCCTCAACCTCCCAGGCACAGGTGATCCTCCCACATCAGCCTCCTGAGTAGCTGGGACCACAGGCGCATGCCACCATGCCTGGCTAATTTTCCAGTATTTTATGTAGAGACGGGGTTTCACCATGTTGCCCAGGCTGGTCTGAAACTCCTGGACCCAAGAGATCCACCTGCCTTGGCCTCCCAGAGTGCTGGAATTATAAGCATGAGCATCCACACCTGGCCAATATGTATTTTTTAACAAAAATGGAGTGATTCTATCTCTACTTAAAAAAAAATTAGACTTTCCATTATACTTACAAATGCTTTATGGATCTCTCTCTCTCTCTCTCTCTCTCTCTCTATATATATATATATATATATTTGATAATTATAGTGTCACATAAGTATTTCAATGTTCAAGTTGTGTTTGGATGAATTGTGCTGTATTAGCAGGTTTCCCATGTTGCACAGGTATTATTTCTATTTTTTTTTTTTGCTGTGATGAACAACTTTGTACTTAGATATTTATTTATTTTTCAGATTATTTCCTTAAGGTAAAGGCCTAGAATTATTATTACTACCTCAAAGGGGACATGCATTTTAAATTTGGATTAACACATCATGCCAAATTACCCTTCAGAAGTTATAGTTGTACCAATTTATACTCGGATTAGCAATCTTTTTTGAGAATACTTGCTTTCTCCTCCATTCATGCTGACATTGAAAATTATCAGTCTTTTTAACTTTGGCTCATTCAGTATACAAAATTGATATTCTGTGGTTGTATTATTTTTACATTTCCTTGATTTGAAGTTGAACACATCTTTGTATGTTTATTGGCATTTATATGTTTTCAACTAGAATCTCTTAATTTTGTAACTGATATTATACCAACCAGTAGTGGGTAACTAAAAACTAGCAGTGGAAAAGCACGGTAAACTCTTTTTGGACTTCCACATCATTTCGGAGAACCTAGTAATGGGCACATAACGTGGTAGCAGGGTGGTGTGTGGTCGTTACCACATTGGAAGTCCTGTCATGCCTTCAGCAGGAGCTAGGAACATTTTTTTCCACCAATTACTTGGCACACTTTGATAGCTGATGTTCGTCTTTTCTTCTCTAACACCCGGGAGCAAAAGCACCTCCCCCACGTCAATAGCCACTTGTTTATTATGCTCCATGAGCACCTCTGAGTCAGTTGCCAATGTTAACTAGTGAACCCACAGATCTCATAGTGGGGGAATTGTGTTCAGGCTGAGACATTTTGTCATTTGAAATGTTCAGGAAGCTGGGCCACTGGCCAAGTCTAATGTCTTTATTCTCAATTCATTGCTGCAGAACTCCCATGAAGTCAACTCATCTTCGATATAAATTTTAGAGGAGTGAAATTTAATTGCTTCTTGAAGACAGGGACCCTGCTCAATTAACATTTTCTTGGCTTATCCCTTCCCCTTCCCATTACACCCAGAATTTAACACAGTACCTGGCACAAAAACTCCGGGCATGAGAGCGTAATTGCAAGCTCTATTAACTGCAATTTTGCATTCTGAGAACAGGGATGCAGCAGGGCTCAAAAGTAGGAGTGGTTTGAGTAATTTAAAAATAAACCTAGAAAATGTTATGTTATTTATTTGGAGTGGTCAATGGTCAATAGTCTCAGGATTTTATCAATTAGTCCCCCTCTCCCCCAAGAATAACAAAAGCTTATTCTTCAGAGTTAATTAACCATACTATACTATTTTTCTATGAGATACTTTATCTTTTCATCCATTCATGTATAAACCCAACAAGTATTTAAGAAACCTCTACTTTTTGCCAGGAGTCCTCTGTGCTAACCAAGGAGGATTTTGAAAGAATAGCAAATAGCTTCTGTTTTCAAGCAGCTCACAATCGAGTGGCAGTGCTGAGTACGTAATTTGCAAGACCCAGTGCAAAGTGAAAACGAGGTGTCCCTTGTTCAACAATTATTAAGAATTTCAGGATGGTGATAGCAGAGCATTAAGCCAAGTGTAGGGACCTTCTGAGCGTAGGGCCCTTCTGAGTGTGGGCCCTGTGTGACCACACAGGTTGTGTGCCCATGAAGTTGTCCCTGCAAGTTAGGAACCCAGGGGTACAAATATAATGAAAGTGTGATATAATAGGTATCATATTGAGAGCTATGCATACAGAACTGTGGGAACACAGAAGAAGGAACAATTTAGTCAAAGAAAACTTCAAGGGGAAAGATGACATTTCATTTGCCTGGAGGGTGGAGTATGATTTTGAAGAACTTTATAAGGCATTCTAATGAGTATCCTTTCCAATGATTCTCAAATATTGATCTATAGAATCAGGTGGGGGAATACACACAAAATAGATTCCTAGGTGCCATTCTAGACCTACTGAATTAGAATCTTTGATGGTGGAGCTGGATTTGGTCAGAATGATTGTGATGCCAGCCTGGATGACACAATGTGGAAGCCACTGGAAGTTTTGAAGCAGAGAGTAATATGGTAGGATATTTTAAAGGATGTTACATCGTGGAGTGAGCAAAGTTGGTTGGAAGAGAGAAGAGTGAGGAGGTATTTGAAATAGTCCAGGTGAGAGGAATAGGACTAAACTATATAGTTTTGTCAGACAGGACGCTGAGTAAAAAATGGATTTAATAGATATTTAAATGATAGAATTAAGAAGACTTCATAATCCAAAGACTGGGAAGTAAGAAAGAAGAGGTAACAGGATGAGTAGTTATTAAGGATGTCTCTAAGGTTCTTAGCTTGTCCAGTGAGGAAAGATGATAATGCCATTTAATCCCCAAAGGAAAAGTAGGAGCAAGCCGAGAGTAGGGATGGCAATAGTAAGAGCAAATACTTATATGGTGATTGATCTGAGCCAAGTTCTGGACTAAGAACTTTACACATAGTAATTTATTTAATCCTCTCAGCAACCCACTAAGGAACTGTCATCTCTCTTTTATGAATGCGAAAATTTAGGCATAGGGAGGTTAAGTGACATTACCAGGTTCGTTTGGCAAAGTAAATGGCAGGCCATGGCTTAAGTCCTTGCCTTAAATAATGGTTCGTTGCCTCTTGTTTTTGTTAAATTTTGGAAGTGCTACTTTAGTTGCTGATGGTAGAAAAAACATTAGGGTGTAATTGAAAGAAACACAACATCAGGAGGCTGGAGACCAACATTGTTGTGTTGGCTCTAACATTATTTATTCTTACAACCATGCAGCACTTCACCTCTCTTTAACACTGGCCTATTTACAAGGTGGAGATAATGTTACCAAAACACCAGGGTTTCAGTCTAGGTCCTGCTGCTGGCTGCATAGAAAGCCAATCACTGAGACAACAAGTATTGCCAGGGAAGATGACGTTCATTTGGGTGCTGCAGCTGAGAAGATGGGAGATCAGTCTCAAATCCATATCCTGACTGACTACAATTGGGGTTTATGCAGCAGGAAAGGAATGTAACTACATTGGGTAAACAGGAATTAGGGAGTGGTAAGGAAATCATGAGGAATGAGGGACCTGGTTTCTCACTGTCTGAATGTGATGATCTGGTGAGTTTCAGTTCCTTGATACTATTCAGGAGTCCTGAGGGTGGGTTTCCTAAGGGAGGGCCAAATGTAAGTTTCAATCTTCAAGACCTGAGTCAATTTTAATATTTTTATTTTAAAAGACTATAAAGATCACTTCTATGAGACAATTGGGCCAGTTTCAATAATAATACCTTACTGGATTGAACTGAGGCTCAATACAGATGATTTCTTGGGGTCCTTGCCAAAACACACACACACACACACACACACACACACACACACACACACACAATTTAAACATTTTGAAAACAGATAAAACCGCTGTGAAACATCTTAAGAAATTTAAGTAATACTCATTTTTTTTTCAAAGTGCTGTGAGTTTTTTGGTCAAGGAAAGAAAAAGCATATCTGGAAACATTAAATCAAATGAGAACTGGAAATTTATGGCAGTTGTTGTGTCAATTACTCATAAATAACGAAATAAGGAGTAAATCTATTGGCAAATGATTAACCAGTGCCGAACCGTATAGGGTCCTCAGGCCCATGGAAGACAGAGCACAGGAACTTGAGTTGGCACTTTGGTGAGGGAGTTGGTCATTTGCCAATGGATCCAGAAGAGATTCATTTTGGGTGCCCATTTCAAGGCTTTGTGAGGACTAGACAGAGTAGGTTGACTTGACATTGGCTCATAGCTACTTCTGAGTGCCCTTCATATAAACCTTGGTAAGCTGCCTGAAACCACAGGCTGGGTAGAGTTGAAAGGCAGCTCAGAACACCATCTCCTCAACTTTTCCCTCAGCCTAAGGCTATTCTTGTGGACAATGAGTACAGCTGTACCTGAAATGGCCCCTCAGAAAAAGAACAGAGAGGAGGCCCAAATGTCCTGAATGCTTTCCAGAGAAATATAATGTCCTCAGGCCAGGACACTCTGATTTCAGTGGGTACACATGCAGGGCCCTGGCTAAAACTGTAATCACTTCAGCATTTCCAGAATCTGTTGCCTTCTTGGGGGAACTATGGCTGAAGGATTTTGAAACTCTGGTACTTGAGTTTCAGAATCAGTACTTAGAAGATAATATTGTGAGAAATGATTCATGTTTTGAGGCCGGTTCTAAAACAAAACTATCCAAGAATTAAGTTTGTGTAGATGGAGAGATCTGAGACTATCTTATTTCATGTTTATATTTAACATGTCACATTGACTTTATGTGATATATTTCTGATGAGATGAATTGAAAAATGTGTGCATATATTATGAGTTTCTCTCTTCTCTCCTGACTCAAGTGGGTTGTTAACCTCAATCTTACAAAAGGAGGCATTGAGAAACTATATAATATACCCAAATCTGGCATCTAAGAAGCAACAAAAACAGAAATTAAGCATAGGCAGATTGACTTCAAACCTTCTGCTCATATCTCAGTGTACTTTATGCTTTTGATGTAGCCTGTTATTACCAGTACAAGTACTAGTACTGCTACATAAGCCCCACACAGTACTTATTAGTTTAGCAGTTATTTTATACTTTGGGCTTATTTTGAACTTGTGAGAAACAAAACCTCCAGATCCCTTTTTGTATAAGTCTTAAATCTCTGATCTTTTGGGCTTAGAAGTGATTAGGATCACAGGTGTTGAAATCAAATCATCTGGATACTCCTTCACTTTTTAGTCATCTATGCATTCCTGTATTGTAGAAGTGGTCTCTCTTTGTGCTCCTGTTTCTCTCCCAGTGGTATCCTCCTGGGCTTATGACTCAGTGCTAGGCTTGTAGTAGAGGTAGACAGGGTTATCTGTTGCACTTGTCCAGACTTAGTCTTAGGCAATCCCTTTGTATCTTAGCTTCAGGGAGTAGTGCTTTGTCAATATTCATATTCTCCCTCTCTGTGGCAGCCAAATCTGTCTTATACTTGTAGTTTTCTTAGGTGAGAGTTTCTTGCTTCTCCACTAGCTATTAATTTCATTTGATTTTAATGTAGAATCCTGGTTTCAGAATAGTGAATGGTAAAAGTTTTTGCCTTTATCCTTCATCCAGCTTCAATTGATTTTTGCTTGTGTCCTGGCAGATGGTTTCTTACTTAGAAGTAATTGGCCTTTGTCAATTACTATCTCATTCCAGAAGCTTAAATAGTAGGAGAGAAGAGTCCAGAGAAGTAAGAGGGAAGTTGAGCCTGTCTCCTGGAGCCATTAGTCACCTCCTTCAGACCTATGCTGCCAAAGGGAGCTCTCTCTGATGTCCTCCTCTGCCCCTAGTCTGTCTGATGAACACCAACTGATGCTTGGGAAGAAGAGTTTCTGAGTGGATGCCAGCCTCTTTCTGAGTCTCAGACCTTTAGATATTCAAGCTAAACTGATGCTGTAGTCCAAACTTGGACTTTATAAATTTGTTAAAATTTTAGCTCATTTCTTCTTATCACTCATATGGCCAACATCACTTTCATGAGATGCAAAAGGTAAAAACATTGTTTTAACCTGTTTCTTTTTGGAAGAACTTGTTCTTTGGAATTTGGTTTACTTGATTTCCTTGAAACCTTAGCTATCTGATGAGTTCAAGAAAATTTATGACTTTGTGGGTTATCTCTATTTTTTCCTGGTTGTTAGAGGGAGTGTGATGTTCTTTGTAGCATTCTACATTCAGAAGCAAAAATCCTCAAGAGAGACTTTTGAAAATCAGATAAAGTGTGTGTTAATGATTGTCCTAACCAGTTCAAGGCTTTGTGAAGACTATCGGCTATCAAAAGACTATATGAGGTTGGTTTGGCAAGACTAGTTTAGTATTGCTTACTTACTCTTAGTGATTTCTGCATTCTTTTCCATGTGCCCATTTGCCAATGGGGTTGTTTGTTTCTTATAAAAGTTCAAGTTCCTTATAGTTTCTGGATATTAGACCTCTGTCAGATAGACTGCAGACATTTTCATTCAGTCTGTAAATTGTCTGTTCACTCCGATGATGGTTTCTTTTGTTGTGCAGAAGCTCTTTAGCTTAATTAGATCCCACTTATGAATTTTTGCTTTTGTTGCAATTGCTTTTGAAGTTTTTGTCATGAAATCTTTGCCTGTGCCTATGTTTTGAATGGTATTGCCTAGATTTTCTTCTAGGCTTTTTTTTTTTTTTTTTTTTTTTTTTGAGATGGAGTCTTGCTCTGTCACCCAGGCTGGAGTGCAGTGGCGCGATCTCAGCTCACTACAAGCTCTGCCTCCCGGGTTCACACCATTCTCCTGCCTCAGCCTCCCCAGTAGCTGGGACTACAGGCACCCACCACCACGCCCGGCTAATTTTTGTTGTATTTTTTAGTAGAGACAGGGTTTCACCATGTTAGCCAGGATGGTCTCGATCTCCTGACCTTGTGATCTGCCCGCCTCGGCCTCCCAAAGTGCTGGGATTACAGGCGTGAGCCACTGTGCCTGGCCTCTTCTAGGTTTTTTATAGTTTTGAGTTTTACATTTAAGTCTTTAATCCATATTGAGTTAATTTTTGTATAAGGTGTAAGGACAGGGTCCAGTTTCAATTTTCTGCATATGGCTAGCCAGTTTTCCCAGCACCATTTATTAAATAGGGAATCCCTTCCCCATTGCTTGTTTTTGTCAGGTTTGTCAAATATCAGGTGGACGTAGATGTGTGGTGTACTTTCTGAGATCTCTATTCTGTTTCATTGGTCTATGTGTCTGTTTTTGTACCAGTACCATGCTGTTTTGGTTACTGTAGACTTATAGTATAGTTTGAAGTCAGGTAGCCTGATGCCTCCAGCTTTGTTCTTTTTGCTTAGGATTGTCTTGGCTATGGGGACTCTTTTTTTTTTGGGTACCATATAAATTTTAAAGTAGTTTTTTTCTAATTCTATGAAGAATGTCAATGGCAGTTTAATGGGAATAGCATTGAATCTATAAATTACTTTGGGCAGTGTGGCCATTTTCACGATATTGATTCTTCCTATCCATGAGCATGGAATGTTTTTCCATTTGTTTGTGTCCTCTCTCATTTCCTTGAGCAGAGTTTTCTAATTCTCCTTGAAGAGATTCTTCACTTCCCTTGTTAGCTGTATTCCTAAGTACTTTATTCTCTTTGTAGCAATTGTGAATGGGAGTTAGTGATTTGGCTTTCTGCTAGTCTAGTGTTGGTGTGTAGGAATGCTTTTGATTTTTGCACATTGATTTTGTATCCTGAGACTTTGCTGAAGTTGTTTATTAGGTTAAGAAGCTTTTGGGCTGAGATGATGGGGTTTTCTAGATATAGGATCATGCCATCTGCAAGCAGAGACAGTATGACTTCCTCTTTTCCTATTTGAATACCCTTTATTTCTTTATCTTGCCTGATTGCCATGGACACAACTTCCAAGCTGGGTTTTATTGTTATACTTCACAAGGAGCCCTCTGATAACTCTAGGATTACACATCCCCAGGTACCACTTCAGCGGAAAAAAGAACTTGCCTTTCTTTCAATAGTCTTAGCCAAATACTCTTTCTTCTCACTGGCTCTGACTGAATCATTTTTGCTTTTTAAATTTATTTGTGTGGCCATTGGAATACTATGCTTGTTGTCACATGCCCTCTCCTAGAGTTGGGGTCAGAGTCAACTCTGCATGAAGCACATCAGCTGCAAATAGTGAAGGGTGTAGTTTGCCAGAACAATATTGGGGTATTGGATACTGTTACTTGGAGTGAGAAAAATGGGGTGGGGTAGTCCAAACAAACAAACAAACAAAGAAACAGAATTTCCAATCTGATGGTCAATATATAATCGGTGAACTAACTGAAAAAATAGTATTTAAAGTTTTCAGGTCCCTGAAGGTGATTTTTTTCTTTTTTGTCAGAGATAATATCTCTGTGAAATAATCTGTAAGCAGGTTAATAATCTGTGATCAATAATCACAGATAAATAATCTGTGATCAATAATCACAGATAAATAATCTGTGATCAATAATCACAGATAAATAATCTGTGATCAATAATCACAGATAAATAATCTGTGATCAATAATCACAGATAAATAATCTGTGATCAATAATCACAGATAAATAATCTGTGATCAATAATCACAGATAAATAATCTGTGATCAATAATCACAGATAAATAATCTGTGATCAGATAATATCTTTGTAAAATAATCTGTGAGCAGGTAGAAAAAGGCTTTTCAAAAAACATACTATTTATTGTTCTGATTTTAAAAGCGAAACATGTTCAATGAATAAAATGTATAAAATATAGAAAATTATAATGTAAAAGAAGAATCACAATGATGCCGTCACCCGCGGCAAATACCATTAGTATTTTGCTTGATGTATTTACTTTCCAGTCTTATTTTGTTTGTGTTCCACCTTTTTTTTCAATTAAATTTAACATCATACTGCATGATTTTATGTTGTTTCTCTTCATATGTAATTACATATATTTCCCTCATATTATTAAAATACTTAATAAACATTCTTTTAATGGCTATATAATAGTATTTAATAATTGCCCTACTGATATACATTGATTGCCTTCTATTTGGCATTACTAGTAATATTGCAGTGAATATTTCTGTGTATAAATCTTGTCTTGTGTTTTGTATAAGCTAGAAGGGTTTTGTTTTTTTTTTTTTTTTTGGCAGAGAGCCTTAGTGACCTAAAATCCTACCCTTTGGAGGTCTACACATTTGTGAGGCCAGTTTGACTTTTAATACTCCTCTCAGGAGTAAAGATCTAAGGTGGAGCTCATCTCTTCATTAGTGGCTCCGTTGTCATGAGGGATGCGGTTTGGAGGCATAGAATTGCCACATTTGCCATTCACCATCACGGAGAAGTATGAGGAAGAACTATGTGACAGACAAGTCGTGAAGCCTCTCTTTGTTCAAGGAATTTCCAAGAAAGGCAGTATGTTCATTAAAGGATCAATTATGACCAAGCAGAACATGTTACGGGGTGAATAGGGCCCTAGCGGCAAACTGCGGGGCTTCATATTTCATTTCAGAAATTTCCCATGTACCTTCTCCCTGCTGTTCCTACCCTATGAGGAATAAATAAAAGTGAAAATTCCTCTTACCTTGGTGTCGAATTCTATCTTCTGTGGTCACAATGGTAGTACTCGTTCTTTAATAAAAGCTTGATTGTGGAGGCTTTCAACCTTATGGGGAGATACATCCAATTATCTTCCTTCTGAACTATTATACAAGGTCTCAGTGCAGGAAAAAAATTAATTTTGAGTTTTAACAACGTTGAAATAATTGCCCACAGAGTGTCCATGTATAAAGTAAGTGGCCAACTGAAAATAGCAAAAGAATACGCAAATATGCCTAATAATAATAATAGTTAATATGTATTGACTAACTACTACATCCTATACCCATTGCTAAGCATTTTCATGGGATACATTATTTTCGATTCACAATAACCCCATTAGGTAGGCACTATCACTACAAGTGCAAAGACTGTTTCTGTTGTGTTCCATGGTGAGCAGGTATGTGCAAACCCATCTCCAAAGGCTCAGGGTGCTGAGAGGCTGAAGAAAGAAGCTGACAAATCTGGTTTCTCAGAAAGAAACATTTAATAGGGACTTAGGCACAGAAGCGATGTCTTAGGCAGCTGTGAGGTGGTGGATTCTTGAGCCCTCCAGAAAGTATTCTTTCTCCAGCCAGGTTTTAGGGTAGAGCATGTATCCTGTCTCAAACCCTCTTGTGAAACTCATGGCCACTGAGAAAGTTAGATAAGCATCTTTATGAGAAGTTGTCCATGCCACAGGCATAGTTTCTTGACCTTGCTGCAGGAACGCCTTGGTAGATAGGAGGCAAACATTGGCCATTGTGATGGTTTTGCTTCAAGATGGTGTTACTCGTGCCATGAACAGGTTGCTTTCCTGCATGTTGTTTCTTGATGGCAGAGGTCTGCAAACTATGGCCCGTGGGGACATATGGCCCACTGACTGTTTTTGTAAACTTTCATTGAAAAATAGCCACCTATGGCCGGGCATGATGGCTCACGGCTGTAATCCCAGCACTTTGGGAGGCCAAGGTGGGTGGATCACCTGAGGTTGGGAGTTCGAGACTAGCCTGACCAACATGCAGAAACCCTGTCTCTACTAAAAGTACAAAATTAGCTGGGCGTGGTGGCACATGCCTGTAATCCCAGCTACTAGGGAGACTGAGGCAGGAGAATCGCTTGAACCTGGGAGGCGGAGGAGGCCGTGCTCCAGCTTGGGGCACAAGACTGAAACTCCATCTCAAAAAAAAAAAAAAGAAAGAAAAACCAAAGAAAGAAAGAAAAATAGCCACCTCCATTTGTCTGCATATTGCTTCTGCCTCCTTTTGCAGCAGATCTGAATAGTTGTGAGAGACAATATGGCCCACACAGCTTAAAACATTTTCTATCTGGGACGTTACAGAAAATGTTGATTCCTGCTCATTTCCTTTTTGGTCTCATATTATTAATATTGTTATTATTATTATTAACCTTTCCTTTATTGCCCCTAGTAAAATGTTACTTACTAGAATTGTCCAAGTGCTTTCATCCACAAGTGCTGAAAGGGCCTGGGCTGAGTGGCATTGAAGGATTTGCACAGGCTGTCAGTGAAGTCAATAGATATTTACAAGCTGCTATGGCCCTGTTTAAAGCCTAGGGTTTTTTTTTTTTTTTTTTTAATGTGGATTCTTCCATTAACAATAAAGTTTGTGTGAGGAGCTTTCCCTTGCCTGCCCTCTGTTTTTTCCATCTCTAAAATAGATGTAGATCTCTAGGATCTGTCTGATTTGTTTACTCACCTGTCTTCATTTTGAGGTCACATGGACCTTTATACAACCAGCACAAACATTTTTGTCCAGACCTGTAAGAAGTTTCACTTGCTGGAAATAGTGCAGCCATTTATAACCAAGAGCCAATGGATCCTTAGGCTTTCAAAAGTGTTGAATTTCAGATATAAAAAATCACTTGGAGATACCTACTCCAGCTCATTTATTTCTTAAAAAAGATATTCGGAGATCCATATGCAGTTGTAAGGAATAATACAGGGAGATTCTGAGTACCCTTTACCCAGTTTCCCCCATTGGCAATGTCTTACAAAACTATAGTACGGTATCACAATTAGTATAGTGACATTGATACAGTCAAGACACAGAATGTTTCCATCACCACGAGGAAACTTCATTTTGTTTTTTTATAGCTACATCTCTTTCCTTCCCACCTGTATCTCCTCGTTAAGCCCCAGCAAACATGCATCTACTCTCTATTTCTATAATTTTGTTGTTTTAAGAATGTTGCATGAATGTAATTATATAGGACGTAACCTTTAACACTGGCTTTTTTTTCCCCAGCATAATCCTTTGGAAATTGACCCAGGTTGTTTTGTGTATCGATAGTTTGTTCCTTTTTATTCCTGAGTAGTATTCCATGGTGCTGTGGTTGATTTAATCATTCACTCATTGCAGGACATCTTCTGAGCTGTTTCCAGGTGTGGTTTACAGATGTTTTCTCTCATTCAGTAGTTTTTCTTTTCCTCTTCTCAGCAGGCTCTTTCACAAAGCAAAGTTTTAATTTTGACAAAGTCCAATTTGTCAATTTTTCCTTTTATGGATAACACTTTTCAGGTCTTTTGCTCCTAAGATGTTTTCAAGTCTAGGAACTCTTTGCCTAGCCATACGTCCTGAGATTTTCTCCAACATTTTTTCTTAAAGTTTTATGTTTTATATTTAAATGTGTGATCCATTATGAGTTAATATTTATGTAAGATATAAGACTTAAGTTGAGGGCATTTTTGCCTATGGATATCCAATTACTTGATGGCCATTTGTTGAAAATTCTATTTTTTTCTTGCTTTTGCATATGTGTCAAAAATCAGTTGGGTGTATCTGTGTATGTCTGTTTCTCAGTTTTCTCTTCTATTTCATTAGTCTATGTGCCAATGCCATACAGTCTTGATTATGGTACAGTTATATGATAAGTATTGAAATCAGGTGGACTGATTGTTTTCACTTCGTTATTTTTCAAAAGTGTCTTAGCTATTATAATTTATTGACTTTTTAATATAACTTTTAGCATTATCCTGTTTATATACAAAAAAATCTTACTGGGATTTTGATAGGTATTGCATTGGATCTGGATATCAATTTGACAAAAATTAAAATCTTTACTATGTTTAGCTTTCCAAACCGTAAACATGGTGTCTCTCTCTGTTTGTTTAGATCTTCCTTCATTTTTCTCATAAGCCTTTTATAGTTTTTGGCATATAAGTTCTGTAGGTGTTTTGTTAAATTTACATGTATTTCATTTCTTTGGAGTGATTGTAGTGGTATTTTTAATTTCAGTACCCATATGTTTACTACCAGGATACAGAAATACAATTAATTTTTGTATGTCTATGTCATATCCTGTAACTGCTAAAATTACTCATTAATTCTAGAAGATAGTTTTTGGTAGATTTTTGGGTATTTTCTACAGAGAAATGACATATGTAAACAGAGTAAGTTTTATTTCTGTATGCCTTTTATTTCCTTTTCTTGTCTAGTTAGAAATCCTAGAACAATGTTGAGTAAGAGTGGTGAGACTGAACATTCTTGTCTTGTTCCTGATATTATGGGGAATAAATTTAGTTTTTCACCATTACATATGTTACTGTAAGTTTTTAAAAATGCTCCTTATTAAGTTGAAAGAATTCTCTTTTATTTATATTTTTGAGAGTTTTAAAATCATCAATGGGTATGAATTTATCAAATGTTTTTTCTACTTCGGTGTGACCATGTGATTTTTCTTCTTTAGTCTGTTAACATGGTGGTCTGCTAAATCAATGATGATTAATTTGTGTGTGTGTGTGGCTGAAGTAGTTTTGCATCCCTGAATTAAACCCTACTTAGTAATGGCTTATAAGTGTTTTAATATGTTGCTGAATTATATTTGCTAAGCATTTTGTTAAGGAAATTTGCTTCTATATTCCTGAGGGATGTTGGTCTATACTTTTTGTTTTTTTACTGTCTTTGTCTTATTTTATTATCAGGGTAATGCTAGCTTTATAAATTGAATTGGAAAATAGTCCATCCTCTTCTACTTTCTGGAGGAGATTGCATAGTAATAATATTATTTTTTCTTTCAATGTTTGGTAGACTTTTTTTTCAGTGGAACTGTATAGGCCCAGAGATTTCTTCTTTGAAAATTTAGGAAGTACAAATTCAATTTTCTTAATAGTAATAGGATTAATCAGATTATCTATTTCACATTGAGTGGAAGTTGTAATAGTTTGTGTTTTTCAAGCAATTGGTTTATTTTATCTAAGTTGTCAAATTTATATGTGTAGAGTTGTTCATATTTCCTTATTCTTTTGTTGTTTTTAAATTTTCCAATATTGATGATTTGTCTCTTCTCTCTTTTTTTTTCTCAGTCTTGCCAGTGGTTTGTCAATATTACTGATCTTTTTAAAGAACCAGCTGTTTGTTTTGATTTTCTATTCACAATTTCATTGATTTATGTTTTTATCTTTATTATTTTCTTTGTTCTGCTCACCTTGGGCTATTTTGCTCTTCTTCTAGGTTCTTGAGAGGGGAACTTAGATTATTGTATTGGAAACTTTATTTTTTCTAATATATGCAGTTAGTGCTATAAATTTCAGTTTCAGCACTGCTTTGAGTGTGTTCCACAAATTTTGATATACCGTGCCTTTGTTTTCATTCAATTTAATGTATTTTTTTGTTTTTTTATCTTGAGACTTCCCCTGTCACCCATGAATTATTCAAAAGTGTGTTGTTTAGTTTCCAATGGTTTGGAGAGTTTCTTGTTAAATTTCTGTTATTGATTTCCAGTTCTATTCTGGTTGGAGAAGATGTTATATGACCTTAATTAATTCTTTTAAATTAGTTGAGGTCTGCTTTGTGGCCCAGGATATGGTCCATCTTAATGTATGTTCCATGAGAACTTGAAAAGACTGTATGTTCTGTTATTGTTGGCTAGATTCTTCAATAAATATCAATTAAGTTCTGTTGGTTGATGATGTTCTTTACATCTTCTATATCCTTGTTAATTTTCTGCTTAGTTGTTCTATGAATTACTGAGAGAGAGGTGTTGAGGTCTTTGGCTTTTAGCTGGGTGTGGTGGCTCATGCCTGTAATCCCAGCACTTTGGGAGGCTGAGGCAGGTCATTCAAACTGTTTTTCTCCATATAGGTAGGTATCATTACTCTTCGTGTGCTTTTAACATTTTTTTTGTCTTTATTTTTTATAGGTTTGACTATTATGCTTCTTTTTGTAGACTTCTTTAGGTTTGTTCTGTTTGGGGTTGACTCATCTCCTCAAATTTGTATGTTTATGTCTTTTACCAAATTTGAGATGTTTTCAGCCATTATTTCTTTAAGTTTTTTAGTCATTTCCCCTCTCCCCTCTCCTTCTAGGATTCCAATGACATAGTAATCAGATCTCTTCTCATAGTCTCACAGACCTCTGAGGTGCTATTCAAATTTTTAAAGGCTACTTTATCTCTGTAGTTCATATTGGACAACTATTTTTGTTCTATTTTTCATTTTGCTGATTGTTTTCTCTGTCCCTCTATTTTGCTATTGAGTCCATTCACTGAGTTTTAAAATTTCAGGTAGTGTATTATTTAGTTCTAACATTTTCTTTTGGTTTTACGTATCTTCTATTACTTTTCTGAGATATTCTTTTTTTTTCATTTAAGTGTGCTTGTAATTATTATAGTAGTTTTATAATGGCTGCTTTAAAATCCTTATCAGATAATTCTAACATCTCTCTGTTACCTTGGTGTTGGCATCTATTGTTTGTCTTTTTTCTTTCAGTTTGAGATCTTCCTGGTTATTTACATATGAGTAATTTTAAACATTAAAACTTGAAACTTTTGGGTATTGTGTTATGAGACTGAATCTTATTTAAAACTTAATATCATTGTTAGCTTCTGTTGACATAACTTCAATCAGGGAAGAATATGGCACTGCCTCATTACTCCCAGTTGTTGGTGGAAGTCCACGTGGCCCACTCAACCTCCACTGATATTTGAAGATGGCAAGGGGTCCTTATGACTGGTGGATAAAGGTAGGAGTTCAAACTTTCCATTGGTTTTCCACTGATACCTCTCTAGCTTTAAGAATTAGGAATGCCTCACTAATGTTCCCCAGATGGTTTCCACTGATTATATGAAAGGGGGTAGTTAGGAAAGTTCTGACTCTCTACTGGGCTTCCTCTGACAACATCCCTTCCAGCACGGAGATGGAGAGGAGCCTTGTTAATGCTGGTGGGGGTGGAGGCCCAGACTCCACATGGTCTCCACTGATACCACAGGGAGTGGGGTATTCATTACCATTTGGTAGGGATGAAAATCCCAGCTTTCTACTTGACCTTCTCTAACACTATCCTTGCAGGGAGGTTGAAGGACCTCATTACAGTCTGGTGAGGATGGAAGTTTAGGTTCCCCATTTGGTCGTTGCTGGTTAGGTGGGACCAGGTCATGTTTTTTCTGTGGTGTTTACCTAGAGTAGAGTGGTTATTGTCTTAAAGTTTTCTGTCTTACTCGGCCGCCCCTTTTCTGGACTTTTGGCTAGAGAGAGTAGGCTTTCTTTGTGGTGTTTGGTTTCTTTCTTTTTTTTTTTTGGTCTGCTTCTGTTTCTGGATTACCAACTTCTGCTCTAAGCCTGGGATATATGAAACAGAACAAAAATTCAGGAAACTTTCCACTATGTCATTCATTGCTTTTTTAATTTTTTATTTTTTAGAGCAACATATGCTGGCAAAATATGTCATTCATTTCTTAATTCCTAGAATCTCTAGCCTGTCTGCTTTCTTTCTACTGTTCTAAGCCTTCTTATGTTTGTTTTCTATATAAAATCCATGGATTTCAGTTGAACTCATTGAGAGAAATTGGAAAAAGTAAGTCTACTACTTGTTTCCAGAGGTGGAAATCTTATTTATTTATTTACTTAAAAAATGTATGTATTTTAGAGATGAGGTCTTGCTGTTTAGCCCAGGCTGCTCTTGAACTCTTGGCCTCAAGCAGTCTTCCCTCTTGGCCTCTCAAAGTGCTGGGAGATGCCAAAAAATACTTTTCTTTTTTACCTTATTTAAAAATATTTCTTTATTTTTATTTATAAAGTTTTGAAAACACAGAAAAGTATCAGGAAATAAATAAACATTACTCATAGTTCTATCATTGTTAACATTTGGAATATTTTCTTCAAGTTTTTTCTTACACACTTTTTTTCTACATTATTGGACTCAAACTATAAATGCCTTTGTTCATCTTGACACAGTATTTCCTTATGCTGTTAAAATTTATTATTAACATTAATTTGTTGATTGAATACTATTCCATTTTAAGAAGCTGTCATGATTTACTTAACTACTTCCCTGGTGTCAGATAGTTGAGTTTGTTCTGATACATGTTTATGATTTACTCTTTTGTATAAAAATATCTACAGAATTTTCATTTCAGATTATTTCCTTAAGATAGATTCCTAGAAATAATAATTGCATTACTGCATCAAAAATTATGAACCATTTTTAAGACTCTTGATGGTAAATGGGCAGAACTGCTTTCCAGAAAATCTGTGCCACTTTATGAATGATTCTATCAATTTTGTACAAGAATGCCCTTGTAACTGCCCTCTGGTCAGCTTTCAGCACTTGCCAAAAATCTTGACCAATTTAATACATAAAAATGGCATCTTGTTTTTAGCTTTCCCTTCAGCCTTATTCAAAATCAATCAAAGTTTGGTGTAATTCATTTTTTGGGGGGCCTATTATCTGTAAGTTTGCATACTAGATGCTAAAATGCCACAGTGAATAGAAAGAGGAAAAAGACATGTTCTCACCAGGGAACTCAAAGTATAGGAATAGCATTGCCTAATAAGTACCGAACAGGTGCCACTTGTCAGGCATTATGTAAGCACTTTACAGAAAACATTTAATTTTTACATTAGCTATTTGAAAGAAGAAGCATTATCTGTATGAATAGTAGTCTCGTTTTCTGTATCAGTCAGCCCTTCCTAAATGCCATTGTGATAAGAATCAGCTGAGACACTGAGGTGGCAATGCCCTGGTCCTCTGGCCTGACCCTCAGAAATTTGGGGTGATGACTCAAGAATCTGCTTTTAACAAGTGCCCATGTGATTCTGATGCATATGGTTGGTAGTCTCACCTTTAGGCACATCAGTATAAATATTTATTATGGATTGGAAATAGGGGCTATATGATCATTGAGC
The DNA here is from genome assembly GCF_029289425.2 of Pan paniscus. Taxonomy (NCBI): domain Eukaryota; kingdom Metazoa; phylum Chordata; class Mammalia; order Primates; family Hominidae; genus Pan; species Pan paniscus. The sequence continues at coordinate 191,454,308 of NC_085926.1, read as the reverse complement.
AAGGAATTATTTTCTCATAATGGCCAGATAACTCATTACCTAGTAGGTAAAGCTGTTTCAACTGTTTCCAGGGCTTAGTTTATGTGGGAGACTCCAGCTTTTTACACTCTTGACTTTTCACTTACCAATAAGGAGGTTTCCCCCAAGAGAAACAGTAACTGCTGTAAAGGTAAATACATGGCAGTCACACCCAGTAAGGAGTAGCACTGAACACATTTGGACCACACACACTTGTTACATCCATGCAACCCCTCTTGACATATCCCCCAGCAAAGACCTTCATGTCATCCATCTTTTCTCAGCCTTAGACAATAGCCAAACCATGTCAATTGAACAAATATCATGAGTCCCTGCAGCCTGGATGCTGTTGAGATACAAAGTAGATACAGCTCTGTTTCTGCCTCAAGGAGCTCACATTCTAGTGAGAGAAGCGTACATTTAATTTAGCTAACTCAACCACCAACATTACACAGAAGACAAAGTGATCCAGGTGAATTCTATCAACATTTTCCTTCCCTTCCCTCCTTCCTTCCTTCCTTCCTTGCTTCCTTCCTTCCTTCCTTCCTTTCCCTTCCCTCCCTACCTCCTCCTTCGCTCCTCCCTCCCTCCCTCCTCCCTCCCTCTCTTCCTTCCTTCCTCTCTTCCTTCCTTCCTTCCTTTCCCTTCCTTCCCTCCCTTCCTTCCTTCCTTCCTTCCTTCCTTCCTTCCTTCCTTCCTCCCTCCCTCCCTCCCTCCCTCCCTCCCTCACTTATTGAGCCCTTATTGTATACAAGTCCCTGTGCTAGGTATTAGTACACAAAGAAAAGTTCTATGTCTCAATATCTGGTGGGGACAGAGTTCAACGGGCTAGTGCTTTTACGCCAGTATATGCAAGGTGCTGTGAGAACATAGAAGAAGCCACGACCCACTCCTGGACGGCTTCATTGAAAAGTGCTAACTGAAAGGAATCTTGATGGATGAATAGAAGTTTAACAGCAAGTCCAGATAAGGCAAAGGAGACAATGTACAAAGGTACTGAGATGTAAAGGGACAAAGCACATTCCATTCGGGGAACTGAATGTACCTTGGCAAAGCTGGAGTGCAGGGTGTATATGAGCGTGTGGTGGGGTGGGATGAGGAGAACAGAGAGTTGAGGCTGAAAAGATATTGTAGGGAAGATTAGGAAGAACTTTATGTGCTGTTCTAAAGAGATGTAAAGATTTTAAGTATGTGCCTAACCATCCTGGTTTGCCTGAAGTTCCTGGACATTAGCAATGAAATCACAACATCCTGAGAAACCCCTCAGGCAAACCAGGACAGCTGGTGACTCTAGTAGGTAAGTGAATTCAGATGTTTGTTTTAGGAAGATCACTCTGCGGCAGTGTGGACAACCTTAGACAGAGGTGGAACTGAACCCATTGGCTCTTGCAGTGATTCCAGTGAGAATACAGGTTGAACCAATAAGGCGGTAGTATTATGGATGGAGCAAAGGAAACTAATTTGAGAAATATCTAGAAGACAATCAATAGACCTTGGACTCCTCAGCTGTTCAGGGAACGTGGGGAGAATATTAAAGGGAATGTCTAGATTTCTGAATCATACCAGTGGATGTGTAATTGTGGTGATGATGGTGATTCAGATACAGAGGAAGGTGCAGATAATGAGTTTGGTTTTGAACCTGTACCTAGTTCTGACTGAGGAGGTTTCACAAAGTTACATTTGAGTAGTACTTTTAAAGATTGCTAGAATTTTTTTTCCCTAGGAGAAAAAGTAATGAGGTTGAGACAGGATTTGAGAAACAAAAATAAAAGCAAAAACAAACAAAAACCGAAAAAAAAAAAACCCACTTGGACAAAGGCATAGGGGTGAGAAAGCATAGGGCAAGCTTCCCTAGGAATGGTGAGTAGTTATAGGACATATTCATTTTAGGTGCAACTTTGCCCAATTTGACACTGATTAAACTGAGGAAAATGAGAGAAGGGAAAGGTATTTTGTTGCTACAAATGCAGGATAAGGAAGAACAACCCAACTGGGGTGCCATGGGTGGCCCTGGAATGCTTATAGGAATCTTAAGATATGGGTCCCTTCCCGCTTCAAACAGACTTATGCATTTACCTAATCAGCACTGAGCAACTTTTTCTATGGGTGCTATTATATGAAAAAGATTTCAAAGCACTGTGCTAAGGAAATCTCGTTTGGTTTAGAGCCAAACTTAAATTAGTGTAAAATTATAACTAAATTTTTATTAGAATGCAAAGTAACAAAACAAAAATAAGGCTCCTTATAAACAAAAAATTTGGCTACTGTTATCATTCCTCTGTGGGATAAATGTAATTATTCCTAAACAAACAAATGAATAAACAAATCATGAAAAGAAAGCTGCTGGAGATTAGGTCACTTGTCTCTTGTTTTTGTGTAACATCTGAAATTGGTGAGAGGTGTCGTTATTAGCATTTTGGCACTCTTGCACAATGACGAGTGGCCCTTCCATAAATCATCATCATGAAAAAGGGAAGGAGCTGGATTAAAACAAATGGCAAAAGTTCAATGATAATTATATGAGATGTCTGATATTTTGCCCCTTTCTTTTGTTGTGAAATATGTTCTTGTTATATATTTTATATAGTGTATATATTAATATTATATGGTATGCCTATATAAAAGTACATAAAATATTTATGTACAACTTAATGGATAATTATAAGTTGAACACACTAATTAACCATCTAGTTTAGGAAGTAGAACAATGCCAAGTCAATTTTTTTTTTTTTTTTGGAGACAGAGTCTTTCTCTGTCTCCCAGTCTGGATTGTAGTGGCGTGATCTCAGCTCACTGCAACCTCCGCATCCTGGGTTCAAGCGATTCTCCTGCCTCAGCCTCCCGAGTAGCTGGGACTACAGGCATGTGCCACCATGCCCGGCTAATTTTCGTATTTTTAGTAGAGACGGGGTTTCGCCATGTTAGCTAGGATGGTCTTGATCTCCTGACCTCGTGATCTGCCCACCTCAGCCTCCCAAAGTGCTGGGATTACAGGTGTGAGCCACTGTGCCTGGCCCTGCCAAATCAATTTTTAAAAGCCAGTTATAGAGGACATCGGTAGGTCCATTGGTGATATTTGAATATGGTTTGGGTATTAGAAGAGCTAAAAGCTCACTGACCTGGAAAAATGGAGACCATTGAATAAAAAAGCAGATTGTAAAATAATGTGTATGGTATGGTTTCATTCTGGTAGAAGAAAAAGTATATGCAATGAGTTGTTAATTGTGGTGATCTCTGGGTGTGGTAATATAAAGTTTTTATTTGTATTTTTATTTTCTGATTAGTAAAATGTGCATGCATTGCTTCTGTAGTAATAAAAGCATTAAAAAATCCCCCTGAGATAACATTGTAATTGTCTTGCCCAGCATTTAATATCTTGAATTTCCCTTCATCAGCTGGGTATGGCATCCCAGGGTATTTGAAAAAGGTAGAAATTATGGTCTTCCTTATGCCCCACTATTCTCCCAAACAATTTTCAATTCTTATCAAATCATTCATTTCCCCTTTACATATTCTAATGTCACCATTTCCACTTCTGTCCATTGGCTTGAAATTCTCTAGCATATCCAGGGCCCCTTTTCTGTCAGTCAAAACCTGAGCCATGCATCATGGCTTGATGGTGCCATCTTAGGAATTTCAAGAAACCTTCCACAGGGCTGTGCTTGAATCTAAATACAGTCATAGAAATGAATCCAATAGTCTTCACACACTGGATAATTCTGATGCTCAGTTGATCAATATGGCACAGTAGCCAGAGTCACAGGGTGGCAGGCTAGCTCCCATTCCTGGGGCCAAGCATGGGGGTTCTCGCATGTGACATGCTCCTTCTCCCAGAGGACGCTCTGACAGTTCTTAAGCAGGTAGTCTGCACAACATGCACCAATTTGCACAAATGGTGCAACAGAAACCATTTGTATTTTTCCTGAAAGGAATATTGAATCCTGAGTGAAAACTACATGGACAGCTTTGAAGTGAAGGCAGGCATCTCAATGGACGAGAGTTATGACCTTAGACGTGCATCTGTAAGGGGGTTGCAAGCTGTCACATGTGTCATGTTCAGAAGGTTCCTATTGCTACAAGAATTACAGGTAGTTCTGTAGAGAAATACCTGCAGAGAGGGACCCAAGAGATCATTTAATTCAACCCTCTCTGTTACAGATGGACAAACAGGCCCAGACAGGGTGTATTAGTCCAGTTTCACACTGCTATAAACAACTTCCTGAGACTGGATAATTTATAAAAGAAAAGAGGTTTAATTGACTCACAGCTCCACATGGCTGGGGAGGCCTTGGGAAACTTACAATCATGATGGAAGGTGAAGGAGAAGCAAGGCATGTCTTACATGGCAGCAGGAAGGCAGGGGAGGGGGGAAGTGCTGCCCTTTTTTTTTTTTGAGATGGAGCCTCACTCTGTCACCCAGGCTGGAGTGCAGTGGCGTGATCTCAGCTCACTGCAGCCTCTGCCTCCTAGGCTCAAGTGATTCTCATGCCTCAGCTTCCCAAGTAGCTGAGATTACAGGCACATGTCACCATGCCCAGCTAATTTTTGTATTTTTAGTAGAGACGGGGTTTCACCATGTTGTCCAGACTAGTCTCGAACTGACCTCAGTTGATCTGCCCACGTTGGCCCCCCCATAGTGCTGGGATTACAGGCAAGAGCCACTGCACCCAGTCAGGAAGTGCCACACTTTTAAACCATCAGATCTCGTGAGATCTCACTCACTATCAGAAGAATTGCACAAGGGAAACCGTCCCCATGATCCAATCACCTCCCACCAGGTCCCTCCCTTGACAATTCTAGATGAGATTTGGGCGGAGACACAGAGCCAAACCACATCACAGGGGAAAGGGATTATTTAATAGCAGCGGAGTTTAGATTAAATCCCAGCCACTGATTTTTGCTTTTTCCTATACCAGCGGTTGCAAAGCTGTGGGCCGCAACTCTTGATGTCTTAACAGTTATTGCTGACTTTTTAATGATTGCCATTCTAACTGGTGTGAGATGATATCTCATAGTGGTTTTGATTTGCATTTCTCTGATGGCCAGTGATGATGAGCATTTTTTCATGTGTTTTTTGGCTGCATAAATGTCTTCTTTTGAGAAGTGTCTGTTCATGTCCTTCGCCCACTTTTTGATGGGGTTGTTTGTTTTTTTCTTGTAAATTTGTTTGAGTTCATTGTAGATTCTGGATATTAGCCCTTTGTCAGATGAGTAGGTTGCGAAAATTTTCTCCCATGTTGTAGGTTGCCTGTTCACTCTGATGGTAGTTTCTTTTGCTGTGCAGAAGCTCCTTAGTTTAATTAGATCCCATTTGTCAATTTTGGCTTTTGTTGCCATTGCTTTTGGTGTTTTGGACATGAAGTCCTTGCCCACGCCTATGTCCTGAATGGTAATGCCTAGGTTTTCTTCTAGGGTTTTTATGGTTTTAGGTCTAACGTTTAAATCTTTAATCCATCTTGAATTGATTTTTGTATAAGGTGTAAGGAAGGGATCCAGTTTCAGCTTTCTACATATGGCTAGCCAGTTTTCCCAGCACCATTTATTAAATAGGGAATCCTTTCCCCATTGCTTGTTTTTCTCAGGTTTGTCAAAGATCAGATAGTTGTAGGTAAGTGGCGTTATTTCTGAGGGCTCTGTTCTGTTCCATTGATCTATATCTCTGTTTTGGTACCAGTACCATGCTGTTTTGGTTACTGTAGCCTTGTAGTATAGTTTGAAGTCAGGTGCTGGAGAGGATGTGGAGAAATAGGAACACTTTTACACTGTTGGTGGGACTGTAAATTAGTTCAACCATTGTGGAAGTCAGTGTGGCGATTCCTCAGGGATCTAGAACTAGAAACACCATTTGACCCAGCCATCCCATTACTGGGTATATACCCAAATGACTATAAATCATGCTGCTATAAAGACACATGCACACGTATGTTTATTGCGGCATTATTCACAATAGCAAAGACTTGGAACCAACCCAAATGTCCAACAATGATAGATTGGATTAAGAAAATGTGGCACATATACACCATGGAATACTATGCAGCCATAAAAAATGATGAGTTCATGTCCTTTGTAGGGACATGGATGAAACTGGAAACCATCATTCTCAGTAAACTATCGCAAGAACAAAAAACCAAACACCGCATATTCTCACTCATAGGTGGGAATTGAACAATGAGATCACATGGACACAGGAAGGGGAATATCACACTCTGGGGACTGTGGTGGGGAGGGGGGAGGGGGGAGGGACAGCATTGGGAGATATACCTAATGCTAGATGACGAGTTAGTGGGTGCAGCACACCAGCATGGCACATGTATACATATGTAACTAACCTGCACAGTGTGCACATGTACCCTAAAACTTAAGAGTATAATAAAAAATAAAAAAAATAAAAAAAAAAAAGAGTTATTGCTATGGGTCCAAGGACTCATATGACCAACAAGCATTGATGTGATCTCCATAAGTAAAAGTGGATCTCAATCATTTGAGAGTATGTGGCATTTTTTTTGAAGTGCCACAAAAATGTGCAAAAATTATATGCAACCGATTTAATAATAAAGTGAAACCTGTGTGGTCATTGTCTAAGTCAGAAGACAGAACACTGCTAGCATTCCAGAGGTTCCCCTGGAGCCCTCTCTAACTAAAGCCCATCTCTGCTGCTCTCTCCCCACCCAGAGATAATCTCTCATATGACTTTTTAAATAATTATTTCCTTGCCTTTTAAACATATTATTTTTTTCTAACTATTTATGTATCCCATAACAATATTTTTGAAGTTTACAGGATCAAAATCACACTGATTATATCATTATTATTTTAAAATTCTTTGTTATTTTACTTTAAGTTCTGGGATACATGTGAAGAACATGCAGGTTTCTTATGTAGATATACGTGTGCCATAGTGGTTTGCTGCACCTATCAACCTGTCATCTAGGTTTTAAGCCCTGCACGTATTAGGTATTTGTCCTAATGCTCTCCCTCCCCTTGCTCCCCACCCTGCAACAGGCCCCAACGTGTGTTGTGTTGTTCCCCTCCCTGTGTGCATGTGTTCTCATTGTTCAACTCCCACTTATGAGGGAGAAAATGTGGTGTTTGGTTTTCTGTTCCTGTGTTAGTTTGCTGAGAATGATGGCTTCCAGCTTTATCCATGTCCCTGCCAAGGACATGGTCTTATTCTTTTTTATGGCTGCATAGTATTCCATGGTGTATATGTGCCACATTTTCTTTATCCACTCTATCATTGATAGGCATGTTTATTGCAGCACTATTTACAATAGCAAAGATTTGACTATATTATTTTGTGTTCTCTTTCTTCTGATTATTATATTCCTAAGATATATCCATATCATTTCATAAATGATATGGCCTAGCAAGCCAGGCCTAGCAAGCAGTATGCATATCTTGAAAGTTACTATAATGCCAAATTTCTTTCAAAACTAGTTTTAATCATTTATCTCTCACCAGCAGTGTTAAGGAAGGGCTCCTCATACTAAGAAGCGTGGGAACCATTGCTGTATAACATGCTTTCCATTCACTTCTTTTATAAACTTCCTGTATATGGGAAAGATTCCAGACTATCTCAACAGGGGATTTGGTTATATGGTGATTTCCAAAATGATTTCATCTACACAGGCCCTTGTTTAGGCACAAACTTTCAATGGAAGATTAATATATAAAATAGATAGACACAGAGTTGTTCTGGTTGAGAGAGACGTGTTTGTGTGCATTGGTGTGGGGTGATGAGGAGGGAACTTAAGAGTCCTACCTCTGGTCTTCAACCCAGTGTCTGGCACATAGTGTAATTATTAGTAGGATTACCTGAAAATGGAGCAGCCTTCCCCAGGAAGTAGAGTTTGCTTTATTGGAGGTGTGAGACCCAGGAAAGCATTTGTTATAGATGTTGTAGAAGGGGTCCATGATCAGATCATCTCTGATCTTTTCCTCTCTTAGTTCATAATAGATTTTTCATTTTCTAAAATCCTGTAGTTAGTGGCAAATGATACCGAGGGATAAAGGGAAATAATAATACTGGGGGATAAAATGTATTGCCAAAATATATTCTTCATTGGTCAAAGAGTGGAAGTATGATTTTGGAAGGAGATCATTGCTTTTCCTGTGATTTCTTTCTATGTGTCCTTGTTTGAGAATTATCTTAAGATTTCAGCTTTCTTCTCTAAAAAATGATGAGTTCGACTAGATGTTTGCTAAACATTTATCAGGTGCCAGCACTCTATGATTGTCATTTTTGGCCTTTCTGTTTACTAGTCTATTAATATTCTTATATTCTTCCTTAGACTAGAATCCTTACAATAAAATTTGAGCCATTCATTCACTCAAAAAATATTTGTGGGCCTACTATGTGCTAGGGATTCAGCAATCCCTGACGCATAGTTTGAACAGACAAACTGAAGCTGTTCTGCTCTTTTGAAGCTTACATTCTAACAGATTGCAAAAACATAAACAAACCAGAAAAAATCAGATAGAGATAAAGGCTCACAGAGATCTAAAACAGGATGATGTGCTAGAGACTGACCGGGTAGCTATTTTAGACTGTGTGGTCAGGGAGGTGAGATCTGACTTATGTGGAGGGGCAAAACATGTCTGGCTATCACTGAGAGGTTATTAATCAGCCCGAAGTCTAATTTCCCCCATAATAATAACAACTTATATTTGAATAACTCTTTTACAACTATTATCCCATTTCATTCTCATAACAGTTTTGTGAGGTAGGCATTAGTATTCTTATTTTTTAGATATGGTAGTGACTTGTAGAATAAAATTAATAAGTGGCAGAACCAGGATTTGAACCCAACTGCTTTGTCTTTAAATATGTTGGCTTTCTCCTGTGCTACCCTCGCTTGAGTCTTTACACTGAGCAGTAAATAGGCTGCCTAGACAGGCTGGTATTCCCAGATACTGACCTCTGTATGCTCTTATTGTCTTACACCTCTCAGATTTTGAGCTGTTTTTTATTCACAATACTTCTGACACTAAGTGTGTGGAGTTTTTCTCTTCCTGACACCAACCAGTTCTCCAGCTCTCTGGACACCAAATGGGTGTCCTATAATTTAATTCAATCTGACATTAACTACTCAGAGTTAGTGTCAGTCTCCACAGGTTTAAGGGCTCAGTCCTACAAGACTGTCCTCCTGCAGATGCCAGAAACAAATAGGGGTTCCCAGGTTACCCACACTTCTGTCAGATTTGGTTATTAAGTTGGGAGGTTCCCATACCCCCACCCTTTCAGGTTCAATGATTTGTTAGAATTTTGGAAAACACTTTACTCATTGTCTTAGTCCATTTCATATTGCTATAGTAGGATATCTGAAGTTGGGTAATTTATAAAGAAAAGAGGTTTATTTGGCTCATGATTCTGGTGACTAGAAAGTCCAAAGTTGGCAGCCACATTTGGGGAGGGCTTCATGCTGCTTTGACTGGTGATGGAAAGCAGAAGGGAAGTGGGCATGGGAAAAAAGATCATGGCAAGAGAGGAAGCAAGAAAGAGAAACTGAGGAAGCTAGATTCTTTTTTAACAACCGCTCTTGTGGGAACTAATGAGAGAGAGAACTCACCCCTCTGTGAGGGCATTCATCTATTCGTAATGGATCTGCGCCCCTGCACCAGACCCCTACCGCTAGGTTCCACCTCCCAACACAGCCGTACTGGGGGTCAAATTTCAATGTGAGTTTTGGTGGGGACAAACCACATCCAAACCACATCCGAACCATAGCACTTACTATTACTGGCTTATTATAAAGGACACAAATGAATAACCAGATGAAGCACTGCATAGGGTGAGGTCTGGAAGACTCTAGCACCGGAGCTTTTGTCCCCATGGAGGGAGAGTACCATACCCTCCTGGTAAATGGTTGTGTTTGTCAACTCTGAAGCTCTGCGAATACCATCATTTAGGGGTTTTTATGGACCTTCCACTACACAGGCATAACTGATTAAATCATTGGCCATTGGTGATGGAACTCAGTCTCTAGCCCCTTTCCTTTCCCTAGAGGTCAAGGGGTGAAACTGAAAGTTCCAATGATCTAAAGATATGGCTGATTCCTCTGACCACCAGCCCCCATCCTGAAGGTCATCTCATTAGCATGAACTCGAATATGGTTGAAAGGGGCTCATTTTGATTTTTTTTTTTTTTGAGACGGAGTTTCACTCTTGTCGCCCAGGCTGGAGTACAATGGCACAATCTCGGCTCACTACAACTTCCGCTTCCCAGGTTCAAGTGATTCTCCTGTCTCAGCTGCCTGAGTAGCTGGGATTACAGGCACCTGCCACTACGCCTGGCTAATTTTTGGAATTTTTAGTAGAGATGGGGTTTCACCTTTTTGGCTAGGCTGATCTCAAACTCCTGACCTCCGGTGATCCACCTGCCTCGACCTCCCAAAGTGTTAGGATTACAGGCGTGAGCCACCACACCTGGCTGAGAGGGGCTCATTTTGAATAACAAAATACGCTCCTGTTATTCAGAACATTCCAAGGGTTTTAGTTGCTGTGTGCCAGAAACTGGAGACAAAGACAAAATATTTATTTATTATTATACTAAAGACATCATCAGAAAGAGAAGTTTTAATTTCCTCATCACATGAAAGCCTAGAAAATGCCTCTTGCCCAAGATTACCGGACCAAAAGATTAGGATGATGCCTATAGAAACCACTGTCTGGCTATTGGGTGGAGTCCCTCTTGCCTATTTCCTCTCACTCTGTAGTTTGAAGCTTGTGAAAACCTGTTTAAGGGGAACCTACGAACCTGTCTGGGCAGCACATCCATTAGCTCAAATCTGGACAATCAACAAGTGTTCATGCACTGTCACTTGTGACACCTGCCAAATGAGAATATCAGAGAGCTAAGGAGGAGGAGGGAGTGTCTTCATGATAGGCAGCCTTGTTGGGTGAAAAGAATTTTAAATAAAAAGGACCTGGCTCTCTTACCTACTGGCTGGGTGACCGTGGGTACATTTCTTAACCTCCCCAAACGTTACCTTCCTTATTCTGATCCATGCCTGATACTACCTTCCTTACAGGATTGTGAGAATTAAAGCAGCAGATGACAAAATAGATATTTAGGGTGACTGGAACATAATAAAAAGTTATTATTTACATAAAATGTAAGTTTTCATGAACTTCAACCCAAGTTTGTGTGGGCAGTTATCTACAGGGCAGGGTCTTACCTTCCTGCCTGCAGCTGATAGGTGGGATAAGTTGCTTTTCTGTCGGCCAATCTGTGTGACAAGGAGGAGTTTCCATAGGCAGTAGCTGACAACACACTGAGCTGAGAAAAGGAACCCTGAGTCAAAGGAAACTAAAGCCCCAAACACATCTGTTTAGCCTACTTCCATAATCAGACTGCAGCTCAGCTGAAATGGCCGTAGGCAGTGGCCTCTGTCACTAACTTTCTCTGGGAATGCTAACTTTAGGGTAATTATGACAGGTCCACCTGCTGACTGTGGAGGGGGAAAGATGGAGGTGCAGTTTTTTTTTTCTATTTTTCTATTTTATTAGTATTATTTTTTTAGATGCAGTCTCGCTCTGTGGCCCAGGCTGGAGTGCAGTGGCACCATCTCGGCTCACTGCAACCTCTGCCTCCTGGGTTCACACCATTCTCCTGCCTCAGCCTCCCAAGTGGCTGGGATTACAGGTGTGTGCCACCACACCCAGCTAATTTTTGTATTTTTAGTAGAGATGGGGTTTCGCCATGTGGACCAGGCTGGTCTCGATCTCCTGACCTGAGGTGATCTGCCCGCCTCGGCCTCCCAAAATGCTGGGATTACAGGCATGAGCCATCGCACCTGGCTGGAGGTGCAGTTTTTAAGGGTTCAGCAAAGTTGATTTTCAAAAGCCGTATCTAGAGTAGCGTACACAAACTAGAATCCCGAAGTCCCAACCAAAGTTGTATTATCTAACCATACACGATTAGATTAATCGTAACATTAGAGTACTTGGAACTCCTGTAAGGCATTAACCTGACATTTTGTCATTAAATATATTCCTTGTATAGTCTACCTTTGCTCAAGGCTAATTCCTCCACTTGGAGTGCCCTTTCCTACTCTCCTTTCCCAGGTATCAAAATTCTACCAATTCTCTCCAAGTCAATTGCAAATTATTATTCTTTTGGAAAGTGTTTCCTATTAATTGTCTCAGTAGGAGATCTTCATCATTTGAAACTATTTTTTTCCCTTGTGCTTTTCATATGGCATTTAATATTTTCTGCCCTGAATTATAGTTATTTTAAAACTCATCATCTCTTCTGTCAGCTCCTTGAGGGTGGAAGATTTATCTCTAGCAGACATACTTTACCCATTGTCTTAGACATAGTAGGCAATTTGAATTGAAAACTGAAGCAAAGATACTTTAAAGACTTTATGCTGCAGGTGCAGCACAGAAGCATTTTTACGATCATTGCCTTGGTTCTTGAGCCTGACATCTGGGCCAGGTGTCATTCTATTGTTTCCCATAGCAATCATGAGAAAGAAAGTGTGGCAAGAGAAACTGGGAGTCAATGACCAGAGAGGTGACATTCCAAAGCTGGGAAGAGAATTTGATTATCATCCCAACTATCTGCCAGCTGTGGCCAGTTCATTTCGTTCCTCAGGATCCCCTCAAGGGCCACTCCTGTAACCACTGAATGGACGTAAACATTGTTAATGGAAAATGGGACTCAGCTGCATGCCAGTAGTCATTGTTGGAGATTATTATTTTTTATTTTTAATAATAATAATTTTTTTTTTTGCAAAGTAATATACAAGACTGGGACTTCAGCACAATTCACACTAAAGTGATTGTGAACACACTTTTTGGACTAGAGCAGGAGACTGGAGAGTAGATATCTAACCAGTTTGTCCCTTCCAGGGCAGGCCCTTGGTTTGGCTCTGTTGAAGACAGAGAGTTTGTAAAACTCAGTCTTACCTTTAGCATCTTTTCAACTCTTGGAGACAGGCTAAAAAGAGAAAGAAAAAGCAAAAATCCTAGCACTCATTCAAGAAACCTAGACTTAGAGATTAACTTGATGTAATGCAAATGATGTGACTAGTTTAACATTTCCTAATGACCAAAGGCACAGAGCAGCATCTGGGAGTTGCTATGTTTTCTCCTTCCTCCCCTCGGTGGACTGATTTTATTTTTAGTGTCCAGGGAGATAATACAGTTAAATTTGTTGGGCTAGGAACAAGGAGAGTACGGGTTTATTAACTTCCCTTCCCTCCTTCTCTCTTGCCCTTCATCCCTCTCTCCCTCCCTTTCCCACCTTTGCCTCCTTCCTTTATTCTTTCCTTTAATATAGCCACTCATTTATATATTGATTAATTCAGCAAATATTTATTGAGTGCCCACTACATGCAGATAATGTATGTGATGCTGGGTAAACAACGTTGGAAGAAAAAACTTGAATTGATCCTACTATGACATAAATTAAAGCCTCGTTGTAGGGGAGCAGAAAGGAGGAAACAGAAAAGCAAGCAAAAAATAGAAATTGCAGGCCAGGTGCGGTGGTTCACGCCTGTAATCCCAGCACTTTGGGAGGCTGAGGCGGCTGGATCACCTGAGGTCGGGAGTTCGACACCAGCCTGGCCAACATGGTGAAACCTTGTCTGTACTAAAAATACAAAAATTAGCTGGGCACAGTGACGGGTGCCTGTAATCCCAGCTACTCAGGAGGCTGAGGCAGGAGAATCACTGGAACCCAGGAGGTAGAAGCTACAGTGAGCCGAGATTGCGCCACTGCACTCCAGCCTGGGTGACAGAGTCAGAGCAAGATTCTGTCTAAAAAAAAAAAAAAAAAATTACAAATTGCAAATTGTGAAAATTCTACAAAAGTATTATAAAGGGCACGTGAGATTAGGGGCTTAATTATATAGGATGGTTGGCTGAGACCTCTCTGAAAAGTAAATATTTAAAGGAGACTGAAAGAATGAGAAATAGCAAGCCATGGGAAGACCATGAGGCAGGAAAGGGCTGGGTGAATTCAACAAAATGGAAAGAGTCCTCGTGGCTGGTACAGAGTGATATAGAGGGAAAGTGGTCCAAGATGGAGTTGGAGAGGAAGGCAGGTGGTAGATCACATGGGCAATCTGCTTTCTCTCTTAGTACCTCAGTTTCCTTATCTGTGAAATGATTTGTTGGGCTGCATTGCAACCATTACCTACTTTGTTGGTCATTTAGTATTAAGTGTCAATCCTCTTTTACCACGGGTTTCAAAATCAAAATTTTCTAGTTCTTTGGGTGCTGAAGATGTCATCCTAGGCACTGGGACCTAAAGATCTGCCTAGTTTAGGTGGGAGGAAACTAAAATGCCTAAAGCAGGTTTTATCAATCTTGGCACTATTTTGGACCAGATAATTTTTTTCTTGTGGAGGGTGGAGGTAGGAGAAGGTCCTCTGCATTGTGGGGTGCTTAGAAGCATTCCTGCCTCTGAGCACCAGATGCCAGAAGTAACTCACCCAATTGAGAATTGGGTGACCCAAAAATATCTCCAGACATTGCCAAACGTACCCTGGGAGACAAACTCTCCCTTGGTTGAGAACCACTAGTTTACAGGGTGAGGCTGTAGCTCCAATGAGCAGGTCTGGCATGAGATGTGAGACGGAACCTAACATATAGCCTCAGTGTTGGGGAAAAAAGAAAGCAAGGCAGGAACCACAGAAAAGAAGTGGGCACCTGCTCATTTAGAGGGGGCATATGGTACTTGCTCTGGCTGGTTCTTTTCTCTCCTAAGACTTGAGGTACTCACAATTAGATTGTCCATAATCTTTGGTTCGTGACACACTCACATTATTTGCCCATGTTGTGTTGCATTAATTTGGTTAGCTACTTTACTAGTTCTTTATAATAATGTGGGGAACCCATCACCACAAACGAAAGCTAGGACTTTGACAATAATCTGCATGTAACAGTATGGCCTCTCATTCCTCTGCCTTTCCCCAACAGAAGCAACCACTGTACTAAATCATGTGTTCATCATTCCCTTGCTTTCCTTCCTATATGGTTTTCTTTTATCTAGATATATCCCCCAAATAATTGAAATGCTAGCTGTTTTTAACTTTATAAAAAGGTTATGATGCTATTACAATCCTTTGCACTGACTTTCTTCACTTCCTATTCTATTACTAAGAGTCATCCATATTGATGTGTGTTGCTGGAGCTCATACATTTGAAGTGCTGTATTAAATCTCATTGTGTGGACACACCACAGTACATCTCACTCACTGATGGCATCTGGGTTATTTTCTGGGTTATATTACACACGGTTTTTTTTGCTCTCCGACTGATTACTGCAGTGCAAGAATGTGGGAACAATATTGTCACCATTTTAATTTATGTTAAGGAAAAAGTTGAAATCTTAATTTTTATGTGAAAATAACTGGGGGACAAATTTGAAGTTTTAAGAAATACCTAACAGGTAAAAAAGAAACGAGACTGTAGGTCATTCCTTTTGAGCCTCCAGTTTAAGATTTCTAGATTAAGTCATTCATGTTGAGAATTTTTCACCTGAATCTATAAGTCAAATTAACTTGGAAGAAACTTAGAAAAATGTTCTTTAGTATTTAAGAGTGGCAAAGAAGAAACTGTACAGAGGCAAGGATTTTAATAGGTGTCCAGATTGGATGAGCAGCGAGGTAAATCCATTGAAATGCATTCATTTAAAACAGTTGATTGTAGGCCGGGCGTGGTGGTTCCCAGCACTTTGGGAGGCCGAGGCGGGCGGATCACGAGGTCAGGAGATCGAGACCATCCTGGCCAACACGGTGAAACCCCGTCTCTACTAAAAAAATACAAATAAAATTAGCCGGGCATGGTGGCAGGCGCCTGTAGTCCTAGCTACTCAGGAGGCTGAGGCAGGAGAGTGGCGTGAACCCAGGAGGCGGAGCTTGCAGTGAGCCGAGATCGCGCAACTGTACTCCAGCCTGGGCAACAGAGCGAAATTCCGTCTCTAAAATGGAATGGAATGGAATGGAATGGAATGATAAAAAAATAAAATAAATGTTGGTTGTAGTGCCTGGAAATTACAGTGAAGCATTCGCTTCACACCCACCTACTCCTGTTGTCCCAGTGTTATTATTAATAGCACCTCATTCAGGTGACAATTTATATGGTTATCTCTCCATGTAACCCTTTATTTCTCTAACCTTGTTTAATCTTAGCTGTTTGTGTGACTCTCTTCTCTACTAAACTAATGAGCTCCTTGAGACTGGAGATATTGTCTTATTTATCTCTGCGTCTAGCACATGCCTGCCATTTGGTGGACATGTAACAAACATTTGTTAAATTGAACTGAAATAAAAGAATAAAGAAGAGCATAGGAGTAGAAATGGCCAGCCCACATCATCTTCCATGTGCTGCAGAGGTCTAGACTGGAGGCCCAGTTTTGAGTTAGTTATGAGCTTTGTGGCTTGGGAAACTAATTTAATCTTTTTCAACTAAATGGGAGAATATGTATCATGTGCTTAGTGAAAGGCTATTAAGTGCCCAATAAGTGTTAGCTGCTAGCACCGTTATCAATAATTAGTTGTTAATAATCACTATTATTACTATTAAAGGTATTATAGTAACTTTGAACTTTAGTTTTCTTAATGGGGAATTAAGATAATAATTTTTGTTTACTTTATGTTGGCAATGAACACAAAGACACTTTGGAAACTGTAGAGAGCCCTCACTGCGTAGCCCAAAAAAGAATGCATAGTAACAGAGAGGTTTTTGCTATAGAACCGAGTAACTCAGGCATATTACATGGGGGCTCAACTGACTGGCAATATAAGGAAACTTTTAAATATAATATTTTAAAAAGATGAAAAAATGGCTGAGTCGGAAGGTACAAACTGATCTATGCCAAAGTGTTGAAACATAGAAAAAGCACATGGGAAAGAATGGTAGCTGGACTCAGGACAAGTAAGGAAATTAAGACTAGGGCACTGCTCTGTGTGGGATTAAGAGAGCATTGCTGCCAGTGTGTTGAGGGGACAGAGCCATTCTAGGCTTGGCATCTGGAGAGCAATGGCTTGAGCTTGGAGCAGAAGAGTATTCATGTCAGAATCTACATTCTACTTTGCAAAATTAGTTAAGAGATTGTATTTCTGAGTTAATGAGAACATTTTATCAGTTATGCCAAATTTGGACAATGCCTAAGAAAGCCATTCAGCACCTGTATGTGTTGCTAATAGTAGAAAGGAATCTAATGTTTACACACAAAAGCAACCTTCAGCCGAGCATCACAGAACCTTTCCTGGCAATGTAATCTTTATCAGGTGAGATAAAGAAGTTGATAGATTTAAAGTTTTATGTTCCAACTCCCTTGTTATCCTAAGAAACAATTCTAGCAAGAGCAGAACTACTGACACTAGGAATTCTTGTAGCTAACTGCCAATAAACTGGTGGATAGAATTTCAGGTCTATTTCAGAGACATGTGATCAAGTAATAGCAGCAACAGCCGTAGTAAATGCTTACATAGGGCAACAACCCTGTCATGTGGGTGCTATTACTATCCCATTTTATGGAAGACAAACTGAGGAATAAAGAGGTTAAATAATGTACTGAAAAATCACACGCCCAGTAAGTGGCAGAGCTAGTCTCTGAACCCAAAGAGTCTTGGTCTGGAGAATGTGCTTTTAACCAGGACACTCTACTACCTCTCAATTTTAGCCGTCATAACCAGTGTAAAGTATACCCATGACTTTGTGGGATAAAGTTGTGGGACTAAGACCATAAACTTCAGGGATGGTTTTCTATTCTATCTCAGGATTTCCTTGGAAGGAAGACGTTTGTCTAGATTATATATTTATTAGAGGTGAGACTCTTATCTTGTCTTGTATGTATCCTCTGGGGTCTAATAATATCCTCTCATGACGCATTGGTGCTCAGTAGAATGAGTTGAAGTAAACCAAATAGTCCCTATGGTGTTTTCCTCTTGACATAAAATTGTTTGTTGCTGAATGAGGAAGGAACATGGGAAGGCACAACTCTACCCCAAACTCCCAAGGGCAAGCTGGCATTTACTTGTTAATCCTCTTGTGGTCAAATACTTTCACCCAATCCTGACTCAGATTTCAAGGCCTGGTTCTTTTCTCTCCCTCTCCTGTGTCTGCTGATCCCAGCCAAGGGAATCTCTTGGTGCTGCTGTCGGCTCGCCAGCTGACAGACCTGGGTTGGAATCTTAGCGGTGGGACGTTCTAGCTGTGCGGCCTTGGGCACATCATCCCATTCTGCCACTCTAAGCTCAGTCCCACCATGTATGAAATGAGGATGATTATCTCACTTCAGGGAAAACATAGGGATAGGCATGATTGGGAGAGTTAAACAAGACAGCACATCTAAACACCTAGCACAGTGCTTGGCACAGGGCAGCGAGGTGCTCAAACGATAGAAACTGATTTCCTAGTTAGACCGTGACTTCCTTGCTTCCTGGGATCATGTCTTACACTTCTTTGTCAAGATTTCCTCTCCACTCTCTCCATCCCTCACCCTGCCCTCTCCTCACCCTCCTCAACTCCTTCACTCTGCCCCCATTTCCATCACTAAAATCAGTATTTGTTCATTTATTGTTTATTGTGCTTAACCAATATTTGGGATCATTTTGATTCTGTCCCAGGAGATATTTGGCTATCGGACTCAAGGCTGCCGGAAAAGTCTCTGCCTTGCCGGATCCATCTTCTCATTTGGAATCCTCCCCTTGGTGTTTTACTGGAGGCCAGCATGGCACGTATGGGCACATTGTGTCCCATGTTCCTTGCAAGAAGCAGACACTGTGTTGCTGAGGACAACGGTAAGTGTGTACCTGGTTATGTCGCTGGTGCCCCCCTTTTGTTTCTGGACAATGTGTTACGGGATGGCTGGGGGGAGATGTGCACAAGACAGATAGCAGGTGGAGGCTCCAGTCTTTGGTTCCTTAGGTTTCATCACAGCCTTGCATCTAGCAGGATTTCACTAATTTGTGTATGGTCAATAGCAAAGACATGGAACAAACCTAAATGCCCATCAGTGATAGACTGGATAAATAAAATGTGGTATATGTACACCACGGAATACTCTGCAGCCATAATAAAGAACAAAATCATGTCCTTTTCAGGACATGGATGGAGCTGAAGCCATTATCCTTAGCAAACTAACGCAGGAACAGAAAATCAAATACCGCATGTTGTCACTTATAGTGGGAGCTAAATGATAACACATGGACACATAGAAGGGAACAACACATACGGGGGTCTGTCAGAAGGTGGAGGCTGGGAAGAGGGAGAGGATCAGGGAAAACAATTAATGGGTACTAAGCTTAATACATGGGTAACAAAATAATCTATACAACAAACCCCCATGAAGCAAGTTTTCTCATATAACAAACCTGCACATGTTCCCCGATCTTAAAATACAAGTTAAATTAAAAATTGTGGATGGTGAGGTTTGATTCAGAAGAGCGATTTCACAAGATATTTCTTTTAAAGTTGTGAGTTTCGTGAATGCTAGAGCAGGGAACAACCATGTTAATAGCTAAAAATAACAGGAAATGTGAAGTAGTCAAGTCAGGCTATAGGCTACTAAGTTCACACTGACCGTTCCTCTCGATTCCTGACATATCCCACTCCCTGCACTGGAGTGACTCCTGAGGAAAAGAAGGGAAGGGGTGGGGAGCATCACTCTGAGGAGGATGCTGTCTGTCCCAGCTGATTGATGAGAGCATGTCACATTCTGCAGATACACTAGGGTAAAAAGTACAGCCATCTTGCCCTTGAGGCCATTGCCTCTCTCTGTTAATAAAAGCCTCTGGCTTTGGGTGAGTTTCCCTGTATTTCCTTCCATACCAATTCCTTGCAGCACTCATGGCACTCGGACAATGTGCATCATCCCTGCGGGACTGTCAGCTTCTCAAAGGAAGTGAGCATTTCTAACATGTTAATTGCTGCACCCCCAGTTCCTGCATGTGGTAGCGATTCTGTTACTATGTGGTGGCTGACAGGCTGAAGTGGATGTTTCTATTAAAGAGAGTGAAAGGACAGTCTCCTAGAGGACTCTCTTCTAGTTGACTTTTACTGAGTGTTTATAAGAATGCATCAGCCCATGGCCCCGAATGACAACCAAATTGTTGATAAATCAAACTCTGTTGGGAGTTTAGCTTCTTTTTATATATTACAATCTCTCTAGATACATATTCTATTTAATGCAGTAAGAGAGAAGGATAGCAATCAGCCTTATAACTGGCCAAAAAGAAATCTAACAGAGGTGAGGCTAAACTCCAATGAAACTGAGAACTGGAGGAAGTTGGTCTTTGTTGACTTGCTCCATTGGGGCCAGCCTCACCTTTCATTTCTGGATCTTGGTCCCTTCAAGAAATACTTGTTCTATGTTCTAGCTTAGCTGATATGTGAGCCATGATACAGGTAATAGCTGAGGCATCTTCTCACAAGTTCAACTATAATTTTACTAGAGACTCTTGGAGAATAAGCTTTAAGACTTTAAGGAAGCAAGAGGTTATTGTGGAATAAGAGCAAGTGATATTGGTGATGTTGAGCTGGAGCTGTGCTTCGTTGATGCCTCGTGTCATCCTTCCTGAAGACTCACAGGATGTGCACAAAAGAAAAGTGCCTGGCACCCCACATAAGACTTCTTCATTTGATGGGTGGGGAAATGGGGCTAGGGAGGTGACACAATTTCCCCTAGCTCATGTGTGAGTGAGGGGCCTCACCCGGACTAAGTCCCATGAGTCCTGGCTCCTAGTCAAGGGCTTTTCCATTGCACTGTACTTAGACCAGGGTTCACACACTTCAACTGGCATCAGAATAATCTAGAGAGGCTATCGGAACAGCTTGCTGGGTCCCAGTCCCAGAGATTCTAGTTCATTAGATTTGGATTGAGACCCAAGAATTTGCATTTTAACAGGTTCTCAAGTGATGCTAATGATTCTGGTAAGGGGCCATATTTAGAGAAAAACTGCTGTAACTAGTTTTCACTTCCATTTGTGAGCTCACTTGTTCACTTGGTCCTTGGGAGAGAAATAGAGACCTAGACATTTGATGTATGGCTCATACGGTATATGTTTATAATCTGAAAGAGAAGAATCCAGATTTAATAAAGTGCTGTGAGTGGCCCTCCCATACATAGCCTGAGTGCCTTTCTAGGACAGGGATAAAATTTGCTTTCTGGGGCTCAGAGCAGGGGCGTGAGTATCTATGGAAGACTCCATCTTTGGGCCCTTTTATAGATCAACCCCTCCACGCAAACTTAAGAATCTATCAGATTATTGTTTTCTGGCATGAACGTAATTTAACTGTACTCTACAAGTCCATCTGTATGCCCTCAACTAGTTCTCAGAGGGTAACACTTTTGCTACAGTAGAAACAGAACCGCGCTCTGCCTTGCAGGGTCCATCAGCAAGCTCTTCAGATCTCAGATGGTCTGCTCAGCTGAGCCGTGCTCTCTGAGGTGCTGGCAGAGTTATGGCACAGACAAGAATAAGAGGAAATGGGCAAGGAAATGGAAAAGGAAGGGAGGAAAATAGGTAAGAGGAAAATGAAGAGAGAGAAAAGAGAAAAAAATCCACTAAGAGTGAATTAAAAAGAGTGTCACTAAATGAGGAGATGATGTGTTTTGGGATTTGGAGTCAAACGTTTTGATTTCTTGTCCTAGTACTTTAGGTTTGTTACCTAACTTTTTAGGACCTCAATTTCACCACTTGTAAAATGGGGCTAGTGTGAGAATGAAGGGCTATTGTCTATGTAAAAGGCATTTGCAAACTGTAAAATGCATTATCAAACACCACTTTGATTGTGTGTGTGTGTGTCATTGCTCAAGCCATTCCAAAAGTGTTCTATACAAAAGAGCTTGCTATGCACAAGGTGCACCCATGTCTAATGGTCTTGCTTATCTGGATGACGTGCCTTTTCCTAATTACCCATGAGCCTGGCATTCCCCTCTGGGACAACGGACACGAGGGAAGGTTTTCTGTGACTGGGAGTCTCCAGCTCTCATCCATACTCAGTCGGGTGATCTCTCCTAGTTGCGTGTAGCCAGCTTTGCAAATGGACATATACTGGAAAGACTCAAAAAAGCTTTGGTGCCCCTGGGAGCTTCGTTCCATCATCCTGCCTCTTTCTTTGCATCCCTGACAGTCTGTCAAGCCCTTGTCGAGTTTCACTGCCCCTCCACAGCTAATCAGAGCAGTCTAAGCCAGCTTCAATCTTGCCTTTTTCATCTTGATTTCAACTTTAATTTTTAATTGCCTGCTCTTGTGTGTCATTTTAAATGGATCTGCTATGCCAGAGACTCTCCAAATAAATGAGGTTCTAAATTAGTCTTTAGGTAATTAGACAAGAACTCAATTATTTCAAACATTCTTACTATCTGAGAGTTAGATAAAAATAAGCTTTGGGCACCAATAGTTTAAAAGTTTGCTGCTAGGTTATTTGCATTAAAATGACATCTTAAAAAGATTTTATTTGAATTATATTACAATAGCTGGACTGTGATGATTTTCCATTAAGGAGGTCTGGATGACTCCTACCTGAAAATGTGTTGTATATCTGTTCTTCATGTTATTAAAAAATCAGTACTTGCTATTTATCATCAATCTCACGCTGGTAAGATTACAGATCATTATCACAGATACTGATTAGGCAGTCATTTCTTGACATTAAAAAAAAAGACGGTGATGTACTGACTGAAAGTCTACAGTACACAGTTTATTTTCAGTTCTTCTTCTCTTATTAAGGACTCTGAGAGATTTTTCCAAAAGATAAGAGTAATTAGGTTTTTATTTTATAATTTTAAAAGCGGCATTCTGTTCATTATTCATCTACTTCTGATTTTTAACCAATATCAGTAGCAATGCCACGTTTCTATGCAAATGACATGATTTATATGCATTGTTTTGAATTCAGATGCTCCTGATTTTCATAGCTTCCATCTTTATTGTAATTACAAACACATTTTCCCCCTCATTGTCATTGTAGGTTACATGTTGTCAAAGACCCGTGGTGTGCAGAGGAGAACTTTGTGATGATTAGCAATGCGGCCTGACTCAAGGCACTTCCGTTTGATGTTTTAATGGGGAGTATTTTTGCTTCAGTTTCAATTAAAGATGTCAGGGCTAGGAGCGTTAGTTCAAAAACTTAGAAACTCTGCCAATCAGCCACGCAAATGTCATCTTAAAGTCTGCCAGTGTACCAGTATTCTCGTCAGGCGGCAGCATCTGTGTTCACCGGGTCGCTTACCTCCTCTCCTCCCCGCTCCTCCTCTGCAACTTGGTCTCTCACAGCCCATGTTTCCCACACCAGGACCACTTTCTACTGGAACAAGACACTGTTTTGTGCCTGCTTTTACCCATAAAGTTTCTTCTGATAATTCCTTCTCCCCTCCATTCATGCATGCATTCATTCACTTATGTTTTCAGTGAGTTAGTATTTACCACACACCAACCATGTACCAGACATTGGCCTAGGCACTGGGAATATAACTATGAGCAAAACAGATGGAAATCCTTGTCCTTACAGAGTGATTTTCTAGTGAGGAGTCAACACACACACATGCTTTCTCTTTCTCAAGTAAATGTAGAAAGTAGGTGTTGTCTCTACTTATTAAATTCTCCTCATTCCTCAGCCACATATCACCTTCTCTGTTAAGTCTTTGTTGATTCATTCTTTGCACCAGTTCAGAAGGGAGGGAGTTAATCGCCTGTCCTGCATTAGCTCTGTGTTTTCATTTGTGGCCACTGTAGTGCTTTTTACCTTGTATTAAAATACTATTCACTTTACAGTTTATAAAGCAGTATGTCATTGATTATTTAATTCTCGTAACAACCCTGGAAAATGGGCATTATCATCTCCATTTTACAGATGAGGATACAAAGAGACCAAGTGACTTTACAACCCAGTAAATATCAAAGCCAGGCTTTCCTTCCTTATGTCTCTCTCTTTTTTATACATTTGAGGAGCACACATTGTATGCCAGCCAACAGTGCTGGCTCATGGGCAAGTGTGTAAGTGTGTGTGATTAATAAAACCAGGGTTCTTGACCTCATGGAGTTAATCAGATCGCTACACAAATAAATGTAAAAATCCACCTCTTAAAAGTACTCCTTAGGAAAGGTTCATGGTTATGGTAGGATTACATGATAGAGATTTGTCCAAGTCAAAACAGTCAGGGAAGGCTTTCTGAGCACCAAAGGATAAGAGTTAAAAGGTGATGGTGGCTGCTGGGGGCAGGCACATGGAGAGTGATGCAGGTGGAGGGAATATGGGGGCAAAGAACTTAAACCTAAGACTTTCTCTAAGTCCCGAATCTTTTTTTTCTCACTGTGCTGGATTCCTTTTTGTAGCTTTTGATCCTTTAAAATTATAAGCTTTCTATTCCTGGAACTTCTCAGCTTTTTTTTTTTTTTTCCTGGACAGTCTAGATTATAAGCTTTTTGAAGACAGTGATTGTGGTATACATTTCATTCCCCCTGGCACCTAGCACATGGCCACAGCAGAGCTTAGTTATTTAATTTAATTTAATACGTTGAATTAAGTTGAATCTATAATAAATAGTCTCACTGTTTCTACCAGAATTTTATCTCAAGGATACTAAAGTGGAATGTCACAGTTGAGAAAGAGAATATAGCATTATGTTTCTTTCAGGTACACATTCCCACTTCTGAATCCTGCTTTCCTACCCACTCCCCAACTCAGTCCCATTTCAACCTGGTCTTTCATTAGACATCTCACCACAAATCTCTGAGATTCTGTGAGCTGGCCTCTGAGAAATGACTCAATGTTAAGATAAATCGTTTTGAGACTATTATCCTTTATAATACAGGGCCATTTATATTACGATTTAACAATTTACATATAGTTGTCTCATTTGGTCCTTACCAGTAGAGATTTTTTTTCTCCAATTTTACAGATGGAGGCATAGAGAAATTAAACAAAATTCTCAGGGTCCCATAGCCAGAAGATGAGAGTTGAACTAGAGTTGGAACTAGAGATCTAATTATTCTCTGTCCAGTGACCAGATTCTACAGAGGCAGCATTGTGAAGTGGTTTAAGAATAAACTCTAGGTTCTGAGTACCTGGATTTGATTCCCAGCACTGCTCTTGACCTTGGGCAGTGTATTTGCCTGCTAGGCTTCTATAGCAAAATACCACACACCAGGTTTTGCTGAAATAACAGAAATGTATTGTTTCATAGTTCTGGGAGCCGAAAGTCCAAGATCTAGGGCCAGCAGAGTTGGTTTCTGGTGAGGCCTCTATTCCTGGCTTGAAGAAGGCTGTCTTCTCACTGTGTCTTCATGGGGTCTTTTCTCTGTGCTCTTGCATGCCTGGTGTCTCTTCATCTCATATGGACATTAGTCCTATTGGATTAGTGTGTACCCTTATGGCCTCATTCAACATTAATTATCTTCTTAAAGGCTTTATCTCCAAATATGTTGGAGGTGAGGGGTTCAACATGAGAATTTTGAGGGGACACAACTCAATTCATAACAGGCAGGTTATTTAACCTCTTTTTGCCTCCATTTTTTTTCTGTTAACCGGGGCTGATGATAATACCTATCTCCTTGTGAGAACTAAGGATGTGATATGTGTAAAGTTCTGAAATAAAGACTGCTTGGCATGCAGGCATTCCATGGGCATTAGTCAACTTTTTACTACACACTATATCTCCAGAAGTTTCAGACAATGAACCAGCTAATCCACTGCTCCATTTCCCCTCAGAAAACAACTACAAAAATGAGCAAGCCCCAAATCCCATCCCTCCAAAAAAATGTATGCTGAGTTTGCTAGATTTCCTTGTTTTGTACACAAACATAAACATAGCCTTTGCTTTGTTAATAACCTCATTGTGTTGTCCCTCCCTCCTCTTTTTTTTTGGACAACATATACTGAGATAATAATTATTGTGAGAATTTCTCCAAAACTTAGAACTTTATGTATCTTATAACTAAATCCTATATTCTAGCCAATGTCAACTTTTTTCCAACTAAAAGACATTGGGAATATGAGGTCGGGATGTTAAGAGCATCAATGAGTCTGGCCAGGAGAGGGAAAGAGAAAGAAAAAAAATGATAGATGTAAAAATAAAAGAATTTTACCAAAGTTATGGGTCTATAAAGGCAGTGCAGCATTTTAGAATAGCCTGAGAAATTTATTATTACATTATCCATAATCCTCTAGGTATTTCACATGAGCTAGAGTTCAGCCTTTTAGCATTGCAATGTATCCATCTCCAGGAGAAATTACTCATTTTCTCATGTCTCATTGGAACTTTGAAATGGGTTCTTTTTAAGGCAAGCCAGAACTACATTTTTTTGTGTAGTGAACTATACAAGAGAGGTCACAGCATTGGCCTGAACTTGAAGCGACCATTATATTGCTTTTAAATTTCAAGGGATGAGGTTCTTATTGTAAAAGGATAGAATTAGGTTAAGCAAGATGTGTTAGTCTGTTCTCACGCTGCTAATAAAGACATACCCAAAACTGGGTAATTTATAAAGGAAAGAGGTTTAATTGACTCACAGTTCAGCATGGCTGGGGAGGCCTCAGGAAACTTACAATCATGGTGGAAGGGGAAGCAAACACATCCTTCTTCACATGCCGGCAGCAAGGAGAAGTGCCAAGCAAAAGGGTGAAAGCCGCTTATAAAGCCATCAGATCTCGTGATAACTTACTCACTATCATGAGAACAGCATGAGTGTAACTGCCCCCATGATTAAATTACCCCCCACTGGGTCCCTCCCATGACATGAGGGGATTATGGGAACTACAATTCAAGAGGAGATTTGGATGGGGACACTGCCAAACCATATCACAAGATAGCTTGCTTCATTCAAGTCTAAAAGTTTATCTGGCATTTCCAGGGTCAGAAAGTACAAAACCACAGGAAATAAAAAATGTCCAGGTTTCTCCCTCTGTTTTTCAGTCCAGGTCAAACACTGGTCCTTTGTATACATTCGACTTTTGAGATGCACTCTTGAATTTTTGTAAAACCTATTTTTTTAGAGTTCAAGGACTGATCCGGTTAATATTTTTGATAAAGAGGAGGTAAAGCCTTCTCAATGAGACCTGAGGTGTAAAAAGTCCAGATTTGCCAGGCAAGCACTTTGCATTATTTGCATTATAAACCAATTATTTAAAATGGTAGCTCCTCTGGTACATTTAAGTATTTTACAAATCATTACCTGCTTTGAAGAGAGCTGGGAAACAGACTAAAGTAGAAGAAGCCATTTACAGGCAAAGATGCTGCTTTTCCAAAAAGGAAAAATTGAGAGACTTTTAGAGTTTCCTCAAAGGGAGAATAAGTTCCTATTTACAGAAAGATCTCAGAAACAACATGCTATGAAAAATGAGGCACAGAGCCATACCATTTGTTGCCTCCCTGCTATGGGCCAAACCTTGGATCAGACACATTATGTATACTTCATTTAATCCTTCAAACATCCATGAAATTTGGTATTACCTCCATTTTCTAAATAAAGAAAATTAGCTTCAGACAGTTGTAAGACAGTTTAGAGCTGGGATTTGAGTTCAGGCCTCAAGCCTGTGCTCTTTCCATATTGGACAACCCCAAAATGAAAACTGAGAAGTCAATGATTTTGCCTGAAGTGACCACTTCACACTGGTGTACTTTCCTTCCATTTCCTTGCTTTTTTTCCTTAAAAAGCTGGGTGATTTGACAGAGTCCTCAACAGGGTAGTATACAAGAGAGAAGTCAGTGTCACTCCCCTACTCTAAGCAAAAGGGTCATCTAGCTGTCCTATCTTTTATTTTTTCTACTTTGTATCATACAGAATTATGTATGATACATAATTAGTAGAATTATTTTATTCTACTTTGTATCATACAGAATTATGAGTATTGGGATTGGGAGTAAATGGGGATGTTAGGAAATGAGCTTAAAGGCAAATATATCCAAGTACCTTTGATTTGGTAATATTATGAGCTATAAGAAGAGATAGGTGTATAGATGAATGTCAGTTTTTAATACACACCTAGACTAAGGCATACAGTTGGTGCACTGGATTAATATGGCCTTTGAGAACCTGGACACTTTGCTTTTCCCTCTTTAGGCATTACAGTCTGGAGGTCTGTCTGCTGCCACACAGGGCCAGAGAGTGACAGCTTGATTTCAGGAATTAGATTCTATGCTGTCAGGAGAGCAGAGATTGTGAGAAACTGGATACTATTTGTCACTTGCTACAGAATTCAAGGTGATTTTTACATGCAAGCCGTAGACACCATGGGACAACTTGTTGAAATAAAGAGGAAGGGACCAAGATTTGGAATGGAAAGATCTGGACTCAGGTCTCAGTTTTATTCCTACTACCAGTTTCAGACTGGCTTGAGCAATTCTTAGCCTTGCTGGTGGTTAGTTTTCTCATCTGCAAAATGGAGATAATTATAATACCAACACTGGAGAATTGTAAGCCTAAAATAAGATAACATAACAAAATTTCTACAAACTGCTATGTAATCATATGAAAATTATGAAACTGCTAGGTAAACATATGAAAGTTGTTAATATTATTTTAATTCACTGGAGACGATTAATAGTTGCTGTCTTCCTAATTGTCCCTACTTGGTGGCAAGAGGTCTCTGGTCTTGATGGCTCTTTTATAATTTGTGTTCTTATTTACCTACAAATTATACATTTTGTTACCAAATTTTTCATTGAAACTATGTTTTTTAGAAGTTCCAGTTCAGGCTCGACATAAAAATGGCAGTCCAATCAAATTATATTTTTTAGCAAAATGTAGAATAAAGTGGAAGGTTAGAGGGGACTCTGGAGGAGGCAAGCAGGAGTGGGGATGTGACTGTTACGTCCCTGCTCTAATAGTTACCAAGTATGTCTTTCTTTCCTTGCCAACTAAATGGGAGAATAATTAACTGTAACAATTCCATAGTGTTTTTGACATTAAATGAAATAATACATATGTTGCATTATGTGCTTAGAACATAGTAAGTGTGAAATAAATATTGACTATTATTAGAAATGGAAAGTTCTTACTTAAAAACTGCTTTGATAAAGTCAAAAGCAAAGCTATATAATGCTGAACTGTGTCAAGGTTTGTTCAAGAGAGTTGGTTGCCTACTCTACCATACCTAGACCATGTCTGTCATCAGATCAGTGACTTAGTCACTGAAAATTTAGCTCCCTTCCACCATTCTTAGGCTCATCATTCTTAACCCCATACAATTTGATTTGAATTGATTTAGTCACCTTTTTTTTTTAAATCCACAGTGTAACAGCCAATTACACTGGCTTTTAAAATTGATTAATTAATATTCCAATTTCTATTAAGGTTATTTTCCCCTCTTGTTGGCTTCCTTCCCTTCTTCATCTCTCTTTCTGTCTCTCTCTCTCACACACACACACACACACACACACACACACACACACACGCATGCACACAGAACCTGTGCTAAGCCTGGCTGAAGTGCAGACATGCATCATACACAGTTCCTACCCACAGTCCAAGAGAAGTGGTAAGGTGGATAGGCAAAGGGTAAAATGTGGTAGGAATCTTGAGTATCCTGATGATTTAGAGGAGAGATCACCCAGAGTAATTAGGGAGGTTCTCAGGACATGAACTCTGAGCTGGACCCTGAAGGATGGTAGAATCCAGCCATGTAAAGACTTAAGGAGAAGAGAGAAGAATGTGTACTACAGGCTAAGGAAGCAGCAGGAGCAAAGGCATACAGACAGTCTTCTCTTAGGAGGATGAATATAAGAGATTAGCTACAATGATTGTATCTTCCCCTCTCTGCCTTTTGCAGAGTCAGCTAGGGCACTCTTCATAGCAAAAATGGGTGTGGTGGTGGAGACAATTTCCAGCGCTGACCTACATTTCCCAAGCATCAAATTTTTCCCACGTTTGACTTTTTCTGTTATACTTCTTGAATCCTGAGGTTTGTCAGTCATCTGAGTGGGTTTTATGTTTAGTATTTTTTCTATTCAGATAATAACCACTGTCAAATCGGTCTCTAAGGGACCATTGTGGTATCTGTTTCTCAATCCTGTGCTTCTCCCTCTAATTTTACTCTGTGTGAAGTAATCAGTGAACTGCAAATGGAAGCAGTTTTAATTAGGGTCATGCAATAAGGTGCCTTCTTCAACCCCACCTGTGCCAACATCTTGGCAATTACCTTGGGCAGGTTCAGTCCATGGATTCAGTTGTTTTCTTCCATTCTTCAGACTCTGACTGAGCAGGTCTCAGTGCTCCACATGAATGGGAGATAAGGAACAATAAAACGTGGTCCCTACATTCCAGGTAGTCTAGAAGAACTAAAAAAAAGTGATTAAGAGCACAAGAGAGGGACACTTAACATTTTTTTGGAGTTAACGAAGTGACAGTTCCCACCCCCCCCCCACCCCGGTGGAAGGGTGTTAATGAAGCTGTTCTGTAGGAGGTGGAATTTGAGTTAAGCCTTGAAAGATGGGGATGGTCATAGGTCATGGGCTGAAAGGTGGTTGAAAGGTGATGCAGTGAACTAGTTCTTACCTGCGAATGAGCCTCCTGATTCTCAAGCTTTGTTATGTGTCAGTGCCTCATCTTCATATCCAGATTCCTCAGTCAGTGATGACAGGTCTTTCTCCCTCAAGGTTCTAGATCCATCATCTTTCAGAGACAAACCGTTCTGTCTAGAATGTTCACTAACGCCAAACACTTACAGAATTATGTTAAAATGATGTTTCTCAGGTTGAATTGTAGCCTGCTGACCTCTCTTAACTTCTTGGGGGTTTTGATGTCTATCTCCTCAGGATGAATTCCAAATTTACTCTTGGAAAAAGGTAATATGGATCTACCTATCAGCATTAAACAGCGCATTTGGTCTCACTCCTGACCACCCTCTCATGACAGATGAGGAGTATATCATAAATAGAGCCATAAGAAAGCCAGACCTAAAGGTAAGTAAACTTATGGCTACTGCTGATGTCAGAGAGATTTAATCTTTTTTCCTCTCAAGTATAAAGTTAAATGTAGCTCCTCCACTGTGCCAATCCTCATTTGATAGTGTATATTTAAAATGTGAACTTTGGAGCCAGACAGTCCAAATCTCAGCTTGCTCCTTCTAAATAGTGCAACCATTGATCTTAACTCTGCTGAGCCTGTTTTCTCATCTACAAAATGATGATAATAATGTCTATTTCTAATATTAATTGATAAAATTCAATAAATTTAGAAATACAAAGATTAAAGTAGTTCCAGGTATATAGCAGATGCTCAATACATGCTCGCTCTATTTTCTTTTCCTTTTGTTAGAGGTAGGATCTCACTATGTTGCCCAGGCTGGAGTGCAGTGGCTATTCACAGGTGCATGATTATAATACACTACAGCCTCAAACTCCTGGGCTCAAGTGATCCTCCTGCCTCGGCCTCCCTAGTGGCTGGGATTGCAGGCATGTACCGCCCAGCCCAGCTCTTACATATTAGCTCTAATAGTATCGTTCCCCATATTACAATCTATGTAACAGGGTTAATCTTATAGTAAAAGTAATCACCCAGGAATATCCCAGGAGGTTTGCTTATGCCTACAAAAATGACCTTATTTGAATTCTTGTCATTCAAATGTATTTGGGTTGCTCCCTCTTCACCCTATTAAATTAGTTCTGCTTGGATTATGACTAGTTAACATTCATATTAAAAACATTTTATAACACAGAATGTTTTGTCTTACATTTATGTATGTGTGGTCAGCTGTTTAAATTAGTTTTATGAGCTCAAGTTCAGTTATTTAAAGTAATAAAAGTAAATTACGAGCAATTTTCCTATTGTCAATTGTTATCACCCAGTTGTCTTTTTTTTTTTTTTTTTTTTAAATGGAGTTTCACTCTTGTTGCCCAGGGTGGAGTGCAATGGCGCTGTCTTGGCTCACTGCAACCTCCACCTCCCGGGTTCAAGCAATTCTCCTGCCTCAGCCTCCCAAGTAGCTGGGAATACAGGCACCTGCTACCACACCCAGCTAATTTTTGTGTTTTTAGTAGAGACGGAATTTCACCATGTTGGCCAGGCTGGTCTTGAACTCCTGACCTCAGGTGATCCACCAACCTCAGCCTCCCAAAGTGCTGGGATTATAGGGGTGTGCCACTGCACCCCACCCACTCAGTTGTCTTAGCTGCCCAAATAAACAAAAACAAAGGAGGTCAAGTACCTCCAAATAATAGTTTCCCTAATCTGTTAGATGTCCATTCACCTGGAGAAGTAAGCTTCCCAGATAGCCTATGTTCTCATAGTTTTATTGCTCTGAAATTCTAGCATCTTTAATAGCATCAAATAAATAAGTGGACAGATAAATGAAGAAATGGCCAAGTCAGCACACAGAATTGTAGGAGGGGCAGGGGTCTTGAAATGGAAAGTTGTGATAGGTGTACTATCTTCATTTACCAGCTATGGCATAGGCAATTTGGTTAGTTACTGCCTCTCTGGTCTTGAGTTTCTTATTTATAAAATTAAAGTAATACCCCTTCTTTGCCTTTCTCAGGGCTGTTATGAACATACAATGAGACGATGGATATTAAGGTCATTTGTGAACTTCAATGAGCTATGCTAGTAACAAAACTTTCCTTAAAGTCAGAGGAGCTGTCATGGGCTCAGCCTTGATGACAATAACAACATTACCAAGAGGGTAACCATTTAGGGGCATTTAAAGGAGGGGTCCCCAATCCCCAGCCACCGATTGGTGCCCTGTCCATGGCCTGTTAGGAAGCAGGCCACACAGCAGGAGGTGAGCTGCCGGCAAGCCGGCGAGCATTACCTCCTGAGTTCTGCCTCCTGTCAGGTCAGCAGCAGCATGAGATTCTCATAGGAGTGAAATCCTTAATATTGTGAACTGCGCATGTGAGGGATCTAGGTTACAGTGCTCCTTATGAGAATCTAATGATTGCCTGATGATCCGAAACCATCACCGCATCCCCAAGATTCGTGAAAAAATTCTCTTCCACAAAACCGGTCCTTGGTGCCAAAAAAGGTTGGAGATCGCTGGTTTAAAGGAAGTCTGAAGACTACAGCAAAGAACTATGTCAGGTTTGGAAACAGGCTAAGAGGAGATGCTAAGGACCATCTTGCAGGATTGCAGGCAAAGCTAACACCCAGTGCTTAACCTGTTAAACAGGATGCTCTTATAACATGTTCTAACAAGAAATTACAAGCAGAAAGCCCGGGGAGAGGAAATCTTCCTTATTCCTGAGCAGAAAGATGAAATTCACCCCGCAGCAGATACTTGGTTTCCTAATTGCTGTTTCCTGGTCTGAATTTCCAGGAAATAGGCAAATAAACCTCATCTCTTGCAAATATTGTACTTAACATCCTCTTACCAGCTTCCAGAGACTCTGAGAGTGATGGGGGAAGCAGATAAACTCCTGGCAGAGATGTTTTCTCCTGGGGGAATCTCAAATATGCTCAAAAGGTCTAGGATGGAGCCATTCTTCTCACTCTGTGAGGAATGGCTTAAGAAATTGTCAGAAGATAATGGAATTTTCTATTTTCTGGCCTGAGGTAAAACTTATCAGTAGCCTCTTTATTTCTCCTTATTGCTGCCTTCATCTACAGATGTTTCATGTCTATTATGTTTTATACATTTTTCAACCTCAGTGTGTGGTTTCTGCCTCTTGATAAGAGGTTCTTGAACTGATCAGGGGCCTCACATTGGAACCACAATTTGTCCTTTAAAATATTTCTAACACAGATTTTTGCATTTATATAATTGATAAGTAGATAGCCATCACTTTATACAGCTTGAATCCTGAAGTCAATGGATTTTCAGATTTTCCTTTGGGACTAGCTTGAATATGATATCCTTTGAGAGACTGAACTCTGGAGCCAGATGGGCTGGAGTTCAAATTCCTGGCAAGTTACTTAAGCAAAATGAACTTCAGGCACAAAGTGAAGAGGAAAATAATATCTGCCCTACCACAGGATGATGGAAAAGACTAAACATAACATGTGAAAAGTCCTAACATGCCCAAAAAATAGTAGCTGTGATTACAGTCCTGCTCTATTTGCAAAATTGCAAAGAATACTGAAGAGAAAAGTAAATTGTGAGGCAAGATGCTTGAGATTCCAGCATGTGTCATGATGGCTAACACACCCTAGAGCCTGTCATTTACAAATATTTCCTTTGCAGATTGTGAAATCTGCAAATTAGAGAGAGATTGTGTGTCATTCCTACTGGCAATTCATTCTAAATCGGCAATAAGATATGCTTTTTAAATGCATTATGTTTCAATCAACCTTGCTGAAATAAATCCATTCTGTAAAATAAAAAAATACAGCATTTTACATGCTATTTGGTAACTTTGAATGTCTGTGTGTGTGTGTTTGCACGCGTGCACATGTGTACCTGTACATACACCTATTGCATAGAGTTAGCATTCATTTTTGGTAACTTAGACCTTGGAGCTAAGGGATTTAAACTGCATTTCTAGTTGATACGGTTTTACAAAGCTTTCATTCATTTATTTAATAAAAAATGTATTGAGCACTTATTTTGTGCCAGCTATATGGTCTTTCCAGTTTTAAAATGTATCTAATGGTTATAATGACTATAATATTCTTGCACATAGAATACCTAGAGAGAAGCTGAGGTAGAATATAGACATAATCTGCCCAATTGTCTAAATTTATTCATGGGGAAACTGAAGCACAGGAAAATTTAGTTGAAGTTCTCAAATAGGAATCTAGCAGAGTAGCTACAAAAGGAAGCTCTAGACACTGTTGGCTGCACATTAAAATTACCTGAGGAAAATTATAAATATTATGCCCAGAATGCACTGCAGACAAATTAAATCAGAATCCTTAAGGGTGGGGCCAGACAGCAGTCTTTTTCAAAGCTCCCCAGATGATTCCAATGAGCAGCCTGAGAGTATAATAACCATTGCTCTGTGACAATATGGCAGTCTCGCTGTTTCTTTTTGTGTTCAGTTAGGTCATCAGTTCACGGAAATTCACATTCACATATGAACTTGCTTAAAGAATCAGAAGCAAGAACACACAATTGTCATAAGCGTCACCCTTCCCTTTACTCCCACTGCCAACAGTCTCAGACCCTCACTTCCTTTTTTTTTTTTGTAATAACCTCCTCTTTGTTCTTTAGTATTTGCTGCCAGCCTAATCTTTTTCAGTATTTTAGTATCTTTTTCTTTTTTTTTTTTTACTGGTTTAATCTGGCTACCAGGATTTTTTAAATTTTGTTTTTAATTGACAAATAATAACTGTACATATTTATGGGGTACAGTGTGATATTTTGATACATGTATACATTATGTATAAATCAAATTTGTATATTTGCATATCTGTCACCTCATAGGTTTATCACTTCTTTGTGGTGATAATATTCAAAATCCTGTCTTCTAGCTATTTTGGAATATACAATACAGTATTATTAAACATAGTCACCCTGCTCTGCAAAAGAACAACAGAATTTATTCCTTCTATCTAACTATAACTTTGTACTGTTGACCAATCTTCCTCTATCCCTTTGTCTATGCTATTCCCCCCAACCTCGGATAGCCAATATTCTACCCTCTACTTCTATGACATCAGCTTTTTTAGATTTCACAAATGAGTAAGATCCTACAATATTTGCCTTATTGTGTCTTGTTTATTTCATTTCACATCTCTTCAAAGTTCATCCACATTGTCAAAATTGACAGAATTTCCTTCTTTTTAGGGCCAAATAACATTCCACAAAGAAAATGTACATGTACATTTTCTTTATCCATTCATCCATTGATAGACCCTTAGGTTAATTCCATATCTTGGCTATTGTGAATAGTACTGCAATAAACACGAGAGTGCAGATATTTATTTGACATACTGATTTGTTTTCTTTTAGATATATACCTATTATTAGAATTGTGGGATCATATGATAGTTTATTTTTAATTTTATAAGGAACCTGTATACTGTTTTTCATAATGGCTGTAGTAATTTATAGTCCCACTAACAGTGTACAAGAGTTTCATCTCTTTATATCCTTGCTAGCATTTGTCATTTTTTTGTCTTTTGATAATAGCGTTCTAACTGGAGTGAGGTGATAGCTCACTGTGGTTTTGACGTGCATTTCCCTGATGATTAGTGATGTTGAGCATGTTTTCATTTATCTGTGAGCCATTTGTGTGTCTTCTTTTGAAAAATGTCTGTTTAGGTCTTTTGCCCATTTTCTATCAAATAGTTGTTTTGTTGCTCTTGAGTTTTTT
Organism: Pan paniscus; assembly: GCF_029289425.2. Lineage (NCBI taxonomy): Eukaryota > Metazoa > Chordata > Mammalia > Primates > Hominidae > Pan > Pan paniscus. Next base: position 191,418,139 of record NC_085926.1, on the reverse strand, counting down.
GAGTTCCTTATGTATTCTGGATATTAACCCCTTGTCAGATGCACAGTTCGCAAATATTTTCTTCCATTCTGTAGGTTGTCTTTTCACTTGGTTAGTTATTTCCTTTGCTGTATAGAAACTTTTAGCTTGATGTAATTTCATTTGCCTATTTTTGTTTTGGGGTAGCTTGCACTTTTTGGGTCTTATCCCAGACCCAATGTCATGAAACGTTTCCCCTATATTTTCTTTTAGTAGTTTTATCATTTCCCATCTTCCATTTAAGTCTTTAATCTATTTCAAGTTGAGTTTTGTGTATGCTAAGATACAGGGGTCTAGCTTCATTCTTCTGCATGTGGATTGCCAGGTTTCTCAGTTTTATTTATTTATTTATTTATTTATTTATTTATTTATTTATTTATGTATTTTGAGACAGAGTCGTGCCCTGTCTCCCAGGCTGGGGTGCAGTGGCACGATCTCGGCTTACTGCAACCTCGGCCTCCCAGGTCCAAGCGATTCTCCTACCTCAGCCTCCTGAGCAGCTGGGATTACAGGCACCCACCACCATGCCCAGCTAACTTTTGTACTTTTAGTAGAGACATGGTTTTGCTATGTTGGCCAGGCTGGTCTCAAACTCCTGACCTCAAGTGATCCATCTGTCTCAGTGTCCCAAAGTGCTGGGATTACAGGCATGAGCCACTATGCCTCAGGGCCTATCTTAGCATTGTTTATTAAGGAGACTATCCTTTATCTATTGCGTGTTCTTGGCGCCTTTGTTGAAAACTAGTTGGCTGCAAGTGTGTGAATTCGTTTCTGTTTTCTCTATGTGGTTCCATTGGTCTATATGTCTATTTCTCTGCCAGCACCATGCTGTTTTAGTTACTATCGCTTTGTAGTAAAATTTGAAGTCAGATAGTATGATGCCTTTAGCTTTGCTCTTTTTGCTCTATTTGCTTTGGGTATCCAGGGTCTTTTGTGGTTTCATACAAATTTTAGGATTGTTTTTTCTATTCCTGTGAAGAATATCACTGGTATTTTGATAGAAATTGAATTGAATCTGTACATTGCTTTTGATAGCATGGGCATTGTTAATAAGATTAGTTCTTTCAATCCATGAGAATGGAATATCTTTTCAATTATTTTTGTCTTCTTCAATTTCTTGCAATAATGTTTTGTAGATTTCAGTGTAGAGATTTTTCAAGACCTTGGTTAAATTTATTCCTATGTATTTTATTATTTTTTTGTAGCCATTGCCAATGGGATAGCTTCTTGATTTCTTTTTCAGATAGTTTGCTATTAGTGTATAGAAATGCTGCTGATTTTTATACATTGATTTTGTATTCTGTAACCTACTGAATTTGTTTATTAGTTTTTTTTAGTGGAGGCTTTAGGACGTTCTATATATGATATCATGTAATCTGCAAAAAGGGGCAATTTAAGTTCTTTTCCAATTTTGATGCCTTTTACTTCTTTCTCTTGCCTAATTGCTCTGGCTAGGACTTCCTGTAGTATGTTGAATAAAAATGATGAAAACAGGCATTCCTGTCTTGTTCTAGGTCTTAGAGGAAAAACTTTCAATATTTTCCAATTTTGTTTGATATTAGCTGTTGATTTGCATGGCTTTTATTGTGTTGAGGTGCGTTCCTTCTATATCTATTTTGTTGAGTTTTTAACATGAAAGGATGTTGAATTTTGTCAAATGCTTTTCTGTATTTGTTCAAATGATCATATGGTGTTTGTGTTTCATTCTGTTAATGTGATATTTTATGTTTATTCATTTGCATGTGTTGAATCATCCTTGTATCCTGGGATGAATTCCACTTGATCATGGTGAATGATCTTTTTAATGTGCTGTTAACTTTAATTTTGTTGACAATTTTTGCTTCTAGGTTTGTCAGGAATATTGACATATGATTTTCTTTTTTGTTGTGCCCTTGTCTAGTTTTGTTATCAGGGTGGTGCATATCACCTGATGCATATTAATTTGGAAATATTTTCCTCTCTTCAATTTTCTGGAATAGTCTGAGTAGAATTGGTATTCTTCTTTCAATGTTTAGTAGAATTCAGCAGTGAAGCCATCAGGTACTGAGCTTTTCTTTGATGCAAGACTTTTTATCACTGATTCAATCTCATTGCTAATTCATCTGTTCACATTTTGTATTTCTTCATGATTCAATCTTGGTAGCTTACATGTGTCCAGGAATTTTTCCATTTCTTCTAGATTTATCAAACTTGTTGGCATATAATTGTTTATAATAATCTCCTACGGTCTTTTTTAATTCCTTTGTTATCATTTGTAATGTCTCTTTTTTCATTTCTGACTTTATTTGAGTCTTCCCTTTTTTTCTTTAGTCTGACTAAACATTTGTTAATTTTGTTTATCTTTTAAAAAATCCAGCTCTTTGGGTTTTTTGACCTTTTGTTGTCTCGTTTTATTTACCTGTGTTCTGATCTTTATTATTTCCTTCTTTCTATTAATTTTGGATTTAGTTTGTTCTCATTTTTCCTGACGTGCAATGTTAGATTGTGTATTTGAGATCATTCTTTTTTGTATATAGGTGTTTACTGCTATACATTGTCCTCTTAGAACTGCTTTTTCTGTATCCCATAGGTTTTTGGTAAGCTGTGTTTTCATTTTCACTTGTCTCAAGAAATTTTGAATGTCTCTTTTAATTTCTTTGTTGACCAATTGGTTGTTCAGGAGCATGTTGTTTAATTTGTATGTATTTGCAGAGTTTCCGAAGTTTTTCTTGCTTTCTTAGTGATTTCTACTTTTATACTATTATAGTCAGAAAAAAATACTTGATATGATTTTAAAATTTGTTAAGACTTTTTTGTGACCTAATGTATAATCTATTCTGGAGACTGTTCCATGAGCAGTTGAGAAGAATGTATATTCTGCAGCTGTTGAGTGGAATGTTCTGTAAGTGTCTATTAGGTCCATTTGGTCTAGAGTGTAGTTTAGATTTGATATTTCTTCATTAATTTTCTGTCTGAATGATTTGTTCTTTGCCGTGAGTGAGGTGTTGAAATTTTTTACTATCATTGTATTTCAGTCCATTTCTCCCTTTGGTTTTATTAATATTTGCTTTATATATTTAGGTGCTCCAATTTGGGTGCATACATATGAGTGTTAATCTCTTACTGAGTTGACTCCTTTGTCATTATGCAATGATCTTTTTTGTCTCTTTTTATAGTTTACATTTTAAGTGTATCTTATCTGATATAACTATTTCTACTCTTTTCTGGTTTCCATTTTCATGGAATGTCTTCTTCCATTCTTTCATTTTCAGTCTCTGTATGTTATTACTAGTTAAATGATTCTTTGGAGGTAGCATATAGTTGGCTCTTTTTATGTTAGAAAGGAAAATGACTGGGCACTGCTTTTCATTAAAAAGAAAACCTTACCGAGGACTTATGTAGCCTCATTATCTGCCCAAGTAATTTCTTCTTAACTCCTGTATCAATACTTTGGTTTCAGTTTACCTTTCTAGCTTCATTCTTCATTCTACAAACAGGTGTGCTCACTTGCCTTCTTCCCCCAAACTAACTTGTGAACAATCTCTTTAAAATACTTTCTATTTTCTCATCTGAGTATAAGTCTTCCAATCCTTCAACACTGTAACTCATACATCATCTCCATCATGATGCCTTCCATCATCTTCTCTCTCTTTACGTCTACAGCATTTCAAGATCGTATTTTTTATGTTATTATGTTTTTATTTTTTGGCATGGTACATATTGGACTGTATGCCTTTTTTTTGGAATTTTTTCCTCCTTAGTTTATAAAGTAGTAGAATGCAGAGACTAAGTTTTATTCATATATATTTTTCTATATAGTAGGTCCATGATACATGTTGATTGAATGATGACTTCTAATAAAGAATACCATTTGTATGGTAGAAAAGCAAAGGGTAAATTAGAAAAGGATAAAATCTTAAATAAGTATGTTAGAGTTTTATCTTTGCTTTTCAAACAAATGCTTCTTTAGCCACTGGGTTGCTGTTTATTCTCTGATCCTCAAACTAGAGGTTTTCTTAGTACTTTTCTTTTGCAGGTGAGATGCATAAAAGTGCAGAAAATAAGATATGTTTGGAACTACTTAGAAGGACAGTTCCAGAAAATTGGGTAAGTTGTTTTAGCGAGTACAGCCAAAGAAGAAAAATGTTATCTCAAAAATATTATTGTTAAATATGTTCTTTTCATTATTATTATTTTAGCTCTTTGGAAGACTGGCTCAGTTCTGCCAAGATACATCAAAAATTTGGATCAGGCTTGACAAGAGAAGAACAGGAGATTAGGTACCAAGCATATTATTGCCTATCTAGCTCAAAAGGATTATTATCAGTTAGCCAAATAGACAGCTAGTAAATAGTTATCTTAATGGATTAATATCAGAAAATATTGTAATGCTCTATTTAGTATTATTAAATTAAATCTTTCACATACATTATATTACATCATCTTCACAGCAACCTTATGGGGCAGGTAGAACAGACATTATCACCATTTCCACACAACAAATGAGAAATCTGAGGCTCAGAGGGGTTTCATGGCCGGAACGAGGTCACACAGATGGGAATTAGTAGCGAAAGAACTGAGTCCCACACTCCTGACTGCAGATGTAATGCTCTTTCTACTCCATACAAAGTTTCTCAAGGTTATTATAATATAAAGTTGAGCCATTTTAGGTTAAAATCAAGAAATACATATTAGACCATGATAACGCAGTTAAATAATAACCATGGAGCAGCAGCAGAACACCATGCAAGATGTGTAACTCCACATTTCCAAATCAGTTATTAGGCAGAGGAGAGAGGTTTAGGGAGGGCACTGGTATGTCAAGAGTCTGTGGGCTTTGAACAAATACCTTTTCCTCTCTGGACCTTTGTTTCCCAATCATAGACAGGGGTAGAAGGACTCTTTAAAGGCCTTGCTGTTCTAAGTTTCTATGATTCACATGCTTCCCCCTTCCCCATTTCTAGTACTTTGAAGAGATGTAGAGCCTAGCAGAATCAGCATCACCTGGGAGCTTGTTAGAAATGAAGGATCTCAGACCACTTTTCATCCCATTGAATCAGAATCTTCATTTTAACAAAACAATATCACCACATGATCTATATAAACATTAAAGTTTGAGAAGCACTTCTCTCATACATTTGACCAAGCTATTTAATCTGAGCATCGAGGTGGAAGACACAGAGAAAGCGGTTAGTGTTTTCAACAGTAACATAACTCATAAAATGTCTTTCCTCTGCATAATCAAAGAAACACATCTCTGGGTTTTAGAGACACTGAATCAAAAAGCTGAATAATTATGTGTGTAGAGCTATTTTTGAGATCACAGGGCCTTTCCACTCACATTAAAATACATTCTGAAGTTTTCCAGAACTTCTAAATAGGGGTAGGAAAGTAGAAACAGCATTTCCTTATCAATAAAAGTAATTTCTCTTAACTACTTCACTGTCTTACAGTAATAAAACCGGAATTGAGGAGAGACAGAGTTGGGAACATGCCAATCCTGAAAGTACTTGAATGAGACAATATTTAATATTAAATACCCAAAATACCATTTAGGAAAATATTTAGACCTTGGAAAGAGTATGCTTCTAGAAGCAATATGGTCATATTTATCGTTTTTGCAACTGGGAACCCTCACCTCCCATTATTTTGAGAAGGATCAGAATGGTATTTAAAAAGGGAGACTTATGTTGGTCTCACAAGTGAGAAAGTGAACATGGAATAGACCTTTTTCTGAATAGGTGAGGAGTCAGTTTTAATTTTATTATTTGTGACAGAGTGATCTGTGATTTCTTTCTATAGGAGGTTAATATGTGGGCCTAATACTATTGATGTTGAAGTTACACCAATTTGGAAACTGCTCATCAAGGAGGTAATTTCTCCAGCATTTTCTCTTGGTGTTGGACAGAAAATAAGGAAGTTTGGCTCTAGTGAAATAATCAGGAGTGCTAATTGTTAATAAGTAACTTCATATAGAGTATATTTTGAAAGTATGCCAAGCATATTATCCTCATATCTCTTGCTTACTCTTTTTCTTCAAGTGGTTCTTTTGCACATTGCCTTATGCAATATAGGGTGTGAAACTCGTTGTACTTATTTACCATTTAATGGCTGGATGAATATAATGTTTCTTTTCTTTTTTAATACTATGCTGCTTAACTTGTTTTAACTTCGTGAAACTCAATTTTTTTTAAGCTAATCCTTTTGTTAGGTAACAGATACAATTTCCTTGGTGCCTAAAATTGTAGGAAGAAAAAAACCCATTTATTCATCCTTCTTAGTACTGCTGATCTCAAGGTATAAGATGAAATTTTCCTTTTGGACCCTATCACTGAGCTCATCATTGTTTCACTTTACAGCGATTATTATCAAACCATAGCCCCTCTAGCTGTCCTCTGGCTTCCCTGTGCTCTCTCTCGACTCCTCCTTGCCTTAAAAAAAGCTTACTAAACTTCAGGTACTTTTAAAATATTTCCAGCAAGCCGTCAAGCATGAAAGAAAGTAAAACAAACCAATAGGGAATGTTTCTGTGTGCTGCCTTTCTAACCAGAAGAAAGGTTTGCCATTCCTGTTTTAGAGAGAGGGAAACCAGCTAGGGGGAATTTAAGTAAAGGCACAGCATGTTTTTGACCAAAGCAGAATTAAAGCTGTTGAAGTTAACAGCTACTCTCTCGCACAGTGTTCTAGATGCTCTATTACAGCTTACTGCTTTCAGCACAGCTCTCTACTTATGAGAACATGCAGTCTTCAACTCACCCATTAATCAAGTTCCTTAATGACTTCAAATATGGCAGGTGTTATATCATAGAGAAGAAGAGACTAGAAAGTATTTTAACTTTATAAACCTGAACTAATACTTCACCTTTCTGAAGGCCAGTAAATGTAGACAGGAGGTGACAACATCTACTCCTTAAATAACTATTGTGATGGCCGACATGTCAATACATGAGACACTACTTTGTAAGTTATAAAGTGAGGCAGTGATTAAAAGTAAGTGCTCTGGGGTCAGATTCCCTGTGTTTAAGTCTTGGGTCTGTGGCAATCATAGTCGCATGACTTTGGACGTATTTCTCAAGCTCTAAGGTTCAGTTTCTTTATCATTACAAAGGAGATAAGTAACAACTTCTGGTTAATAAGGTAACTGTGGGAATTCAATGAGAAAATTCAAGTAAAGTTGCTTAGAGCGGTGTCTGGCACATGTCAATTGCCAAATAAATATAATAAGAATATTGTGTGGGATGATGTATGTCATGAAGATGATTATGAAAACAAGCAAATAAAGAGCTAAGTGTGAAGCCTAAAAATCTCCCTTGTCTTCCTGTTTTTATGTCTGCCAACAGGTTCTAAATCCATTTTATATATTTCAACTCTTCAGTGTCTGTTTGTGGTTTAGTGAAGACTATAAGGAATATGCTTTTGCCATCATAATCATGTCCATAATTTCCATATCTTTGACAGTATATGATCTCAGAGAGGTGAGTTTTTCTATTAATTCTATGGTTTCATAAAGGGAAGGATAATGACTTTATTAAAAATTTGTTAGAAAGGAGAATCAGGAAATAGTCACTTCGTACTCCGTAGTAAATGAGAGCAAGTTTGTAAATACCTAGCACAGTAACCAGTGTTCAACAATTTAGTCCTTTCCCTTTCCTCCCATTCCAATCCCTAACCTTTGAAGTTATTTTTCCTCCCTCTTTAATTTACTCAAGACTAATTAGCCAGAACAACATCCAAAGGTTTATGAATTGTGAATATGTGAAAAAATTTATGTAGAGAATACTAATGGGACTTGAGGATGGTGGCAGAGAGCTGGAAGGTGGAGGAGTCTATTTAATATAAACTCCTTTGCTGTTTATGTTTGGCTGGTACTCATTTGTCAAGGCCCCAGTCCAACTCCTGACTTTCTTTATGCCTACACCAGGTTTCTAGATACTGTTGGGAAAAAAAATTACATAGAACAGATTGGTTGGTTGCACTATAAATCCATGAATGCCAACCTCATCCGGACAAGGCTTCTGTTCATCTCTAATCAAGGTGCTCTTCCGTTCTCTGAAATTAAGGTTTCAAGCCATCTCTGTCCTCTGGTGTCTGAGACGCCCATCTTCTCATATTCCACTCTTTCTTTAATTCAGCAGATATCACTATTTCACAAAAAAAGATGGAAGCCATAAGACAGAAAATTGCCCAACTCCCCACTTTCCGAGTGCCAAATGACTCATCTCCGCAGCCCCCTCCTTCCCTGAACTCTCATTCCAGTGAAGGAAGTGCCCTTCACCAGTGCTTGAGAGACCATCCGCTCCCACCTTCCTGGGGTGCTTGTGCAGTCCATGAATGACTCCTCTCTTCTCTCCTCAAGAGCCTTCCCATCAACTTTTAACATTCTCAAGTTCTCCCAACTTAAAAACAAAACTCAAACAAACAAAACAATTTCTTCTCTTGACCGTGCTTCTGCCTTCAGCTACTACTATATCACTCTTCTTCCATTCACAGTAAAACTTCTAGAGTCTTTGTGTCTGTTATCATTACTTACTCATCTTCCTCTTACTTTTCACTCATGCCGACATGTCTTCCTCCCTCATGACTCCATTTAAACAAATCTTGTTAAAGTTGCCACTGTGATCCCAAAGCCCATAGATCATTTTAAAATTTAAAAAGTTCTTTTAAAATTAGCTGTTTTTTTCCTTAACAGAAAGGGCAATATATGGCTATGATAAAAATAAAATTCAAACTGAACAAAAGAGTGTGAATAAAAATTAAGGCTCCCTCCTGCTGGGAAACCTTCCCAGTGTTCAGGTCCTCTTTCAAGATACATCCACTAGGACCATATTTTCTGTATACTTTTAGTTATATTAAATGCATATGCATTAATTTGTTTAACAGAATGAATATATTCTATGTGTACTGTTCTGCACTTGAATTTTATTTATTTATTTATTTTTGAGATGGAGTTTTGCTTTTGTCACCCAGGCTGGAGTGCAATGGTGTGATCTTGGCTCACTGCAACCTCTGCCTCCTAGGTTCAAGCAATTCTCCTGCCTCAGCCGCCTAAGTAGCTGGGATTACAGGCATGTGCCACCACACCCAGCTAATTTTTGTATTTTTAGTCGAGATGGGGTTTCACCATGTTGGTCTGGATGGTGTTGATCTCCTGACCTCCAGTGATCCACCCACCTCAGCCTACCAAAGTGCTGGGATTACAGGCGTGAGCCACCGTGCCCAGCCTCCACTTGAACTTGAACCTATTATATCCTAAATATCTTTCTGCATCTGCACAAATACATTTTCTCTAGGTGTACCGTAATTTTTAACCAGTCCAATGTTGATATGTATTTGGTTGTTTCTAGTCTTTTGCTACTAAGACAATGCTGCAAGAACATCCTTGCACATATATCTTTTCATGCATCTATATATACATATACATATGCACACATATTACATACATATACATATGTATATAACAAGTATATATGCTTATAAATATCTGTATTGATATAGAGATAGAAAATTTCTGCAATTGAAATTACCTAGTCATAAGCTAGGCACACTATTTTAACACATGTTATCAAAATGCCTCTTTAAAAAGTAATACTGGCCAGGTGTGGAGGCTCACACCTGTAATCCCAGAATTTTGGGAGGCTGAAGTGGCAGGATGGCTTAGACCCAGCAGTTCAAACCAGCCTGAGCAACATAGTGAGACCTCGTCTCTCTATGTATATAAAAAAGTAATACCAATTTACATTCCTTACAACAGTAGATAAGTGTTTTTCTTATCTTTGCCAATATAAGTGAAAATAGAATTCAGTAACTCTAATCACGTTTTCCATTACGAGTTGAGCATTTCTTCACACTTTAAGCCATTTGCATTTCTTTGACTGGGAACTGTTTGAGTCCTTTATTAATTTTTATTGGGTTCTTGGTGTTTTGCTTACTAATGTTATGGTCCCCCTGCAGTGGATATTTTTTTTTCCCCCGGTACCGATATCGCTAAACCTCTCAGTTGGATTTGACACAGTTAACTGCTCCATTCTTTCTGAAGCACTCTTTTCCCTGGCTTCAGGGACAACACACTCTCCATCCTCTCCAGTTGCTCTTTTCCGTTCTCTTTTGATAGCTCATCCTTCTCTATCTGACTTTTAAAAAATGAGTGTTCCAAAGTCAAAACAACATGAAAATGCATTTAATGTAAAGGCTCCATTTTTCTCTCCCACTCCACTTGGCCGACTGCTTACATTAGTTTCTTGTGTAATCTTCCAAAACAGTTTTTAGGCAAATGAAGCAAATATATGTACTTTCTTTTTTTCTTATGTAAGTGGTAGCATAATTACATTATTTTCTAACTTGCTATTTAAAAAATTACTATTAATATATCTTGAGGATCTTTTCATGTAAGTACATAAAAGATTCTTCATTATTTTTATAGCTGTACATGCCAATGACTTCTAAAGGCATATGCTAATAGCTTTCAAATTTGTATATGTATCTCAAATCCAGATATCTCTTTTCAGTTGCAGACTCATAGCTTCAACAACCTATTTGATATCCCCACCTTAATATCAAAAAATTACCTTAAATTCAACACTTTCGACATAAAACTCAAGAACTCTTCTCCTCAAATCTGCACTTAGGTTTATCTGATGTGGTAGCAGATACTGCTGACCATTCTGTTGCACAAGCCAGAAATCTGGTTGCCAACCTTGAAACTTTCTCTCTTCTTCCCCTTCAACTACACAGAAAGTCCTTTGATTTTTCCTTCCTAAATATCCCCTGGCATCCTTCACTGTTTTCCACCCTACCACTATTATGGTTCAAGTTAGCGTAATTTTCTACCTTGCAATCACCTCCCATCTGGCCTCCATACATCATTCTTGAAGAATATGATTATTTACATGCTTTTATCACTAAAATGCTTCAAAATATTCCCATTGCTCTTACAATAAACTTCTAAATCTCATCGCAGACTTTAAAGCTTCCCCTGGAGGTTCACAAACTTTTTAGTTTCTAGAGCTCTTTAAACTCTTAAAAATCACTGAGGATCTCTAAGAGTTTTTATCTTTTAAACATTTGGTATTTACCAAATTAAGAATTAAAACTCAGAATCATAAAATATTCATTAATTTAAAATAATAATAACATATTTATATATACATATATATTTAAAGACAACTGTATTTTCTGAAATAAAAATAATTTAGCAGGAGAATGGCATTATTTTACATTTTTGCAATCTATTTTATGTTTGGTTTAATAGAAGACAATTGGATTTTCTTTTTTTTTTTTTGGCTTATAAGCAACAGAATTTATTTCTTTAGTTATGGAGGCTGGAAAGTTCAAGATCAAGACACCAGCAGATTCAGTGTCTGGTGAGATCTCTCTTCTGGATTCAGAGATGGTACCTTCCTATTGCATCCTCACATGGTGAAAGAGACAAGGCGTCTCTCCTGGGCCTCTTCTATAAGGGCACTGAAATTATTCATGACCTAATCACCTTTCAAAGGCCCCTTCTCCTAATATCATCATCTTGGGGGCTAGGATTTCAACATACGAATTTTGGGTCACATTCAGACTGTGGCAGTCTTTTAAAAAATTTCTATATCAATTGATTTTAATACTTTGATAATCGTATTTCTTTTTTTATTTCTGACAATTGGATTTTCATAACTGCTTCTGCATTTAGTCTCTTGTGATATTAAACACCACTCAGCCTCTGGACGTCTCCACTGTACACTTGTGTGAGAATAAGATGCTAAAAGGCAATTAACACCTTAGTGCCATTATGAAAAGAGTATACCTGCTCAGCCCCTGTGGGACATTCCTAAAAACCCCCAGGAATCCTCAGGCCACTCTCTAAGGACTGCTGCTCCACCTGTACGTGTAACTGCTGCTCCACCTGTACGTGTAACTGCTGCTCTACCTGTACGTGTAACTGCTGCTTTGACTTATTTCTCCTGCCTTCATTCACCCAGCATCTCCCTTGCTTTCTGCCTTCCAGATGCACTAGGCTTTTTGTTTCCTGAAACATACTCTTTTTTTGCTTTGACTTATTTCTCCTGCCTTCATTTACCCAGCATCTCCCTTGCTTTCTGCCTTCCAGATGCACTAGGCTTTTTGTTTCCTGAAACATACTCTTTTTTTCGAACCTCAGAACATTTCGATATGTCACCTGGAATTGTCCATTTTTTTTTCATCTTCATGATTTGCCCTTACCCCTTGACTAAATAACTCCTACTCAGATCTTAGGTTCAATGTCACTTCTTCAGGGGAGATTTCTCCTGATTGATTCCCTTTGCTATAAATGATCCAAAAGTACTTTATTTTTTCTTCTTATTCCTGTTTGTCATTATACATTTATATATGTAGTTACTTGATTAAAACCTACTTTTCTCAGTAGGCTGTAAATTTCTTGGTGTTAAGAACCATATCTCTTTTGTTCATTCTATTCCTGAAATATTAAAATTTGCTCAATAAATGTTTGTTGATTAATGCACAAATTGGTAAAAGAATGAGTTACTCAAAAGCAGAACACCCTGTCTTTTTGACATTGGCTTATTCTGTTAATCATTTTTAGAACATATTTATCAGATTCGCAAATAATTTGAAGCTAGGGAATTTAGGAAGTATCTTAAATGACAAAATCAGGACGACAAAATGGACACACTAAATGACTGGGAGTTTTAACCCCCAGAATCAAGTAGAAGGTCTTTTACACAATAGTTTCCTAATAATGTGGAATCAAATATAATTGTGTTTTTTGTTTGTTTCTATTACTGACTCACTCTCAATATCCCACATATTTCATGTATTAGAACAGCAAATATTATGAGGAAGTAGCAGGAACCACCATACTCCTTATTTATTTATTTATTTATTTATTTATTTATTTATTTTGAGACAGAGTCTTGTTCTGTCGCCCAGGCTGGAGTTCAGTGTCAAAAACTCTTCTGAGTGGAAAGAGCATGCTGGGAAATTCCTTTCTGCTGAAGAAAACATACTTATTGCTGGGTGAAGAGCACTAGAAGTTGGATGCTTTTTCAATTAAATAATGAGTACTTAGTCCTTTGTTTTTAGCCAGTACATTCCATTCAACTGGCAGTAAGACAGTGCTCTATCTTTAAAGAAGCCTAGCACCTTAATAATACCTAGAAACTATGCTCAAATAGATAAGACTTTTCCATTTTTCCTTCTTTTTCAGCAATCTGTAAAACTCCACCATCTCGTCGAGTCACATAATAGCATTACGGTCTCTGTATGTGGGAGAAAAGGTAAGTTCCATTATTTTAGATCTATATGCTATTCACATGGAATCAGAAAAGAATTTAAATTTGTATTTCTGATTGCTGCTGTTATTCCCATCTTCATATTCATTTCTCCTTAGGCATTTGTTCAAAGGGATGAGGAACTTAAGATTTTTTTTTTTTACCTTAAAAACTACTTTAGACCGGGTGCGATGGCTCACGCCTGTAATCCCAGCACTTTGGGAGGCCGAGGCGGGCTGATCACGAGGTCAGGAGATTGAGACGATCCTGGCTAACACGGTGAAACCCTGTCTCTACTAAAAATACAAAAAATTAGCCGGGCGTGGTGGCGAGCGCCTGTAGTCCCAGCTATTCGGGAGGCTGAGGCAGGAGAATGGCATGAACCCGGGAGGCAGAGCTTGCAGTGAGCCGAGATCGCGCCACTGCACTCCAGCCTGGGTGACAGAGCGAGACTCCTTCTCAAAAACAAAACAAAACAAAACAAACAAACAAAAAAACTACTTTATTGGGGTGGAATTAACATTTGGTAAACTTAACATACTTATAGTGTAGAATTTGATAAGTTTGGCATATGTATATTCCCGTGAAACTATCATAATCCTCAAGGTAATGACCATTCATCACTCCCAAAAGTTGCCTTGTTCCTGTTTCTAGTTTTTTTCTCTCCCGCTTCCTCCCACCTCCCCCATCCCTCAGGCAATCATTTATCAGCTTTCTGTCACTGTAGATTCATTTCCAGGCTCAATATTATACATAAATGGTATTTTACAGTATGTATTCTTTGGGTCTTTTATAATATATTTTTGGTTAATTTTGGGGGGATCAAAGTTCATAGTTATTTTGGGATTTATCCATTTTTTTAAGTGTATCAATCGTTGATTCCTTTTATTTCTGAGGCTATCTCAGTGTATGGACATACTAGTTTGTTCATCCATTCACCTATTGATGCATATTTGGGTTCCAGTCTTTGGCTATTCCAAGGAATGGTGTTATGATCATTTAGATACAAGCCGTGTATAGAAATGCTCTTTCATTTCTTATGGGAAAATACCTAGCTATAGAACAGCTGGGTCATGTACTAGATAGATATTTAACATTTTAAGAAACCGCCAATCTTTTGTCCAACGCAGTGGTGCCGTTTTACACGAGCAGTGTATGAGAGTTCCAGGTGCTCCACATTCTTGACAACACTTGGTATGGTTAGTCATTTTAATTTTGGCCACTTTGGTGTGTGGTAGTATCTCATCGTTGTTTTAATTTGTTTCCCTAATGACTAATGGCATTGAACATCTTTTCAAATGCTTATCTGCTGCTCATATACCTTGTTTGGTGAAGTATTTGTTCAAATCTGTTGTTTATTAGATTATTTTTATTATTAAAATTGAGAGTTTATTCTACATTTTGGATACAAGTCCTTTATCAGATAAATGATTTGCAAATATTTTCTCTCAGTCTATGACTTACCTTCCCATTCTCTTTACAGTGTTTTTCAAAGAGCAGACATTTTTATTTTTGTTAAAGTCCAGTTTATCAATGTTTTCAATTGTGGATCATGCTTTTGATGTAATTTCTAAGATATTTTGTTAAGGTCACCATGATTTTCTGTATTGTCTTTCAGAGTTTTAGGGTTTACATGTAGTTCTATATTACATTTTGAATTTTGTTTTTGTTTTTTTTCGATTGAGGGTCATTTTTTGCAGACAGATATCCAAATGTTCCAATACTGTTTGTTGAAAAGATTATCTTTTCTCCACTGAATTAACTTTTCACCTTTTGTCAAAAATCAATTGTTCACATATAAGTGGATCTATTTCTTGATTTCCTACCCAATTTTATTGACCTATTTGCTTTTTTATAGCAATACCATACAAAGTTGCTTTATAATAAGTCTTGAAATAGGGTAATGTTAGTCCTACAGTTTTGCTCTTCTCTTTTAGAGTTATTTTGACACTATTGAGCCCTTTGGGTTTCCATATGACTTTTGAACTCAACCTGTCAATTTCTTTAAAAAATGCTGGGGTTTCTTTAGAATTACAATAATTTATAGAAATACAGCCTTAAGTTTGTAAATCTTTAGAAGCTCATTTAAAAATCTGTTAGAATTCCTCATTCAGTACTAATATGAAATGTACAATAACATAAACAATGGTCACAAATAAGATTCAAAGATGCCAATGTTTTATGAGATATTTTCCATAACCTGGGGTTGCTTCCTTAGAGTATTCCTAAGATGTCTACTGATCTGTCTGTTAAAGTCATGCAGTGGGAACAAATGTCGATTTTCTTTGCCAAGAAAATACCATAGATGAACATTAAAAACAGTTCTGTAAGCCAAAATTCACATCTGCACACACTTAAAATGTAGCTCTGTTTTAAAATAATAATAATTTGTAATACATTCTGAAAAACACAAAAATGCTCTACACCTGGCTGGGTTACCAGTGTTTAGCCATAAGTGCAGTGATACAGGTTATGCAATTACTGAAACTGGTAAGTGTATTCTAAATTGTGGAAATATGTACGTGTTTTTGTATTATAACCCTTTCTGGCATCTATTTCAGGCTTGTTTATATTATATACATATGTAGAGTATAAAGTTCAAAACATGCTCTAGTGATGTAACCAACCAATTAAAGGAAATAAAATATTTTTAAGGGGAATATAAGTTTTTATCCTGGTTAAAAATTATTTATTTATTTTGGTATATGAATAAGTTCTTTCGTGGTGATTTCTGAGATTTTGGTGCAGCCATCACCTGAGCAGTGTACACTGCACCCAGTGTGTACTCTTTTATCTTTCACTCCCCTTCCACCCTTTCCCCTGAATCTCCAAAGTGCATTGTGTCATTCTTATGCCTTTGTGTCCTCATAGCTTAGCTCCCACTTATGAGTGAGAACATATGATGTTTGGTTTTCCATTCCTGAGTTACTTCGCTTAGAATAATAGTCTCCAATTTCATCCAGGTTGCTGCAAATGCCATTATTTCATTTTTTATGTCTGTATGGTATTCCATGTTACATATATGCCACATTTTCTTTATCCACTCATAGATTGATGGGCATTTGGGCTTGTTCCATATTTTTGCAGTTACAAATTGTGCTGCTCTAGACATGCACATGCAAGTATCTTTTTCATATAATGACTTATTTTCCTCTGGGTAGATACTCAGGAGTGGAATTGCTGGATCAAATGGTAGATTTACTTTTAGTTCTTTAAGGAATCTCCATAGTGTTTTCCATAGCAGTTTTACTAGTTTACATTCCCACCAACAGTGTAAAAGTGTTCCTTTTCACCACATCCTCGTGAGCATCTCTTATTTTTTGATTTTTTGATTATGGCCGTTCTTGTGGGAGTAAGGTGATATCGCATTGTGGTTTTGATTCGCATTTCCCTGATCATTAGTGATGCTGAGCACTTTTTCATATGTTTCTTGGCCATCTTTATATCTTCTTTCAAGAGTTGTCTATTCATGTTCTTAGCCCAATTTTTGATGGCATTGTTTGTTTTTTTCTTGCTGATTTGTTTGGGTTCCTCGTAGATTCTGGGTATTAGTCCTTCAACAGAAGTATAGATTGCAAAGATTTTCTCCCACTCTGTGGATGTTCTGTTTATTCTGCTGGTTATTTCTTTTGCTGTGCAGAAGCTTTTCAGTTTAATTAATTAAGTACCATGCATTTATCTTTATTTATTTATTTGCATTTGCTTTTGGGTTCTTGTTATGAAGTCTTTGGCTAAGCCAATGTCTAGAAGAATTTTTCTAATGCTATCTTCTAGGATTGTTATGGTATCAAGTCTTAGATTTAAGCCTTTGATCCATCTTGAGTTGATTTTTTATAAGGTGAGAGAAGAGGATTCAGTTTCATTCTCTACATGTGGCTTGCCAATTATCCCAACACCATTTGTTGACTAGGGTGACCTTTCCCCACTTGTTTGTGTTCACTTTGTCAAAGATCAGTTGGCTGTAAGTGTTTGACTTTATTTCTAAGTTCTCTATTGTGTTCCATTGGTCTATATCCCCATTTTTATACTAGTACCATGCTGTTTTGGTGACTGTGGTCTTATAGTATAGTTTGAAGTTGGGTAATGTGATGCCTCCAGATTTGTTCTTTTTGCTTTGTCTTGCTTTGGCTATGCAGGCTCTTTTTTGGCTCCATATGTTTTTTAGGATTATTTTTTCTAGTTCTGTCAAGAATGATGATGGTATTTTCATGGGAATTGCATTGAATTTGTAGATTAATTTTGGCAGTATGGTCATTTTTACAATATTGATTCTACCCATCCATGAGCATGGGACATATTTCCATTTGTTTGTATCGTTTATAATTTTTCAGCAGTGTTTTGTAGTTTTCCTTATAGAGGTCATTCACCTCTTTGTTTAGGCGTATTTCTAAGTATTTTATTGTATTTTGCAGCTATTAGAAAAGAGGTTGCATTCTTGACTTTTTTTCTCAGCTTGGTCACTGTTGGTGTCTAGCAGAACTAGTGATTTGTATACATTAATTTTGTATCCTGAAACTTTGCTGAATTCATTAACCAGTTCTAGGAGCTTTTTGGATGAGCCTTTAGGGTTTTCTTGGTATACTATCATATCATCAATGAACAGCAACAGTTTGACTTCCTCTTTACTGATTTGGATGCCCTTTATTTCCTTCTCTTGTCTGATTGTCCTGGCTAGAACTTCCAATATTATGTTGAATAGAAGTGGTGAATGTGGGCATCCTTGTCTCATTCCAGTTCTCAGGGGAAATGCTTTCAACTTTTCCCCATTCAGTATAATGTTAGCTGTGGATTTGTCATAGGTGGCTTTTATTACCTTAAGGTGTGTCCCTTCTATGCCAATTTTGCTGAGGGTTTTAATAATAAAGGGATGCTGGATTTTGTCAAATGCTTTTTATGCATCTATTGAGATGATCATGTGATTTTGTTTTCAATTTTCTTTATGTGGTGTATCACATTTATTGACTTGTGGATGTTAAATCATCCCTGCATTCTTGGTATGAAACCCACTTGATCATGGTGGATTATCTTTTTGATATGCTGCTGGACAGTTAGCTAGTATTTTGTTGAGGATTTTTGCATCTATGTTCATCAGGGACATTGGTCTGTGGTTTTCTTTTTTTGTTATGTTGTTCCCTGGTTTTGGTATTAGGGTGATACTGGCTTCAAAAAATGATTTAGGGAGGATTTCCTCTTTCTCTATCCTGTGGAATAGTGTCAATAGAATTGATACCAATTTTTCTTTGAATGTCTGATGGAATTCAGCTGTGAACCCGTCTGGTCCTGGACTTTTTTTTTCTTGGTAACTTTTTAAATACCATTTTAATCTTGCTGCTTGTTATTGGTCTGTTCACATTTTTCCTGGTTTAACCTAGGAGGGTTGTATATTTCCAGGAATTTATCCATCTCCTCTAGGTTTTCTAGTTTATTTCCATATAGGTGTTCATAGTATCCTTGAATGATCTTTTGCATTTCTGTGTTATCAGTTGTAATATCTCCCATTTTGTTTCTAATTGAGCTTATTTGGATCTTCTGTCTTCTTTTCTTGGTTAATCTCACTAATGGTCCATCAATTTTATTTATCTTTTCAAAGAACCAGCTTTTTGTTTAATTTATCTTTTGTGGACTTTTTTTTTGTTTCAATTTCATTTAGTTCTGCTCTGATCTTGGTTATTTATTTTCTTCTGCTGGGTTTGGGTATGGTTTATTCTTGTTTCTCTAGTTCCTTGAGGTGTAACCTTAGATTGTCTATTTGTGCTCTACCAGACTTTTTGATGTAGGCATAAAAAAGTTGGGATTTTTATTGGTATTGTGTTGAGCCTATAGATACATTTACGGAAAATTGACTTCATAACATATTTCAATCTTTCTCTCTATGAATATAACACTGCTTCGTTTGTTTAGGTTTTTGATTTCTTTGGCAGTGTTTTGCAGTTTTCAGTGTGTGGGTCTTACACATTTTTTCTGATTTATTTTTAAGTAATTCATATTTTTGATGCTATTGTAAATGATATTTTAAAATGTAAATGTTCAGTTGTTCATTTGCTAGTAGTTCCATCATGTAAACACGCTGATCAGTAGTTTGCTTCACACTAAGGAGAGACCCTCGGCAGATCTTCGTGGCTCTCCCCTGGACAGTTACCTCCCCAGCACTCTGCTCTATGAACTCAAGCTGCCAAGATCTCCATCGATGCTCATCTTTGTGTTCTGAACTCAGTAGTCATCTGGACTTGGTCTGCTTTCCCTTCTCTGCATAGTGGCTTGGAAACTCTTTAAAGACAGTAAGCGTGGCAAATGTAGAACACCTTTATTTGTTTCCCATCTCTTTCGTTGTTTGATGTTCAGTGTCTATAACCCATTGTTTCATATATTTTATATGGTTGTTTCCAGTGGGAAGATAATTCTCGTCCTTTTTATTCTCTCTTGGTTGGAAGTGAATGTTTACCTTTTAAAAATATAATTGGTCATTTTTTTGTCCATATTTTTTATGATAAAACACTTTGAACATATACAACTGTAGAGAGAATACTATCATAAATCCTCACGTACCTGTCACACAGATTAAATAATTATCAACTTAATGAATCTTTTTTCATCTGTTCTATTAACTCTCCACCCTAGATTATTTTAGAACTATCCCAGATATTATATTTTATTTGAAAATATTTCAGCATATAGCTCTAAAATATAAAGAGTCTTTTTAATTCCTTTATCACATCTTTTAAAACCTCATAATTTTAAAATAGTTATACAGGCAATGTTCAAATTTCCTCAACAGAATCAAGTACTGTGTAGACATACTTATGATACGTACACAAGCACGCTTTGTTTTATTGCCCCTTGCTTTATTGTGCTTCAAAGATACTGCATTTTTTTTTCCAACTGAAGATTTCTGACAGTCCTACATTGAGCAAGTCTATCCGTGCCGTTTTTCTAAAAGCGTGTGCTGTCTTCATATCTCTGTGTCACGTGTTGGTAACTCTGGAAATACTTCAGACTTTTTCGTTGTGATTATATCTGTTAAGGCAATCTGTGATCACTGATATTTGATATTACTATGATAATTGTTCTGGGGCACTATGAACCATGCTCATGTAAGATAGCAAACTTAATCGGTGTTAGATGTTCACCAACTGGCCATTCCTGTCTCTCTCTCTCTCTTTCCTCAGGCCTCCCTACTCCCTGTGACCCAACAGTATTAAAATTAGATCAATAAATAACCCTACCCTGGTTTCTAAGTGTTCTAGCAAAAGGAAGAGTTACATGTTTCTGATTTTCAAGTAAAGCTAGAAACGATTAAGCTTAGTGAGGAAGACATGTTGAAAGCTGAGATACACTGAAAGCTGGGACTCTTGCACCAGTTAGCCAGGTTGTGAATGCAAAGGAAAAGTTTTTGAAGGAAATTAAAAGCGCTGCTCCAAAAGTGAACACACAAATGATCAAAAGCGAAGCAACATTATTGTGGATGCGGAGAAAGTTGTAGTGGTCTGAATAGAAGCTCAAACCAGTCATATTTCTGTAAGACAAAGCCCAATCCAGAGTCAGGCCCTAACTCTTTAATTCTACGAAGGCTGAGAGAGGTAAGAAAACTACAGAAGAAACGTCTGAAGCTAGCAGAGTTTGGCTTATGAGGTTTAAAGAAAGAAGCCATCTCCATACATAAAAATGGACGGTGAAGTAGCAGTACCAGATACAGTGCTTATAAACCTCAATAAGAATGTTGCAAGTACTCATTTTAATGGTGTTAGTCATTGTTTCTAGGTCTTTTTAGAAAACATACTTAGGAAATAACTTTTTAAGATAAAATGCATTATGAGGTCATACGGACCTCATAACTTCCAATTCAAGTTTAGAATTCATAGTTATACTGACCTTATAATTTCCAATTCAAGTTTAGCACTATGGGCTTTTTACTTTACTTTATTCATTGTACTTGTGTTTCTCTTTTCTCTATACCCAAAGTTCTGGTTCTCAATGACAGGAAGAAATTACTCTTTTGCTTTATCCCATTGTATATAATAACCTCAGAGTGACAAACTAATGCACTCAGCATTAATGTAATTCCTAAAAACAATTTAAGATGTTTTTAGAATTCTTTTTTTCCCGTTTGTAACATCCCATTAGAAATGTACAGTCAAATTATACATTGTTCATTAAAGTCACTCAAAATAGTTTTCTGTTGGTTATGCCAGCAACTTGATAGGTTTATTTTGCTCCTTTTGCTTTAGATTTTAGTGTTAGCTTTTCAAACTTATATTTGTATTATTTTGTATAGATATGGAAAATATCTACATGGTTTGAAAGTCAAATCTGTAAGACAGAAGACATTCCAGGGAGTCTGGTTCCTATCCCTCTCCTTTCTGACTTATGTCTTCATTCTCTCTATAATCATCACTTTGGTTTTTATTTATTCTTACATTTAAAAATATAAACAGATTATATATAATATTCATAGCTATATATTACATGTACAAAATACAATTTATACTGCTGTTTTCTAGATGAATAGAGGTATGTCAAACATATTTAACTGTATTTCCTGCTGCGTATATTTTACATATGTAACTATGTTTCCCAGGGACCATTTAGTATATACAGATATTCTTCATTCATTATTTCAGCTGCATGGTACTCTCTTGTGTGGAGGAACCATTGTTTATTCAGTCAATCCTCTATTGAAAAAAAAATTTCTCAGTTTTTCTACTACTACAAATAGTGCTGTAATAAAAAGCTTTGTACATATGTCTTTTCATATTTTTGCCAGTATATCTTCGGCACAGATTCTGAGAAGTAAAATTGCTAGGTTAAGAAATAAGTGCTTATGTACTTTTGCTAGAAAAATATTGCCAAAATTTCTCTCCATAGAGATTGTGCCAGTTTATATTTGCACCAGAAATGTGTCAGTGACTGATTCCTCGCAGCCTTGCCAATAGAATGTGCTGGAAATTTTGCACATTTTTCTAATCATAAGGTGAGCAATGTTATCTCATACATATGTCTCACTCTCTTTTTTAGAAAGTAATTTAAAACTTACAAAAAAGTTGTAAGAATAGTTTAAATAACTTTTTTTCTAGAACTTCTTGAGAATAAGTTGCCAACATGTAGCTCCATGATCATGACCCGCACATCCTTTCATGTATTCCTTTTCTGTTTCTTTCTTTCTCTTTGTTTCTTTCTTTCTTTCTCTCTTTCCTTCCTTCCTTTTTTCTTTTTCTTTCTTTCTTTCTTTCTTTTTTTCTTTCTTTCTTTCTTTCCTTCTTTCTTTCCTTCTTTCTCTCTTTTTTCTTCTCTCTCTCTCTCTCTGTCTTGACAGGGACTTGCACTGTTGCCCAACTGGAGTGCAATGGTGCAGTCATAGCTCACTGCAGCCTCGATCTCCTGGGCCCAAGTAATCCTCCTACCTCAGCTTCCAGTGTGCGCCACCATGCCTGGCTAATTTTTGTATTTTTTGTACAGATGGGGTCTACTGTGTATTTCTTTTCTTTTCTTTTCTTTTCTTTTTTGAGACGGAGTCTCGCTCTGTCGCCAGGCTGGAGTGCAGTGGCGCGATCTGGGCTCACTGCAACCTCCGCCTCCTGGGTTCAAGCAGTTCTCCTGCCTCAGCCTCCCGAGTAGCTGGGACTACAGGCACGTGCCACCATGCCCGGCTCATGTTTTGTATTTTTAGTAGAGACGGGGTTTCATCATGTTGACCAGGATGGTCTCAAACTCCAGACCTCATGATCCACCCGCCTCATCCTCCCAAAGTGCTAGGATTACAGGTGTGAGCCACCGTGCCTGGCCTCTACTGTGTATTTCTGAAAGACAAAGACATTTTCCTACATGAAGGACTGTGCAACCAGGAAGTTAATATTGATGCATGTCTCCCAACTAATGGTCAGACCTCGTTCATGTTTTGCCAGCTGTCTCAATAATGTTCTAATAGAAAAGAGATACAGAATTACACAATGCTCTTGTTTGCCATGTCTCTTTAATCTTCAATTTTTAGTTGAATTCTGTGACTTTGACTCTTCTGACTCTGGTTATTTTATAGAATGTCCTTCAGTTTGAATTTTCTGATGTTGCCTCATGGTTAAATTCAGGTTATGCATTTTTGGCTGGAATATCACAACATGATGCTGTGTTTTCACTGCTTCCTCTCAGATGGTACATAATTTCAATTTGTCCTATTACTGGTGATGTTAACTTATATTACTTAATTAAATGGTGTCTGCCAGGTTTCTCCATTGCAAATTTATTATTTTCCTCTTTGTAATTAATGGTTATTTTGTTGAGAGATAATTTGAGATGATATAAATAAACCATCTTCATCAATTTTTCACCCACTAGTTTTAGTATACATTGATGTTTCTTGGCCAAATTAATTATTACTTTGATAGTTGCCAAATGATGACTTTTCTAATGTTATCTCTCCTTCTACATTAATTAGTTGCCATTTTGCTGCAAGGAAAACCTGTCTCTTCTCCTTATTTATTTATTCATTTCCTTAAGTCATTATGGACTCATAAATCCTTATTTTATTTGATGGTTATAGTTCTTTCTTATCATTATTTACTTTGATGTTCAAATTGTTACAGATTTAGGCAGTGAGAGCCCTTTAGAGTTGGCTTTGATATTTTTGTAATATGTCCCCAACATTCTTTGAGCATTTCTTTACTTAATGGCACAACAAGATGTTCTAGCTTATATTATACTTTTCTTGGCGCAGCCTGTACTCAGTCCTCTCTCTAAGGAAACCTTTTTATTGGGAGAAAGGGAATTTAGAAACCAAACTTTGGGCACTGGATGTGCTCATTACTATTGGTGTATAAACAAGAAGACTAGCAAACATGTTTATATATTCTTATAATCACACATATTTACATCTATATTGTTTCTATCTAGTACATTGATATTTTTCATTGGAATCTACTATCACAGGGTTTATTGTAGTTGTATCTCTTTCTCTATTTGTAACTTCCTTTCTTCAGTGAGAAACCTGGCTGATTAACCTCATTATATCTACAGGAGTCCCCTCTTATCTGCGGGAGGTACATTCCAAGACCCCAGGTAGATGCCTGAAACCATGGGTAGTACTGAGTCTGATCACTGTCATTTGGAACATGTTTCTGTTCCTGTCTTCCACCCACACATTTAATGCCTTTACCATTTTATCTAAGCACTTACACACTGTGGTTGTAACATCTGCAGTTTGAGGTGCGACGCACAACTAACACAAATTTCTTTTTCCTTCTTCACAACTTCACAGATAGTTGATTTGTTCTTACTGTAGATCTTAGCAACCTCAGCATACAGTTTTGTTTTCTTTAAGTCGAGAACGTTCACCTTTTCACTTAAAGGAAGCACTTTGCTGCTTCTCTTTGATATAACTGAATTGCGAGCATTACTACTCTTGTGCTTTGGGGCACAAGTAGTAAAATGAGGGTAACCTGAAACAAGCACAGGGGTACTGCAACAGGCAATGTACTACCCAGGTGACTGACAAGCAGGGAGTGTATAAAGCATGGATTCTGTTCCGGGTGGGATGGAGCGCATAGCCCTAGATTTAATCACTACTCAGAATGGTGCACAGTTGGAAAACTTATACATTGTTTATTTCTGGGATTGTCCACTTAATATTTTCTGACTGCAGTTGACTGCAGGTAACCGAAACCATGGAAAGTTCAACTGGAGATCAAAGGAGACTACAGTACTTATTGTACCATTTCTGCCTGGATGCAACCAATCTTTCATCACTGCTGATGCTCCCACTGCCCCTCATCCCACTCCTATGTAGACACCCTTTTCACCTTGCTCGGGTCCCAACATCCCACAGCGGGCCACTGCCACAATGGGGGCCCTTCTGTCCTTGCTCAAGCTCTGACACCCTGTACCAGGTCATGTAAACACCCTTCCATCCTGCTTAGGATCCAATACCCCAGAGCAGCCTGCCACCCCACCCAGCCCCCTGCAGGAATGCCTATCTTGCACAGGCCCTAATAGCTTTAAGACTGAATAAGGAAGAAAAGAAGTAAAGGCAGGCAGGCAGGCAATCAGGAAGGAGGGAAGAACTTTCATTTCTCTTATCATGGGTAAGAATGAACAGCTTTGCAGACACTTAACACACCACTTGTGTTTGTGTGTGTGTGTGTGTGTGTGTGTGTGTGAAGTGACAATATCTAGCAATTTTGCTATACATTTATTTGCTGGAGATCTGTTTTTAAAAGGAACTCTTTATCGATTAGGATTTTTTTTTTTTGAGGCAGGATCTTGCCCTGTCACCCAGGCTGGAGTGCAGTGGCACGATCATCACTCACTACAGTCTCGACCTCCTGAGCTTAAATTTAAGCAATGTTCCCACCTCAACCTCCCAAGTAGCTGGGAGTACAGGTGTGTGTCACCATGCCTGGCTAATTTTTTTATTTTTTATTTTTTGGTGAAGATAGGGCTCCCGCTATATTGTCCAGGTTGGTCTCAAACAGCTAGGCTCAAGTGATTCTCCCGCATTGGGCTCCAAAAGTGCTGGGATTACAGGCATGAGCCACTGTGCTCAGCTGGGAATATTAACCTTTTATCTGTAATGTAAGTTTCAAATTTGTTTCTGAATTTGTCATTATTTTTTTCTTATTATTTTGCCACACAAAGATTTTTATTTTATGTGGTCTAATTTGTTACATTTTTTTCTTTTTGTTTTCAAATTTTGAATCAATGTTGAGGAATGTTCTCCTTTCTAAAAAAAAAAAATGTCTTGGTTGCTTTTTCATTGATATCCAAGTTAAATAGATGTTGGATTGTATTTTTGTGGGAAAATAACCTGACTCAACTCTGTCTCCTCCCACTTTCAGCTGGAGTTCAAGAGCTGGAATCACGCGTCCTGGTGCCTGGAGATTTATTAATTTTGACAGGGAACAAAGTGCTAATGCCATGTGATGCCGTTCTGATTGAAGGCAGCTGTGTGGTGGATGAAGGCATGCTGACAGGTACAGTTCCATCTCCACAGCTGACAACCTCTGTGGGCTGGCCCACACTCCATGCTACTATGGTGCCTACGCCTCCTCCTCTACCTGAATGACAATGGCTGGCTGTAAAGCACTGGCTGCTATGGGACCTTCCCGTTGCCACAAATCTTACTTAGTCCTGCTGTGAATGGATCTGAGGGTTCAAATTAAAGCTCTTTCTATGTGTTAAGTTTGATACAATAATAAGTTTTTGAGTGTTTAGTATTTCTTTCTTGAACAAAAGATTATTACAACCCTCTCATTTACCTTAAAAGATTGTAGAGATCATTAGATCTTTCAGAATTGTCTGTGACTTTTATGTTTATTTATTTTAAATAAAGCATGTTTTTAAATAAACTTGGAGGGTTTGAAAATCATCAGTGACATCCTGAAACCCACAGGGGTCATCCAAATTCTTCCTGGCCTGGCTTGAAAATGTTAAGAAATTCATGATGCAGCATTTGGTAAAGCTGCTGCTTCCAGTCCAAAACTGGGTGTTATGGACTAACTGTAGTTCATTTTCAAATGGCAGTGCTGGAGCTGGGTGGGACCTGTGAGGTTATCTCATATCACAGGCATGGCAACTGAGGTCCAGAGAGGTGACTTGCTTAAGGTTACACTGCCTTGATTTCTCACTCACGTAGCATAATGATGAGATGTTTGGCTGACATTGCTGTAAGATAAAGAAGAATCATAAAGTGTTTCTCAGAGATAAAATGAGAGGCTGTGAATACACAGAGGCTGTGAACGCACTCTCATTGGTGTATCATGGTTC
This sequence comes from Pan paniscus, assembly GCF_029289425.2. Lineage (NCBI taxonomy): Eukaryota > Metazoa > Chordata > Mammalia > Primates > Hominidae > Pan > Pan paniscus. Next base: position 191,391,140 of record NC_085926.1, on the reverse strand, counting down.
CCATTCAAGTTCAGATCAAATCCATTTCTCTCAGGCAGCCCAGAAAGACAGGTAATGGAGACAAGTGTACACACCTTCTTCCTATGTTAGCCTACAAAGAATAAAGGTGTCGCAGACCATGGCAAAGCAGGTTCTTTTCCCTCAAAATTCCATAGATTCATAAAAATCCTGTAATGCTGGGACTTCTGCAGTGCCAAGTACCATTTTCCTAATGAAAGTAGCCTTAATATACTGTAATGCAACTCCGACTTTCTATTGACCACTCTGCAGAGACCATCAGAAGACTTTAGAAACTTGTTCCTCAGAACAGGCCATAGTTATTTCATGGCTTCATTCATTACCTTGTATTAGCACTTCAAGCCTCTGCAATTGGCCCCTCCCACTGCACTGGTAAAAGTTGCCAAAGTCCCAATTGCCAAACACAGTGGACTCTTTAAATTTCTTTATTTTTGAGACACAGTCTCACTCACTCTGTCACGCAGGTTGAAGTGCAGTAGCTTGATCTTGGCTCACTGCAATCTCTGCCTCCCGGGTTCAAGCAATCGTCTCATCTAGGCCTCCATCAAGTAGCTGGAATTACAGATGTGCACCACCATGCCTAGCTAATTTTTGTATTTTTAGTAGAGGCGGCGTTTCACAATGTTGGCCAGGCTGGTCTTGAACCCCTGACCTCAAGTGATCCACCCTCCTGGGCCTCCCAAAGTGCTGAGATTACAGGCATGAGCCACTGTGCCCAGCCTGATTCTTTAAATTTCTCAACTTATTGTCCTGTCTGTTCCATTTGACTATTCTGACCAGCTCTCTTTCTGAAAACTATCTTCTCTATAACTTTCTAAGATAATTCTCTCTCCAAATTCTTCTACCACTGACTCTACCCATTCAGTTTCTTCTGCTGCTCCTCTTCCTCCATCTCCTGAATTGTTGGTGCTGCTCATGGCTACATCCTTGGCCTTTCCTCTTCTCACTCTATACTTGGTCTCTAAGTAATCTTGTCTGCTTCTGTGACTTTAATTATCATCCATAACCTCATGAGCTCTGGCTAAATATCTCTCGTCCAGGCCTCTCATCTGAGCTTCAAATCCAAATAAATCTCAAACTGCCTACAAGGCTTCTCAACATGGTATTTCTACAAGGCAACTTCAACTTACAGTGGCCAAAAGACAATTCTTTCTCTCCTCCTGTAATCCCTGTGTTGAGGAATAATGTTGCCCTCTGCATATTCTCCCAAGTCAGAACTAGAAAGTCATTGTAAATTTCTCTGTCCCTATGACCTGCCAATACAAACATTTTCTCAAGTTTTATAGCTTCTTACTTCCTTGTTTCTTTCCTTTTTTGAGACAGAGTGTCACTCTACTGTCCAGGCTGCCGTGCAGTGGTGTGATCTCTGCTCACTTTCGCCGCCACCTGCCAGGCTCAAGTGATTCTCGTGCTTCAGCCTCCAGAGTAGCTGGGATTATAGGCATGCACCACCACATTCGGCTGATTTTGTATTTTTAGAAAAGACAGGGTTTTACCATGTTGCCCAGGCTGGTCTTGAACTCCTGGCTCAAGCGATCTGCCTGTCTCTGCCTCCCAAAGTGCTAGGATTAAAGGCGTGAGCCACTGCACCCGGCCACTTCCTTGTTTCCTGAATGCAGTGCTTCCTTTCTATTCCCACTGCCAGCTGTCATAGTTCAGACCTCATCCCTTGCAACTGGGATTCCTGTGATTATTTCCCAATTGGATACCCAGCCCAGCCTCCAACCTCACCAGACTTTGATTCATTCCCTGTGCTATGGACAGAGTGCTCTCTCTTATACATAAATATGATATTACTCTCCTGATTAAAGTGGTTAAATCTCTCTACATCCTCCTTCAGTCACCAGTGCCTTTATTTATTTATTATTTATTTATTTATTTTTGAGATGGAGTTTCACTCTTGTTGCCCAGGCTGGAGTGCAATGGCACAATCTTGGCTCACCACAACCTCTGCCTCCCGGGTTCAAGCGAGTCTCCTGCCTCAGCCTCCCGAGTAGCTGGGATCACAGGCATGTGCCACCACACCTGGCTGATTTTTTGTATTTTTACAAAACTGGGGTTTCTCCATGTCGGTCAGGCTGGACTCGAACTCCTGACCTCAGGTGATCTGCCTACCTTGGCCTCCCAAAGTACTGGGATTACAGGCATGAGCCACTGTGCCCAGCCCACCAGTGCCTTTAGACATATCTGTGGACAGTTAGGGTTCTCCATGCTTTGGCTCCTAGATAGCTCTCACGGCCCTTTATTCTCCACACTCCACATTCTTGACTGCACAGCCTGTGGTTCCCTAAATAGTTATTTCCAGCTATCTTGACATCTGTGTTTGATTTACAGTACCCATAGTATTTATAATACTGTATTATACTTATCAGTTTACATATCTGTCTCCTATTCTAAACTACAGACCTCTTAGAAGTAAGAACTATGTTTATGCTTGTATCCCCAATACCTAGGGTTGTCTCTGCCACATGGTAGGCTCACGAAAAAAAATGTCTGTTGTATGATGAGTGGGTGCAGGCATGATTTAAATGAGGGAAGCCATCCTGCCTCACAAAACAAGATGCTTGTTTTCTGTAGGAGAAAGTATTCCAGTCACCAAAACTCCATTACCCAAGATGGATGGCTCTGTGCCCTGGAAAACACAGAGTGAAGCGGATTACAAACGGCATGTCCTCTTCTGTGGAACAGAGGTTATCCAGGCCAAGGCAGCTTGCTCTGGGACCGTGAGAGCCGTGGTACTGCAGACTGGTTAGCATCACCTCCTTTTTCTTATTTTTAATGGTATACTTTTGCCCAGTTTGTCTAGTGCCTTAAATTTATTAGGTAAAGAGAAGTTGTTTTTTCTTTATAATCATATTTTTTTAATTTTTAATTTTTGTGGGTATATAGTAGCTGTGTATATACTTATGGGATACCTGAGATGTTTTGACACAGGCCTGCCATGTGAAATAAGCACATCATGGAGAAGGGGGTATCTATTCCCTCAAGCAGTTGTCCTTTGAGTTACAAACAATCCAATTACGCATTTTAAGTTATTTAAAAATATACAGTTAAGTTATTATTGACTATAGTCACCCTTTGTACTATCAAATAGTAGGTCTTATTCATTCTTTCCATTTTTTTTGGACCCATAGACAAGGAGAAGTCTTACTAACAGGTACAAAACACATCAAATATATATAAATCCATATATTTTAAATACCAATTGAACTATGGCATATGCCTGTTAGTAAAAATGATAACAATAATTATTATGTATGTGCTTTGCAGTATATAAACTATTTTCACCATATCAAGCAAGCAGAGCAGAGATGCTTACTGTTTCTGCTATGTCCATGAATACGCTGAGGCCACACAATTCAAATGAACTTCAAAAAATACCATGGCCAGCAATTGACAGAGCTGGACCTAGAACTCAGGTCTTCTCATCCTGAATCCCAAGTTCTTTCCAGGGTGGGCTAGAAACTGAAAATTTAACATTGCAAAGTATTAGAAAAGTGAGTCCATCAGTATTTACCGGACCACTTAATTTTAATTCAGTGACATGCGTGTGCGTGCACACGTTTGAGTCATTTTCTTAAAATAAAATGCTATTTGGCAAAGCTGTGCTGTGCACCCAGTACGGCAGTTTTCTATCTCCAGGATGCATTGAAATTGGAAGTAGAGGGAAGGAAGGCCAGAGAGAGTACTGGGCTCTGAGATAGAGATTTCCGTTCCAGCATTTATGTATTTTTCTAGTTATCTTTCAATTGCCTTTGAGCTTAAACACTGTTCAAATATCAGCAAAGAAAAAAAAGGCAGTGTTGAGGTTTGGAAGAGCACTAGCAGTAGCGTTGGTCTCCTGAGAGTGTGGGGTGTGTGTTTGTTGTTCCAGGATTCAACACTGCAAAGGGAGACCTTGTGAGATCCATTCTCTACCCCAAGCCAGTGAATTTTCAGTTGTACAGGGATGCCATCAGGTTCCTCCTGTGCCTTGTAGGAACAGCCACCATTGGGATGATCTATACTCTGTGCGTCTATGTGCTTAGCGGGGTAAGCTGTCTTTGCTCTTTTATTAAATGCACACACACTCATCTCTGTATATTTTGTACTGTGCATGTTGCCCTTAACCTAGGATGTGGTTTACAAACCTGGGAAACAAAACCAAGCACTGATGCCTACGTATAGACTTCCAGATCCCAGTCAGCAATTGATCACTAAGTTCCATAATAACAAACAGGTTTCATGGGATAGTGGGATAAAACAATCTGTTTATTGATATATCAATTTACTTCTCTTTTCCTCACACTTTATACCATTTTTCCTTTTCAATCTGAGAATATATTTATTTCAATAAAGTAGCATATTTAGAGCTATTGAGCGAGGGATTTTAAATAAAATCAGACACCCAGTTTTGGTGAGGTCATGGCAGACCAGTAGTTATTGTTTTGCTGGTAACAATATAAATCACATGGGTTTTTTATTGCTATTTGGTGAAAGATAGTGGGAGCTATAAACATGGTCAAGCCTTTAACCCACTGATATCATTTCTTGAAATTTGACCTAAAGAAGTAAACAAAAAGAAGGAAGGCCGGGCAAGGTGGCTCATGCCTGTAATCTCAGCACTTTGGGAGGCCAAGGCAGGTGGATCACCCGAAGTCAGGAGTTCGAGACCAGCCTGGCCAACATGGCAAAACCCTGTCTTTACTAAAAATACAAAAATTAGCCAGGTGTGGTGGCGTGTGCCTGTAATCCCAGCTACTCAGGAGGCCGAGGCAGGACAATCGCTTGAACCCGGGAGGTGGAGGTTGCAATGAGCTGAGATTGCACCACTGTATTCCAGCCTGGGTGACAAGAGCAAAACTCCGCCTCAAAAAATAAAAATAAAAAAAAGGCAAAGAGTCATATGCTGTTCATTAGAGATTTGTCTGTAATAATTAAAGAATGACTGTCGTCCAGGAACCTCCAGAGGAGGTGGTGAGGAAAGCCCTTGACGTCATCACAATTGCGGTTCCTCCTGCTCTACCCGCTGCTCTGACCACAGGCATTATCTATGCCCAGAGGAGGCTGAAGAAGAGAGGCATCTTCTGCATTAGCCCCCAGAGGATCAATGTATGTGGACAGTTAAACCTTGTCTGCTTTGACAAGGTATGTGTGTTTCATCCTTATTCTTATCATCATTTTTACCATTGCTGTCATCATGTATATCTACTTTTACCCCCTTGCAAGGCAGGAGACATAGAATGTGGGTGCCTGTCTTCATTTTATCCCTGGTTAGATGCATGATCTGGGAAAGATATGTCCCTTGAGCTCGCAGAGTCCAAGGTTTAGAGGAGAAGTGGGTACTAAATAGGAGAATCTTTTTGGGTCCTTCCAGCTTTGATATCCTATGAAAAGCAATTAAAATAGCATCCTGTTTCTCTGCAGTCAAAACCTTCATACAAAGACGAAAATTTAAACCCTTTGCTATCGTCACTGCTGTATCCTTGATGCTGAGAATATTGCCTGGCATATAGTTAGTGTGCAATAAATATCGATTGAATTAATGAACAAATAAAAAAGGAAGAGTTTATTAAACTATGCCTTACTATGAGACTCATATCAAGCTTTTGCTGTATTTTCCCATCTGTACTTTATTGCTTAAAATTACCCTTGATTATTTGCCAGTTATTCCCAACCAGCCTCGTATTCTACCGTCTTTTTATTGTATTTATTTAGTCTGTACACACATATGCTGGGGTGAAGGTGGGAGTTGTGAGAGAATAAGATGGAAATGCCTTTCAGGGCATTGTGAACAGGTGAGCATGGGTAGAGGCCTGAAGGCAGGAAAGCAAGAGAGTGTGGTTTTGACTAGAGCAGGATGTTGGTAATGGGAGAGGCTATCTGTGGACCTTGAATGTCTGGCTAAGAAATTGTTTACATATATTTTAAGCAGTGGAGGGTTATTTGAAGGCTTTTGTTGCTGTTGTTGACTTCTTTTTTTAATTTACTTTTTAAATGTGGTAAAATACACATAACATAAAATTTACTATTTTAGCCATTTTTAAGTGTACTGTTCACTGGCATTAAGTGCCTTCTCACTGTTCTGCAACCATCACTACTATTCATTTTGAGAACTTCTTTTATTTTCCCAAACTGAAGCTATATTCATTCAACAGTACACTGAAGGTTTTTGATAGTTGAGAATTAATGGGATCAGGGCTGTATTTTATAGTTGTTGGAATATCAGAAAGATCTACCAAGAACAGAAAGTCAACATGACTCTTGCCACCATTTTTTATATTATTTTGTGATCAAACTAGCAATGTCAGAAATGACATTCTATTTATGAGATTATATCCTCGGACCTGGAAAAAGAAACAGGAGTGGGAGAGATAATTGTGACCTGAATTTGTATAGAAAACGAGCAATAATTATGAATAATTATGATTATTATTAGCTTTTACTGTGTGCTAGATATTAAATGAAACACTTTATGTTATCCCATTTAATTTTCACCACAGCTCTCTGAGATTGTGACCATGTTACAGATAAGAGCTCTTATATTTAGGGGGATAAATTCGCTCTGGTCACACAACTGGTGTTTAAACCTAACCTGAATTCTTAACCAGTATATTGCACTGAGAGAAATACCACCACCATTTTTTTTTTTTTTTTTTTTTTTTTTTTTTTTTTTTACCAAATAGCAAACCATTTCTTTTGAGTCTGTTTACAGTGCCCTGCAGGTAAAAATTTCACTCTATTCCTTATTTTAATGACATATTTTAAACTTCTGCTATGAAACTAGGACTCACCCATTTTATATCGAGGACTTTCCCATCCATTGAGTCTACCATTAGATCCTCAAAACAATCCTCTGAAGTTGTGAGGAAGATACTTTTTTTGTTGTTGTTCTGGAGGACACTAAAGTTTGAAAAGATTAAGTGCCAGCTTGTTAGACAACTGGCATGAGCTCATCAACGCTTCCAACGGGCACTCCAGAGACCCACCCATTGTGCCCCTCCTTGAAGTGCTGATCTTGTTAATATGTTTGTGAAGTATTTTCTCATTACAAAAATACCTTATTTATCTGCACTACGGAGTCTTCACTATGGGGCCACTGGATTTTTTTTTTTTTTTTTTTTAAGTAGGGAGGTGGTTTCATTATGTTGCCCAGGCTGGTCTCAAACTCCTGAGTTCAAGTGATCCTCCTGCCTCAGCCTCCCGTAGTGCTGGGATTACAGGCATGAGCCACCGCGCCTTGCCTGGATCTTCAGAGTAAATGGAGCATTTGTTTCTGTTTAGACAGGCACCTTAACAAGGGATGGCTTGGACCTCTGGGGAGTCGTGTCCTGTGATAGGAATGGGTGAGTACCTTGGACTAAATGCATTCTAGTGTCTCTTTTTCAAAAATTCCGTGTTTTCTCTTGAAATTAAGAATGGAGACATTTGGACTTTGGCTTTGGTGGACAATGATTGCCAAATATCTTCTTTTAACTTCTCATCTTGAATTCTTCAAAGCCTCCCTAAAACACACACATTTCCGCCCATCCCAACCCAGTCCCATGCCACTCACAAATCCGGGAGATGAAGCTTTGACACTGCATTCAAATCCTTGCTAAAACATAATTTGCTTCCAGCATGAAGTTGACCCAGTATAAGTAATTCAGACATTACCAGGACACTGTCCTTTGAAGAGGTAACATTCTTTGTTCAAGCTGAAGCCTCTTGATGTGCTAGGAGGAAGGACACTGCTCTTACTTTTGTACCCTGAATTTCAGGAAGAGGAACATGTGTAGAACCGTAGCTAGTGTACTCATGTTTCTTGGTATTCTAATTTTGAGAACTCTACTTTCTGGCTGCTGGAAACTCTTTTTTCTTTTTTTTTTGAGACGGAGTTCCACTCTTGTCGCCCAGGCTGGAGTGCAGTGGCATGATCTTGGTGCATTGCAACCTCCGCCTCCTGGGTTCAAGCGATTCTCCTGCCTCAGCCTCCCGAGTAGCTGAGATTACAGGTGCCTGCCACCATGCCTGGCTAATTTTTGTATTTTTAGTAGGGACGCGGTTTCACCATGTTGGCCAGGCTGGTCTCAAACTCCTGACCTCAGGTGATCCGTCCACCTCGGCCTCCTGAAGTGTTGGGATTACAGGCATCAGCCACCGCGCCTGGCTGAAACTCCTTTTTCCTAGCAAGAAAAGACAGTTTTGACAGTTCTCAGCATGGTGTGGTAAAGATTTGCACAGCCCTCTCCTGTGGCCCTCTTGTGGCCATGTTTGAGTTTGCGTCTCTGCCCGCTTTTTCAACTCACTACGAACTCCCGTGGAATCAGAACATGAAATCTCTGATGCACTTGACGTTTATGTTTTGTTTGAAAATGAAAGTTTTTTCCTCTAACACTTATAACTTAAGTCACAAAGCATTTTGTACATGAAAGGTTCTTTGTGGTTCTTTTGCATTATGACATGTAATTTATCCATAAAATGTTAATTACACACAGTTTAATAATTGTCATATTAAAATGCTATCTAGAAACAAGTCTAATTCCTGGATTAAAAAAGTGATCCTCGTGCTTCTAACCACTTTAGTGTACAGAAGAGGCCTCTTGAAGTGTTAAACTGTAAAGTTTTTTCATTTTTCCTAGAGGATAGATTTGGATATATACTTTGTCTCATGGTTCATTAGTGTTTTTCTGTTTCAGCTTCTACAAAATATGTGTACATTTGTTTAAATATGTGAGCATCTTGAGAGCAGTCTTGTTCTTATTTAGATTTGCATCCTAAGTGCTGTAGCTCTGTACTAGGCACAAATAGTAGGTGCACAGTAATCGCTCATCTAAAATGAACTCAATATGTTCTGTCTTTTCAATGTTCTTCTTATTCCATTGACACCAAACTATTCATAAAACTTTGGAAACTTTCTGTTTCTAAAAGTGACTTGTTACATTTAAGGAATAACAATTAATATAATGTTTAGGTAAATGATTCATTTCCCTCCCTTCCTTCCTTCCTTCCTTCCTGCCTTCCTGCCTTCCAATCAAAGTTGAATTCCAATGATTAAAACAATTTAAAATAAAAAATGACAAATTTAATTAATAAAATGAAACAAAACAGAATTAATTCTAGGTAAGAAGTGAGCACCTGACTTATAGGCTATTCAATACCTTCTTGTTAAAGGTGAGCTCATCTCTGATATTTCTTCCTTTCCAAAAAGGCCTGATTGTTGTGTCAGATACTTTAAGAACTATTCAAGGCTATCAGGGATTGATAACCAGAAATACTCAGATAAAAATGCGCGGGCAGCAATGATAGAGAGCTTTATGTATTTGCTGTGCTAAACAGAGTCTGGCCCAATCCTCTCGAATGCAGAATTATATACTCAGAATTACAGACTAGTGACAGTGTACGTCTCATAGTAAAAATAAGATTTTTTTCCTGATCTGTATTTTGCTTTTCAGTGTGCGTTTAAGTTTCTGTGTTAACTGTCCTGCTGGTGGTCTCTTCCTTTTAGATATTTACTAAAATACCATCGGGTATGCGGTAAACCACCAAGATGAGCTGCTCTTTTAAGACATAGTAATGAGTATAACTAACAGGGTCAATATGAAGCCAGGACATTTTTGAACTCTTAGTGTGACAAAAGGAAGCTTGAATCCAAAAGCCAGGAAGCCATGTGGCTGAATTGTGAGTTAACATTGCGATGTGTTTGCTTTCAAAACAAAGGGCTACAGCAACTTAAGGTTATCTTTAAATAAATTCAGGGTCCATATTATCAGAAGTAATTGTCTGTCTTAAAATGTGGTCTCCAGGATCAGACAATGACAAATTTAGGAACTTTTCCAAAAAAGAAGAATAAGGAAGGCGAGAGGGAGGCCTGATCAAACTGTTATTAGAGGAACAGCCAGAGGTTCCTGTGCGACACCAGAGGGAGAGAGGGTGAAGGGGACGGCAGAGTTGATCCCTAAGTTTGAAAGAAGTTGGCATGTGGAGGAGGGGGAGCAAGTGGACCCTTACTGGCTCCCAGGAGCAGATTCTGCCCCGATGTAGGATGAAGCTTCCATCATTCAGACGTCCTCCAAATAGGATAAGCTGCTTTGAGAACCAACGCCTGTGCTGCACATTTGAGAAGGGGCTGTGACCAACCAAGCTGCAGACAACATTCTTCTTGTGACGCCAAAGCTGAACTTAATGGCCTCCACTCTGAATTAGTGAAGGAAGCCTGCATATGACATTTGAGTTGTATTTTAATAGCTTTTTAGATGAGACTATGTTCTTATCTAAAATGAGATGATGGGGATAATGGTTGGGATATGGACCCAAGAGGCCAGGGTGGAAGAGGGGGATGCAGTGTTCATTTGAAAAATGTTTTTAGCCGGGCGCGGTGGCTCACGCCTGTAATCCCACCATTTTGGGAGGCCGACGCAGGTGGGTTAGCTGAGGTCGGGAGTTCAAGACCAGCCTGGCCAACATGGTGAAACCCCATCTTTGCTAAAAATACAAAAAATTAGCCTGACATGGTGGTGGCTGCCTGTAATTCCAGCTATTCAGGAGGCTGAGGCAGGAGAATCGCTAGAACCTGGGAGGCAGAGGTCGCAATGAATCGAGATCACGCCACTGTCCTCCTCCAGCCTGGGTGACGGAGTGATAGAGTGAGACCCTGTATCCAAAAGAAAAAGAAAAAACTCAGAGTCCTTTCTCATACTCAGTGAACTTACTTGGCTGAATGAAGCACTATTAATGTGGGAGGATTGGAGAGTGGCTATTCATGCAACAAAGCATATTAAATTATTTTTTATAAAGATGTTTGTTCACCTCCAAGATGCTCTGTTTTGGCATGAGGCAATGGAATGGAAACCCATTTCCTTTTCTCCTTAAGCTTTCAGGAAGTTCACAGCTTTGCCTCAGGCCAGGCTTTGCCATGGGGCCCACTGTGTGCAGCGATGGCCAGCTGCCACTCTCTGATCCTTCTTGATGGGACCATCCAGGGAGACCCTCTGGACCTCAAAATGTTTGAAGCCACCACCTGGGTAAGCCTCTGCTCTTCAGAGAATCTGAGAAGCTTCTTCAATGCCAGAGCAACATAGGCAATATCAGAGCTATCTAATTCTTATAAAAGGTGAGGTTTCCAATGTGGAGTACATTTGGTAGTGAAGGGCAAACCAATCTAAGGCTGGTTTCCTCATCTGTGCAATGAAGCCAATAATAGCATCTACATAATGAGATTGTGAGGATTAAATGAGATGATGCATTAAGAAAATCCTTGGCACTATGCCTGGCAAATATTAAAGGTTCGATCATATTAATGTAATTGTACTTATTATGCAGTTATTTCTTGTCTCTCTGTACTGTTCTCCGTGCATTGTCTGGTTTCAAAGATTTTCCAGAATATGGGGATCAGAAAACATTGCTTTCTCCAGTGCTCAGGATAACTCATAGATTCATGGGGACTATAAGTCTTATTTATATTAATTTTGTATTGATTTTATTTCCAAGACTAGAAAGAACAAAAAGGAAAACCACTAAAGAGCTTTTGTTGAGACTCTAAACTAGATTTAAGAGCCAACGGTGTCGTTCAGGAATCTGGCTTTTCCGATTCTAGTTTTGGCTCTGCTCTAACTGACTGTTGAATCCCATTAAGCTATCTCTCATGTTGGGGCTTTGGCTCTCATGACCATAAAATGAAGTTTAATTAGACCAGTGGTGTTCACATAACACAAAACAAGACAAACAATCTGGAATCTTCTCATAAAAGGAAACGTTCTCCAGAAACACTCTAAAGACTAAATAGCTGGAGTTAACTCCAGTTGAAGTAAAAGGTGGGATTTAAAGATGAGGGCTAAGGGACCTGCATCCCTGACTACTTAGCCATAATCCCTTCCTTTCTCCTGAGCTGCATATAGCTCTCGCCTCTGGTGGCACACTTTGAGCACCACTGAAAGAGACAATCTTCAGGGTCCCTTCCAAATCTCCTGGAGCATTATTTCATAGCAATCTAATATAACTTTGCCAATCCTCCATCTTTTCTGGGTTACTGATTCCATATCTTTAAATAGGGATTGCGGTTTCCTCTCTGGGACCTTGTCAGCCACTCAGTGAGATGATTACAAAGCACTGTGTTGTCTTTGGGTAAAAGGTCCCTTTGACTATAATTTACGGTCATTATTATAGCAATTACTGATTATTAACCATGTATATCACAGTCTCTGCCCTGCCCTACCCCAGCCCTGAGAACCATCCATCCAAATTAGACACACATGCAAGGGCAGGAAGAGCCGTGAAGTGCAGGAAAAGAACGACAGAAAGGTGCTTGCTTCACACAAAAGAAGTCTGGCCCTTCATGTGCATGGCTTTCAAGCTAGGCTCTTCAGAAATGGAGACTGAGCCTTTACACAGCACATTCCAACAGAGAAAACAAGATAAATTGCATGAATAATTCAAAAGTGTCTGCCCTTCAAGTTGTGCAGCATTTTCAATGCATTCTTTTTTTCTGTGGCGGAATAAATCTGGTTCACCTCTGAGGGAAGAGACATGGAAAACACATTGAGGTGGTCTGAGGAGCTTCTCAAGGGGAGGGTTCAAGCATAGCATCAGTGGGCAAACAATAAATAAATCTCTGCAATGAAATATCCTATTTGTGAAATAGGAAATGGCTTTTTCTGGGGACGATTTCCACATCAAGGGAGTGCCGGCACATGCCATGGTAGTTAAGCCCTGCAGAACAGCCAGCCAGGTAAGCCCTGCTTGCTCTTCACCCCACAACACCCAAACTCAAAGAGAAACTCTTCTGGCCCCCAGTTTTTGAAAGGCCACAGATGTGTCTTTGAATTTCAGGTGTGAAAATGGGTGAGACCTTCCCCCTTATTTGTTAAAATGAAGATTACGGAAGGAGTGGTTAATTCCCAGTAGCTAGAAGCTGTATCAGCATGTTCCTCTCCTTTCCCCATCCCTCAACCAGGTCCCAGTGGAAGGAATTGCAATCCTGCATCAGTTCCCATTCTCATCGGCACTGCAAAGAATGACAGTCATTGTGCAAGAGATGGGAGGTGACCGACTGGCATTCATGAAAGGTGCACCAGAGAGGGTGGCCAGCTTTTGCCAACCTGAGACAGGTCTGTAACTTGACTTGGATTACACCTGGCAAATCTGTATCTCCAGATAAATATGTTCCCACAGCATTTGACCTATTAATTCCATCGCCTATGGGTCATCACCAATTGGGTGGCTCACTGGCATTCCAAATTCAATACGAAAACCAAGCGTGTCTTTCTCATTTCCTGTATTTCCCAGTTTCCTATTTTGGTGCATGGTACCACCATCCCCCGCCACCACCCCATTTACGTGTCATCTCTGATTTCTCACTCCCCCTTAGTGCCTCTGTCTCATCAGTTGCTAGTCCATGGTCCTTCTCTGCATCTGCTCATGCTTTCATCATTCTTCATCACTTCAATAGTTGGTGGATTGACCCTCTGCCTTCAGTCTCCCCAACTTTGATTTGCCCTCTGTACTGTGACCAGATTTTTTACCTCACGATTATTTTAGTTGCTCTCATAGGCTCCAGTATAATCTCAAATTTCTTTAGGATCATATATAAGGCTTTCAGGTTTGAACTCCCAGTGAACTTTCCAGATGGGCCTTACCACTCCTCATCCTGTGCTTTTCCTGAGCTGAACTAACTCTTCACAGCTTACTCTCATGCCTCCATGCCTAAGCTCATGATTCTCCCTCAGCCCCAGAATCCTTCCTTTACTGAACCACCTCCTCCCAGGCTGGTATATACACCACCAAACGCTTTCCATAGCATGCTGCAGTGGCATGGATCATAGCAATGATCTCATTTGATTGCATTGTTAGTCTGCTGGCTGTAACTCAATTAGACAGAAATCCTTAGAGCAGAACTTGTGAGTTTTTTTCAATTTCACTCTTTTTTTTAACCTATATTTTAAGTTCAGTGGTACATGTGCAGGTTTGTTACATAGGTAAACTTGTGTCATGGGGGTTTCTTGTACAGATTAATTCACTGTCCAGGTATTAAGCCTAGTACCCATTCGTTATTTTTCCTGATCCTCTCCCTCCTGCCACCCTCCACCCTACAACAGGCCCCAGTATGTGTTGTTCCCCCTATATGTCCATGTGTTCTCATTATTTAGCTCCCACATATAAGTTTGGTTTTATGTTCCTATGTTAGTTTGCTAAGGATAATGACCTCCAGCTCCATCCAGGTCTCTGCAAAGGACATGATCTCATTCTTTTTTATGGCTGCCTAGTATTCCATCATGTATATGTACCACATTTTCTTTATCCAGTCTACCATTGATGGGCATTTAGGTTGATTCCATGTCTTTGCTATTGTGAATAGTGCTGCAATAAACATATATATGCATGTGCATCTTTATAATAGAATGATTTACCTGTCTTTGGCTATATACCCAGTAATGGGATTTCTGGGCTGAATGGTATTTCTGTCTTTAGGACTTTGGGGTATCACTGCGTTTTCTTCCACAGTGGTTTAACTAGTTTACACTCCCGCCAACAGTGTATAAGCACTTCTTTCTCTCTACAACCTCACCAGCATCTGCTGTTTTTTGACTTTTTAATGATCACCATTCTGACTGGTTTGAGATGGTATCTCATTGTAGTTTTGATTTGCATTTCTTTAATGATCAATGATGAGCTTTTGTGTGTGTGTGTGATTGTTGGTCTTATGTACGTCTTCTTTTGAAAAGCGTTCATGTCCTTTGCCAATTTTTTTTTTTTTTTTTTTTTTTTTGAGACGGAGTCTCGCTCTGTTGCCCAGGCTGGAGTGCAGTGGCGCAATCTCGGCTCACTGCAAGCTCCGCCTCCGAGGTTCATGCCATTCTCCTGCCTCAGCCCTCCTAGTAGTTGGGACTACGGGCTCCTGCCACCTCGCCCGGCTAATTTTTTTTTTTGTATTTTTAGTAGAGACGGGGTTTCACCGTGTTAGCCAGGATGGTCTCGATCTCCTGACCTCATAATCCGCCCACCTTGGCCTCCCAAAGTGCTGGGATTACAGGCTTGAGCCACCAAGCCCGGCCCTTTGCCCACTTTTTAATGAGGTTGTTTGTTTTTTTCTTTTTGTAAATTTTCTTTAAGTTCCTTATAGATGCTGGATATTAGACCTTTGTTGGATGCATAGTTTGCAAAAATTTTCCCCTGTTCTGTAGGCTGTATATTTACTCTTTGACAGTTTCTTTTGCTGTGCAGAAGCTCTTTAGTTTAATTGGATCCCATTTGTCAATTTTTGCTTTTGTTGCAATTGTTTTTGGCATCTTTGTCATGAAATCTTTGCCTGTGCCTATATCCAGAATGGTATTGCCTAGGATGTCTTCCAGGCTTTTATAGTTTTAGGTTTTAAAAGTCTTCAATCCATGTTAAGTTAGTTTTTGTATATGGTGTAAGGAAGGGGTCCAGTTTTAGTCTTCTGCATACAGTTAGCCAGTTATTTCAGGACAATTTATTGAATAGGAAAGCCTTTCCCCATGCTTATTTATGTCAGGTTTGTCAAAGATCTGATAGTTGTAGGTGTAAAGTCTTATTTCTGGGTGTAGAGCTTGTGATTTATTCTCTGCATAGCCAATGCCTGCCAGATAGTAGATTCTCAATAAATGTTTGTTGGTTAAATTGAAGAAAAAAGAATTTTACACTTTTCCTATCTGTTTTTTAAGTTTTTCAAATGCTTCCTTCTCATTTTAGCTTCAGTACATCTGAAGAGGTCAACCCTGACAATGTAGTTATGTTTAGAATTTTCAACTCACTTGTTTACATATCTTTGTAGAAGTGTGTTTTCTTGGGCAAAAGTTGGATGTTTGTAAAGAATTTCTTTGCCAGTACTGCCTAAGCAAATAACTGCGTACTAACCCTGTGTTTCTTTCTAAACAGTACCCACTAGTTTTGTTAGCGAACTTCAGATTTACACGACACAGGGCTTCCGAGTCATAGCACTGGCCTACAAGAAGCTGGAAAATGACCATCACGCTACTACCTTGACGAGGTAAATGGGGATGATTTTGATAAAGCAGAAAGGTTTGATGGAAAGATGTGCCAGGTTGGAATGTCAAGTGCATTAGACTGGGATGGACTTAGGGGTTCTGGGTGGTGGACAGAGCAATGTAGCTTGCGGAATTTGTGTGCATAACATGTCTCTGAACACTGGTAAATAGGGATATAGTAATCCCTGCCCTGCCTAAATCCCAAAGATAGTGTGAACACTCACTGGGGGATTTTATGAGAAATAGTCATATAAGATGTTTAATATGATGTGATTTTTACAGCTTTGTGAAAACAGACATAGAAATATAATCAGCGTTTCAGAATTTGAAATTGTGGTCATGCCCCCATTTGAAAAAAATTATAGTTGGTGGATTGGTTGGGAATTATGAAACATAACATTTACCAGAAAAAATTTTTGATTGGAAATACACAGCTTAATGAAACAAATAAATACAGCTTAGATGATATAATCTTGGTGACATCTACAAAAAAAACAAGGAAAACTTCTGAGGTGCCATACTAGAGAAAGATTTTAACCTATAGATTAAATTTTACATTTTAGGATTAAAATAGAGATGTGTAACAGCTCCAAAACTGCAGTATTTATGAGTTCAATTTTATTTTTTTTAATTCCACTCTTTTCAGGTATCATGTTTATTTCACCTTTCATGTCATTTCTAACACTTAATGTCAGCCACCACTGCTTATGCTGTTACGGAGCTAATCTAGGCTCATTTTTAAATTTAGGATTTTACATTTGGGAAGTCTAACCTATTTGTTTCAATCTAATCAGAGTCAACACTCTCTTGTAACTATATTTTTGAACTCAATATTCTAAAATAAAATTCACATATTATCTGCACATATTCTTTGTAAAAATATATAATAACCCATTATATAGTAAGAATGAAAGCAAAACATATAATGTTTCACACAGGTGATAGTTTAATAAATGCTCAGCTGACTCCACTAACACAAAATGAAGTAACAAGTTGCTTGTACCTGTGTATAGAATAATTGAGGCTGCAACATCTACAAATACAGACTGATACAGGTGTGTTATGTATTGCAGACTCAAATACCTCAGACTTGCCGCCAGTAAGGTGACTGTGAAGTGGTTAACAAGTCTTGGTAAAACTCTGAAAAAAACAGTACAATCTCCTCCCAATTTATATAGTACAGGTAGTTACATTTCTGCAAAATTCGAAAGAATATAAGTGTGAAAAATACTTTGTGTTTATATGTAACACATATAAACTAGGAAAATTTTAATAAACAATTTTGTAATTGTTTAATATAATATAGTAATATTATATATAATAATAGTACAGTATATTCTATAATAATAGTAAAATATATACAGTATAAGCTTAAAGTATATTATTATACTTAGAAAAGTATAATAACTTTTTTCAGTGTTCATGAATGTCTAGTAGGATATTCAAAAGGCATGGGTGATGCAGGATAATTATTCATTGTGCATTGGTCTTTGCAGAAAGTCTTGCATAGATGCAAAAAAAAAAAAAAAATTCCACAATGTCCTCTAGAGGAAGGACTGTTTCTGCTTAGAAGCACTGCTGTGACCCAACCCTCTCACTTTGTGATGGGTAAAATGAAGCCCACTGTGGGAAGTGGCTCATTGTGTTTGTTTCCTGGGCTTGTTGGACCATTCTTCCCGGGGGGCCAGTTTCATGCTACCCCTGAAACTCTGGCTACTACAATTCTGTATATTTGTTGTAATTTGATCAACTTAGTTCAGGGTCACTCAAGTAAGGGAGCTAAAAGTAAACTTTGAGATTGGATATCACATTTTGAAGGAGAGGCAACTTGGGTCCAGGGAAGGGAAGGGACAGAGCAGAATTGGGAATGGAACTTGGTTTCCTGACAGGCTGTTGCCAAGGGCTATGGTAAGAGTCTGGCTACCAGGCTGCTGCTTCTCATTGTCATAATATGATATTTGCATATTACAAGTTGCAAACTCATGGCTTTGAAATGCATGCACGTAACAAAGCACTTACTGTGGAGACACATGAGCAATGGGGAATAGTGAGGGCTGTGGCGCGCAGGAGAGGACATGTCCTGGTTAAAGGTACTGAAATTCTAACTTCTTAAAATCTTGTATGGTCTAAACACAAATCACAAATTCTCAACTAGGATTTGATCTCAGGTCATCAATCTGCCTCTCCTGTCTTAAAGCACATCAGCACCATGCATACACACAGCTAAATTAATTTAATGATCCTTTGTGAACTCCTGATTAGGATGGAACATTCTTGCTGTTGTTTTGGGGTTTTTTTGTGTGTGGTTACTCAGGGTGCTTCCAGCATTGGTATCATAATCTCTTCAAAGGTTATTGGCCCACTTCATGCATATTTCATCCTTTAAAAGTCACATGGATTTTAAGAACATGAGATGTAATCACAGGGATGACAATGCTTTCTATATATTACACTTATCATTCTTTATTATTTTTAGAGACTTCAGGAGGAGGCATAATATCTGTGCAGGAAGCCAGAAGAGATAGAAAGCCATTCCAAGTTTCAGGGCTTAAGACCCCTTAAGGAATTACTCCTTTTAATTTTTTTGGTTCAGATTAAATGCTCATGAAAGGAAGAACTTGTTTACCAGCCAAAGAAAGTGATTTAGTCATGCTCACACAGCAAGGCAGTGGTAGGGCTGACATTAGAACTCCAGCCTCCTGATTATTGTGCCTTGAACCATACAAAGGCCATAAGCCAGAGGAACTAGAAATACTAGGGCCAAGGTAGGCTATAGGCTATGGCAGATGTTTGACCCTGCAGCCATTTTCTTGGCCTAATCTGGCACTTTGTGGTTGGCTCAGGTCATGTCATCTGCAGAAATAACCAAGGCCTGGGGCCTGAGTACCAGGACCATGAGAAAGATTGGAAGACCTATTTTGCCAAACCCCCACGCACTTCAATAGGGAAGGCACCAGGTTCAAGAGGCTGAAGAAGAGACCCAGAGCCAGCAAAGGAGGCATGGGGTTTTATTAGGGGCTCACCGACAGGGGAGAGAGTCCCGTAACAGCTGGCTGGACAGGAGAACCACCTTACATATAGAAACAGTCCAGTGGCAGCAAAGTGGACAACATATCTGCCTTCCTATACTCCAGTGGTGGTGAGCTGTGCAGGAAAACCGCTGCTGCCTGCAAACATCATGCAGTTTGTATAGTTGCCTGCAAACGTCATGCAGTTTGTATAGTTGCCTGCAAACATCATGCAGTTTGTATAGTTGCCTGCAAACATCATGCAGTTTGTATAGTTGCCTGCAAACATCATGCAGTTTGTATAGTGTTTTCACTTGACTCCTTCATGACCTCCACCCAGCAACCTTCATCCACCTCACAGCTCAGGGCCTCAGCTCCCTTTATGGCCTGGCACATGTTCCTCTAGATGGGACGGGGGCTCAGAAGTTCCTCAGAGACAAGGAACAAATCTCCGGGTTGGCCACGGCCAGATTTCCTAGCTTGGAACATACATTCAGGTGCGTCTGCCATAGAGGGTCATTCTAAGGGTATGCTAAGTAGTTATTGCTATCAGGTGCATTTACCCTATAAGCCCTCAATCAGGCATCAACCAAGTTATCCTTCAAACCCCAGATTAAATGTCATCTTCTACAGCAAGCCTTCTCCAATCACTCCACCCAGAAATGAGAGCACCCTCCTCTCTGACTCCACGGGACTCTGATTTGGACATCTGTTTTAATACTTTTCCCAGCCTCTGCTACTACAGTCTCTGCATATTCTCTGCCACTTTTTCTCAGTGCTGTTCCTTGAACTCAGTAAAATTTCTGGATGAGGAATTTCCATAGATTACCTGGCAAAAAATGGTCCCAGCAGGCCTCAGAGCATTTCAACTGGCACACATTTGCTGAGCACTTGCTGTGTGTTGGGCGCCGCATGAGTGGTGTTGAGCACAGCATTGAATCAGGTGGGATTGTTCCCAAGGAGCTGAGACAGTGTGACAAAGCAGAAGCCCAAGAATAAAACATAGGCAAATAAAATGTGAGTTACAGTGAAATATAAGTAATATGCCAAGGGAGCAATTATTCCTTTTCTTTTTCTTTTCTTTTTTTTTTTTTTTTTTGTGAGACAGGTTCATTTTTGTTGCCCAGGCTGAAGTGCAATGGTGTGATCTCAGCTCACTCCACCTCCTGGCTTCAAGCAATTCTCCTGCCTCAGCCTCCCGAGTAGCTGGGATTCCAGGCGCCTGGCACCATGCCCCACTAATGTTGTATTTTTAGTAGGGATGGGATTTCTCCATGTTGGTCAGGCTCGTCTCGAACTCCCGACCTCAGGTGATCCGTCCACCTCGGCCTCCCAAAGTGCTGGGATTACAGGCATGAGCCACCATGCCTGTCTGGGAGCAATGATTTCTATCTGAGGGAGCCTTTGTGGGGGACGTAGTATAAGGCTCAGAACATTGGGAGGGTTTCAATAGCAGATCATGGGGAAATTACAACCTTTTCTATGAAGTAAGGACAAATGTCTTACAGCAGTCTAAAGCAAATGTCTAGAGATGGTTAAGTACACAGAAAACCCATGGCTAGTGGTTCAACTTGGCTGGAAATGAGGGTGGGTGAGGAGTTTAGTGATAGCTGAAGCTGGAAAGATAGTTTGGAACCAGATCATAGAGGGATTTAAATGATAGATTCAGAAAATGGGAAGTGCCATTCTTTCAAGCCTGCTCTGAGGTGAGTAGTTCAAACTGTGTCCACTTCCTGTGGCTCCGTGGAGGCTTTAGCAGTTTCCTGGGAGCATCACTAACGCTAGTTCATGACTGTAGCTGATGTGAGACCCACTATTGAGACAGGCAAGGATCTGAGTGGGTGCCACTTTCATCTGTATTTCAGCCAGAGTTAGGCAGTGCTGGTGTCTTGTTCTCGATCTGTGTCTAAGATAAATAAATGATGGAAGAATCTTTGAACTCCTGATCCTGAATGTATTCCCTGCACTCAGTTCTGTAGAATATCCCTGAAAATATTCTTGGGGTGGATAGGAGCCTTGAAGGCTGCACCTATTTGCAGAAACATTCACGCTTGATGCAGAAGATCATTGCTACCAGCTGGTGGAGAAAGAAAGGGATGAGCTTTACCTGAATAGAGAGGCCTGTTTGTTGAGATTATGACTTCATATCTCCTGGGGCTAAAATAATATTGATTATGGACTTGCCTGCTGGAGAAACTGGCATTTTATTTTATTTTTCTTTGCACCTCCCTTTTTTTTCATGCTTTGTGCCAGAACTAAAACTCCCCTTTGTGGGTAACAGGTGAGACAATGAAAATCAGGCTAGCCACAACAGATGGAGGAGACCCTTACGGGCTTTCAGCTCAGTTTCTGCAAAGGTTAAAGCAAAGCTTTTGCTTAATGAACACTGTCTTCCTCTTCCTCTTCATTCAGTTAGAGTTAAACGTCTCCAGAGCCTTTGTGTCCGCTTCTGTTCTCTTTCTGGATCACTCCCAGTCCCTAATCAGCCCCTAACAGTGCTTGAATGAGTGAATGGAACCACTATGACAGGGGTCTTTTTCTTTTTGTTTTACTTCCTGTAAGAAAGCTATAATGTGGCTGGGTGCGGTGGCTCACGCCTGTAATTCCAGCACTTTGGGAAGCTGAGGCGGGTGAATCACTTGAATTCAGGAGTTCAAGACCAGCCTAGCCAACATGGTGAAACCCCGTATCTATTAAAAATACAAAAATTAGCCAGGCGTGGTGGTGGGCACCTATAATCCCAGTTACTTGGGAAGCTGAAGCAGGAGAATGATTTGAACCACTGTCCTCCAGCCTGGATGACAGAGCGAGACTCCATCTCAAAAAAAAAAAGCTGTAATATGTGTTATTTCTGTTCAATACATCTATATATGTATTTTCAGGGAGACGGTAGAATCAGACCTGATATTTCTGGGGCTGCTGATCTTGGAGAATCGATTGAAGGAAGAGACAAAACCTGTCTTGGAAGAGCTCATCTCAGCCCGGATAAGGACTGTAATGATCACAGGTATAAAACAAAGTATACAGTGAAAACAGTAAGAATTTGATGTGGAAATAGACATGGTTCACTCATTTAATAAATGTTGTTGACTACCTACTCTGGGCCAGACACCATTCCAGGTGCTGGAGATGGGCAACAAAAAGGCACATTTACTGCTTTCCCTGAGTTTCCATGTGAGTGGAATGAGAGAAGATCAACCAATCAGTCAAATAGTATCAGCGTTTTGAGGTACACAAATAGGATAATGCAGGAAAGTGTTTGACCATCTGTTTTAGATGAGATGGTTAAGAGAGGCCTCTCCGAGATGTGACATTTGAAATAAGATCTGAATGGCAAGAAGACATGAGTCAGGCAAAGGTGATTTTTATTGTCAAGTGCTAGAAGAAGAAGCATCCTCAGTTGATGGGGTCTATAAATATGCTGAAAGCCCATCAATCATAAAATCCACGATTCTAGAAATTTAAGAAAATGATGTCCTCTCTACTCCCAATCCCAACTCCAAATCATACAAACAAGAGAGCAATGAGAGTAAATCACACAAGAGAAATGTGTGAAATTTCTTAATGAAATTAAGTGTGACTTTATTAATGAAATTTCACACTGATGCTATAATTTTTTAATTGGGAAAGAGACGAGGTGAATAAATGATTTCCTAATGAATTCATGTTCATATTTTTGGGGTGTGTTGCCTTTCTTTTCCCTGCTCTTGTAGTCAGATGCTTTTAACTCTATCATTTATGTCACGAAGATACATTATTTCCCCATCAAAGCACGCATTTTCTGTTCCCATTTCACCTGAACCCAATTCTACAGTTGCAAACTCTAGAATACTTTTATTTCCTCTTTTGTACTTCTCTGTCCCCTGTTCTACTCCCCACAATCCAAGAGGATCTTGGACTGTTTTTACTTTCTCCCTTTCTAACACCCCAGTCCAACTTTTTGAAGTTGCTGAGTTCATTTACTACTGGTTAGGATTTCCCTTACACTGTGACCCTTCTGTTTCAAAAATCTTTATTTAGCACTTAGATGACACATTCTCATAATCTATCCTTAACTTAAATTTATGTACAAGTGTTCCTCCTTCTCCACCCTCTCTCTTTACTTCCTCTTTCCTCATATTGAAATTTCTGCTGTATTTCTTTCCTTGCTTGTTTACAAATTTTTTTTCGCTGAAGTATTGCCCTTGGATGGAATGAAGGGGTGCTCTTAGATTTCTTACATATGCTTGAATATCTTTCTTTGCTCTGACACATGAATGACATCTTGCTCAGATATAAGATTCTTGAATTATTGTTCTTTTTTCTTAATGGTCTGTATGTAGAGGCTATTCCTTTGCCTTGTGGCTTCTGATATTGCTCATGACAAGTCCAGTGAGAGTCCATTGTAAGTAACTTACTCTTTTCTGCACATAAACTTTTTAACTTTGAAATTTAGAAATGTTTGCCTTTGTGTTTCCCTTATTTCATTAACTTAGTCTGGAACATGGACAGCACTTTTAGAAAAATTTTTATTTTTATTTTTTACCATTTTTTGACATATTTATTATTAAGTCATAATATCTGTCACTTTAAATGTTATACATATGATAAAACAGATTATGAAAAGTATCATATTTATAGCAAGAACATTGGTTTATATAACTGAATCACCAAATACGCAACCCCTTGTGACAATAACTTAATGGACTCAACTCTATCCTCTGAATGGACCAGTTTTATGATGATTCATTCACTTAAAAAGTTTTGAATTGATTAGAATTTCTTGTTGCTTCTTTCTGTGACCCAAGGCCTTAGAATCAATCCCTGGAAACCAGTGATCAGAACCAGACTTCCCCAGAATCAAGAAGAGATCGGAGTGGGAGAAACATGGACAGCACTTTTTAGTCTTTCTTCCTACCAGAAAAGATTTCTCTATTGTTTATTTAATTTTTGCCTCTGTTCTCTGTCTTTCCATTTTTACTTCTGGTAGTTCCATTGTTATCTATCCTCTCAGTCTATCTTTTGTCTTGTAGTTGTCTTATTTATTTATTTGTTTGTTTATTTACTTATTTTTTAGAGACAGAGTCTTGCTCTGTTGCCCAGGCTAGAGTGCAGTGGCAGGATCATAGCTCACTTCAGCCTTGAACTCCTGGGCTCAAGCGATCCTCCTGCCTAAGCCTTCTTAGTAACTGGGACTGCAGGCATGCACCACTTGCCTTGCTTTAGATTGTATATTTTTATAATTTTGCTTTAAGACTTTTTTTTTTTTTGCACCCAGTTTGTTCAGACCACAATCTCAGGTCTCAACAATGCTCATTATCTTTTTCAAATCCCCTTTTGAATCGTTCAGTTCTTAAATCGTGTGTGGGGTGGGATTTGAGTTTTCTTAAGTGCTCTCCTTATTTATTTTTTATTTATTTGTATTTTTTGAGATGGAGTCTTGCTCTGTCACCAGGCTGGAGTGCAGTGACCTGATCTCGGCTCAGTGCAACCTCTGACTCCCGGGTTCAAGCGATTCTCCTGCCTCAGCCTCCCGAGTAGCTGGGACTACAGGTGTGCACCACCACGCCCAGCTAATTTTTGTATTTTTAGTAGAGATAGGGTTTCACCATGTTGGCCAGGATGGTCTTGAACTTCTGACCTCAGGTGATCCTACCACCTTGGCCTCCCAAAGTGCTGGGATTATAGGCATGAGTCCCCACGCCCAGCCAGTGCTTTATTTATTTATTTATTTTTTATATATTTTTTTGAGACAGAGTCTCACTGTCTTGCCAGGGCTGGAGTGCAGTGGTGCGATCTCGGCTCGCTGCAACCTCCGCCTCCTGGGTTCAAGTGATTCTCCTGCCTCAGCCTCCCAAGTAGCTGGGATTACAGGCACGCAACACAACGCCTGGCTAATTTTTATATTTTTAGTAGAGACAGGGTTTCACCATGTTGGCCAGGATTGTCTTGATCTCTTGACCTCGTGATCTGTGTGCCTCGGCCTGCCAAAGTGCTGGGATTACAGGTGTGAGCCACTGCGCCTGGCCAGTGCTCTCCTTATTTTTAAAGCAGGTTTCATCTGTCTCCGGCAGCTTCTTGACTTCTCTAGTCATGTGCTCTGATTGTTCCTCCTGATCTTTTCCTGTCCAGTGTCTCGGATTTCTTAGACAGGTTGTTAGATTTTTCTGTCAGATGATTGGAGCTCAGGCCTGGGCTGTTTATCCCGAATACTGGATCTCTGACAGGTGGCAGAGGGCAAAAAGCAGACAGGCTGTCAGGGGCCTGCTGTGGAGCATGGAGGAAGCCTATGAGCGCTCAGGGCTCCCTGTATCCTTCCAGCCTCAGGTAGCTCCTTCCTACCACTTCGGCTCTTTTGAGGATCTTCATACATAGTTTGGTAGAAACCTGGGAGAAGCTATGTTAAGGATAGCCAGCCAGATGTTATATGATTAGTTTTTAATGGTTGCTCTAGGCATCACAACATACATACCTCTCCTTTCAAGAAGCCTTATAACCAGGAATGTCTCTTGCTTTCTCTTCTTTATGTTATTATTGTCATAACTATGACATATGTTGAAAACCCCCACCAGATGATGTGATAGTCTTTACTTTCAACAGGGAAGAGTTAAAGAACATGAGTAAAGAAAATTAGACTTTTATATTTACCCAGATCATTATCATTTCTGTTTCTGTGTTTTCATTCCTTAAGTTACAAGTTAACGTCTGGTATCATTTCCTTTCAACCTGAAGAGCCCTGTAGCTTTTGTTGTTGTTTATTTTTTGAGCATGTCCACTGTTAACAAATTATCTTCAATTTTTATTCATCTGATAAAGTCTTTATTTCTCCTTTATTCATGAAGAATATTTTTAGAGGCTATAGGAGTCAGAGTTGACACTTCAAAGTGAAAGATGAAGTCAGCATCTCAAAGATGTTGTTCCACTATTTTCTTCTCTCCATATTTTTGATGGAAATCTGTGATAATTTGAATTATTGTTTTCTTATATGTAATGTGGTTATCTCTAACTGCTTTTTTTGTTTATCTTTGATTTTTAGCAGTTTGATTACTATATATCTGGTTGTGATTCTCACTAAGTTTATCTTGTTTGGAATTCACTGAGCTTCTTGAATCTGTAAATCTAAGTCTTTTATCATACTTGGGAAAATTTCTCCTATTATTTTGTCAATTTTTTTTTCTTTTTCAACCTTTTTTCCTCTCCTTCTTGGACTCTAATGACATGAATATGAATTATTTTGATATCTTTGAGTCTGTTCACTAAAACGATTTTTTCTCTCTGCTCTTCAGGTTGTGTAATTTCCATTGATCTATTCTGCTATTGAGTACATTCAGTGATTTTTTTAAATTTCAGGTATTATATTTTTTAATTCTAAAGTATCCATTTGGTTTTTTCCCACAGTTTATATTTTCTTGTTGAGAACTTCCATCTTTCCACTTATTTCAAGAATATTAACAGTTACCACATGAAGGTGGCTTTTAATAGCTGCTTTAAAAACCATTATCTGATACTTCCAACATCTAGGCTATCTATGGATTGGCAACTGTTGTGGCTTTTCTTGAGAATTGACCAGATTTTCCAGATTTTTCATATTGAATATCCCGAACATTTTGAATATTATGTTATGAAACTTTGAATCCTGTTAAAATCTTCTGGAGAATGTTGAGAGTTTTCTTGTTTGTTTGTTTTGGCTAGCAATCAACCATAAGTTCTGTCTTTCCTGTTGTAGGTGGCAGTTTCAATCTTAGCTAAAATATAAAATCTTTTGCTATGATGTTTGGGTCTGCCTCACTCAGAGGTTACTCTCACAAACGAGGGGTGATTTATATCATAGTTCAATTCCTGAAGTTTTTGGGGTTATCTTTCTTTGGATCTGGTCCACACACGCACAGCTCTAGGCTGAACTTGGGACTTATGTAATTCATATACTGAATTAGTCCCTGTGTCTGGCTCTCTCCTTTCCAGGATTCCGCCCATGCCCTTTAGCCTACAAGGGGCCCTTTTCCTGGCTCTTCTGGCCAGAAAGACTGGGTGTCTTTTGGAGTTCTACTGCCCAAACAGCTTTTTAACTGAGGCCCACACGCCAGTCAAATATGGAATAGGGAAGAGAAAAAGTGCTGAGAAACTCATCCCCTTGTAGGTTGCTTCTCCAAATTTGACTCCCTCCCACCATCTGCCTGCTTTTGTTTACTTTTCAAAGTCCTTGGGGAGTTGCTTCTTGGTTTTTGTTCAGAGTTTTCCATTGTAATCAGTGGGAGAGATACATCCTAGTGGGTTTACTCCATTTTGCCTGGAAGTGGAACCACCAGATACTCTACTAAACCAGAGGATTTGCCTAAACATTTGCAAAGCTGCTAACAAATGATGAAAATAGATTTGAATTTTGCTTTTTAATTTTTTCCCCCAGTCTGGCAAAAATACACTGGTAGATCATGAAGCAACCTGACGAAAAGCAGTAAGAACCAGAAAAGGGATCATGGAGTCACAGAAGGTCAGGGCTGAAAAAGATATCAGAGATCATTTCTCTTCATACCTGAAATAAGGACTGAACTCCCTGCTCTGGTTTTCAAGGCTCTGCATGAATTAATTCAATCTTGTCAACCTCATCTTGGGATACTCCTCCTTTCCTCTAGGTGACAATCTTCAGACTGCAATAACAGTGGCCAGAAAATCTGGAATGGTTTCTGAAAGCCAGAAAGTCATTCTCATTGAGGCAAATGAAACCACCGGGTCCTCATCAGCATCTATATCTTGGACGTTAGTAGAAGAGAAGAAACACATTACGTATGGGAATCAGGTACTCCTGAACACAGACCTTCTGCCACATTATCAATGTGTCTTGCAGTGTTGGTGACTGAGCAGCTTTGACCTAGAGTCAACAGATGCTTCCAAATGTCTAGCATTCATGCTTTTGAACGAACTCAGTTACATTGGTTTTTCCATACTTTTCATACAGAGATTGAAGGTGTAGTGCTTTCCTGTGTGCTGGAAATAATCCATCTTTTAACCTTAAAAAAGTGGTTGTCCATATATGAGAAAGAATATAGTGCGTGGAGTTGAATCTATTTTCTCCCTTTCCCCTTGCTTGTCAATCACCCCACTGGGTTCTAAGGGGATCTAGTCTTTGGGAGAGATGCTGCTCTGTGTATCAGAAAATCAGACTATGTTTTCAGGGTGAGAAAAAAGTTTCATTCATTTATCTCCAGTCTTGTCAGTATTCTATCTCCGTTGTGTCCTTGTAGAACAATATTAGTTCCCTAAGGATGAAAAAATAGTAAGTTCTCATTTCAGGGAGAAATTTGTTAAGCTGCAGTGCTTTTGTATTTTACACTTGATATGTGTGAAATGTGCTCTTCTCTGGGACTCACCAAGATCAAATCACGATGAAAACAGGACATGAGTAAGTGTTATTCTCCTGTTCACTGGTTGTCTGTGATGTGCAAAGATTGATCCAGCAAAAAGAAAATGCTTCTCTGAGGAATCAGAGTGACTTTTACAGATAGATCCTGGTCTGTCTTCATTAACTTCTCTCAGATATGCTTATGGTTCTAACCACTCTGTCAAATGAAAGAGTCTAAAATAACTGTGTCTTGCTTTGTAGGACAATTACATTAATATCAGGGATGAAGTCTCTGATAAAGGCAGAGAAGGAAGTTACCATTTTGCCCTAACTGGAAAATCCTTTCATGTTATAAGTCAACATTTCAGCAGCCTACTGCCAAAGGTAAGTTCTAAGAGGGTGACAATCTCCCTATGAAAATGCTGATGATGTCACTTACAGAACATGGTCCTAAATTATTTCAAATCTTGAGACAGGTAAAATATACTCAGTGAGTTTTCTGTATCTTAAGAGAGACAGATAGTTTTGCAGAAGATACTATTGTCTCATTTCCTACTAGATTTGAAATAAATAAACTTGATTAGTCAATTTTCCACCATCTATAGGATTGAAGTATCAGTGATTTCTTGAATTATACAGATGATTTTGGGTGGCTGTCACTATATTGCCATGGTAAGGGGTCTCAGAGTATAGTGGAAACCCTGCAATTACACAGGAAAGCAGACCAAGAATAAAGGAACACCATTAGTTTTTTGATAGATGACCTCGGTACTCAAGAGGGTCAAACTTAAAGCTTTAGTTGGGGGGAGGTAAGTTTTAGATATATATAGAGAGAGAGAGATAGATAGATCGATAGTTTAGATATATAGATCAACCTTTTGCTGTTTTGCAGTTCAGGGTTCCATTAAGCTCAAGATTTTTCGGGACCACATTCCCCGTGACAGCTGAGGTAAATTCCTGTAGGTCATCATTTTCATAAAATATTTTTTGTTAAGTAATTATCTTTACTGATTTTCGTTTTTCACTGATCACTTATCTGATGACCAAAACCTCAGTGTTTGTCTTAAAATCCAAAGGAAGGCTCATTGGAAACTTTTTTTTTCTTCATCGTAAGTGTCATGATGCAGTCAACATTCTGAGTGTTAGTAATTATTTCATGTACAACCAGATGACTTGATAAAAAAATCTCCATTTTGGGTTCCTTACAGATATTGATCAATGGGACCATCTTTGCAAGAATGTCTCCTGGGCAGAAGTCCAGTCTGGTGGAAGAATTTCAGAAACTGGAGTAGGTTCTTTGCCAGTGCAGGTGGCATGAACTGCATGGAGGCATAACAGTCAGGGGGAGTGGAAGAGGTACCGGGAGTCACTCAGTTTGGCAAGGGCAGTGGTCCGTACTCCGGCTGCATGAGATAATCACTTGGGAGCTTTGGAGAAAATAGCAATACCAAGGGATCTCACCATTCAGAGATCCTGATTCAGTTGTTTCTATGGGGCTTAAAAAATCAGTATTTTTTTTCACTTAAGTCAATTTTGCATTCAATGCTGAGAATCACTGGACTAGAACCTAAGGGTCCTGAAAGAGTGTGGGGAGAAATAAGAATGGAAAGGTGGCTTGAGCTTAGCTCCTGGAGGGACAGTGAGAATTTATTTGTATATGCCGTCATCACAATGATGATATAGGGATATTCATATGACAAGAGATTCATGTAACATTAAAAATACTAAAATACTTGTGTGCCAAAGCATTTTTCCACCCTAAATCAGAAAAATCATTCTCTTCTAACACAAAGGGTCTCCATTCCTAGACAGAATGGGCAGTCCAAATGAAGTGCCCATCGCTTGGGACCCTTTGTTTCCTGTTAATAGAACCCCACAGAGCACTAGAGGCTTTCTCCATCTTGGTCATCGTGTCACAACAACATGACTCCGACTCCTACTTGTTTCTGCTCTGCCCTCCTATTCATTTGATTCCGTTATCAGGCTAGCTTCTCAGCTCAGAAAGCCCTATCTTCTCAACATGGCTGAAACCTAGAGAGTCAACGAGTTCCCTCCATATGGCAGTGTGGAAGAAAAGTATAGCATGTTCTATGAATGCTGTCAGAATGCTCATAATTTAAAAAGTTGGCTCTCCATAGTCCTTGTCAATGATTCAAGAGAGTATTCACCCAGCCTCAAAAAGTCATTCTGAAACAGGGATGTGTTTTCTTTCTTCAACTTCTAGGCCTGGCATTACATACTTGAGTTGAGTGACTGTTTACAGGGTGGATTTCCTCTCATGCTAGTATTAACAGCACAAACAACTATGACTTGTTATCATTTTGGACTTTATAAGTACTTTCCCATATAGCACCTCATTTAATACTCATAGCTCTTCATAGGCAAAATAATAATAATGATGGGAATAATAATAATAGTGAAAATGTTAAGATGACCAGGTCAACATCTGCATCTGGTTTCAAATCCTGTGCCCTCTCTGCCATGCCAAACTTACGTCATAGAATTGTGAGCACCTCTGTCTTACAGCTGAGAAAGCTCTCCCTATGCAGTGATGTGCGGTGACTACATGAAACACTTACAGTCAGGAATCACGTTCTGAATTTCTAAATCCATTGTATAAACTGCTGAATCACACTTTTTTCAGTCAAACTAGACTCTTAGGAAAATTCCCTTAAATAATGAGTTTGAACCCTAAGTAATGATGGTTACTTTGTTTTTTTAATTAGAGAAATTAGCAAGATAGGTTTGATCTCATCTACAATTAATGTGGTTCCCTCTTAGTTACTTTGTAGGTATGTGTGGTGATGGAGCCAATGACTGTGGGGTAAGTAGCTACCAGTTTGTGTGGCCATAATCTCACATTCGATTACACTTAAGCCCTTTAGAGTAGCTGCCAGTGTGTGTAGTCATAATCTCACATTCATTTATACTCAAGCCCTTTAGAGGTATACTCCTGGCGTATATACCATTTACATTCCTCTTGACGGATAAACTGTTGCATTGGGAGGCTTTTGACCAAAGTCACACGTTGATTCAATGGTTAGTTTAGGCTACACAGAGTAGAATTTAGTTCTGGAGTTCTCATTTCTTTGGCTAGGTATCCTAATGCCATCTTTTTCTCATGTTCCAGGCAGGGTTAAGTCTCTTGGTTAGAGTTTGGGCACACAAACCACCTTGTGGCCAGCTTAACTGGCCTTTTCTTATGAGGCTTTAGTAGAGACGTACGTGAGTCTATGTGAGGAGTAAGCTGATTCTTTGCTTTCAGGCTCTGAAAATGGCTCATGTGGGCATCTCATTATCAGAGCAGGAGGCATCTGTGGCCTCACCTTTCACTTCCAAAACTCCAAACATTGAGTGCGTACCTCACCTTATCAAGTAAGTAGGCACTTCCTCAAACATTGTTTTCTCTCTCTTGACTTCTGGTGCAAATCACATTGTTCTGCCTGGGAAGGACTAGAGAAACTTTCTGTCCCTGGGTGTGGAGGGTGTTTTGTGGAAGAATGCAGTCAAGCATTCTACTTCCAAATGGATTTTCCAGAAGTTAACAATAACATTGGGAGAGCAGTGGCATTTCCAGTGAATTCACTGATTAGGTTATTTTTAGAAGATTGGAATCTGGAACTTGTTATTGCTTTGAAAGTGTCAATCATCCTCATTTTTCAAATGTATCTATCTCCTTTTCAATTTTTATTTGAAAAATAAAATTTTCAAAATCTTTGGCCGGGTGCGGTGGCTCACGCCTGTAATCCCAGCACTTTGGGAGGCTGAGGTGGGCAGATCACGAGGTCAGGAGATCGAGACCATCCTGGCTAACATGATGAAACCCCGTTTCTACTAAAAATTCCAAAAAATTAGGCGGGCATGGTGGCAGGCTCCTGCAGTCCCAGCTACTTGGGAGGCTGAGGCAGGAGAATGGCGTGAACCTGGGAGGTGGAGATTGCAGTGAGCCAAGATTGTGCCACTGCACTCCAGCCTGGGCAACAGAGCAAGTCTCTGTCTCAAAAAAAAAAAAAAAAAAAAAAAATCTTTATTGGCTTTTGCTGCTCTCACTAAAATTTGCTTTGATGCCCCCCACCACCCTGCCGAAAATGTACTTCTGCTCCATTATATTTGAATGATAGAGATAGTGAGCATGGTGGCTGATCTTGGTTATTGTAACTGACATGTGTTTCTAGTTTAAAAATGCCATAATGCCTAGTATCTCACACTTCAAAACAGCCTGGAGATGCAGGAATGGCTATTTTTTTAACAAACAAAAAAATTGAAGTTCAGAAAATTTAATTGATGTGCCCAAGCTCATACAACCATATGAGGTTAGAGATTGTTTTAGAATTAATTTTATTCAAATGCATTTTATCTACAGATATACTATTTCCGCCACATAAAAATAATAATTTGGCTAGGTCCTCCCAATTTTTTATTTATTCATGCATTTGACAAATCTTTAGTGAGTAGGCATTTAGTGCCAGAAACTAAGGGAGATAAGGATGATACCTACTGATTTTGATAGGTGCTGTCCAGGAAATAAAAAGGGTAAAAGGGAATAAGATGGCTATATAGGTGGAAGCAGCTGCTTCAGATGGGGTGGTATGGGAAAACCTCTCTAAGGAGAACCTCTCCTTATTGCTCAGAGAACCTCTCTAAGCAATAAGGAGAAACTACCTCTGGGCAGAGGAAATGTCACGGCAAAACTCTGATACAGAAAAAAACCTGGTTTGAGGATCAGGTTTTAACACCCTAGGACATCATAGTGGGCATGAGTTTAAACTTAAAGAAGTATGATCTAGGCTGGGTGTGGTGGCTCATGGCTGTAATCCCAACTCTTTGGGAGGCCGAGGTGGGTGGATCACTTGAGGTCAGGAGTTCGAGACCAGCTTGGCCAACGTGATGAAACCCAGTCTCTATTAAAAATACAAAAAAAAATCAGCTAGACCTGGTGGAGCATGCCTGTTGTCCCAGCTACTCAGGAGGCTGAGGCGGGCGAATCACTTGAACCTGGTAGGCAGAGGTTGCAGTGAGCTGACATCATGCCACTGCACTCCAGCCTGGGTGACTAAGCAAGATTCTGACAAAAAAAAAAGTATAATTTAAATTTAAAAAGTGTAACTTAAACTTTATTTTTCACCGAATGAAATAGAAGATAAAAGTGACATTTCATATGTCGTCTATTTCATGCTTTAAATGTGTACTATTTATTCAAATCAATCAACAATAACACAAATGAAAATGCTCATCATTTCCAGCCTATTTCAATTTGATGTATGACTAATTTGAGTGTGTATATTGTTTTGGTCCAGTTTTAGAAAAAGTTGGGACTGCCAAAATGAAATTTGAATCAAATGCTTGCCAAGCTCCTGAAGCTCCTGTATGAAAATAAAACCTGAATCTGGAATTTTATTTAAATCCATTAGTTCACAGATGAAGAAACTGAGACAAGGGAAATGATCTTCTGCATCTCATTAGTGAATAGGTAGAAGATCTGGCACTAGCTCCACTGATCTGAGTTCAGGAGCTAAAACAATGCCTGCTGAAAGGACAAGAGCAACTGTAAATCTGGACTCCATCACCAGATCAAGGCCCTTGGACCTTGGCCTGGAATTGGCCTTTCTTGAAAATTGGGTTGTGTAGTTTACTGACAGCCAGCATCCACGAGCTCAGGGCTGTCCATCTTCAGACAGTTGTATAATGACTTTTGATTTTTTTTTTCTCCTGAGCTTAGCCAAACAGCACAGAATGACTGACCTTATGTCTTTTCATTACTTTCATGTCTTTATCATTTCTTTTCTTACACAGGGAAGGACGTGCAGCTCTCGTTACCTCCTTTTGCATGTTTAAGTACATGGCTCTGTACAGCATGATTCAGTATGTTGGTGTTCTGCTGCTCTACTGGGTATGACTTGGGACTTAGCCTCTTGGTTAGTGTGAACTAAAACAAGTAGCAGTGCACTCTCAATTTACAATGCCTCTCAAAGAAAGAGTACAAATAGGATATCTGAACAACAACAGCCCCTCCAAAAATATCGTTAAGAATTTGTAAAGTAAATCACAAATAGACAGATTTGTACAGGAAAAGTTGCTGATGTCAATTCTCTGATATAGAAACCTTTTATCTAGTAATAGCTGAAATCACAACTGAATATATTGCTGCTACTTTTACCTGATTGGACAAGGTCTTTATCTTCTTAATTGCAATGTGGCTCTACCCTGGTCTACCACTCACTAAAGAAATGGTTCTCTGCATCGGGGTGCTGCTAAATGCTTCATTTAGCATGAAAAAAAAGACCTGATTATTAATGTTTGCCCATTTCAGTGGTGTAAATACTCCTACCATAACCAGTTTCAAGCTGTCTGCCTATTGTCACTGAACATGAAGTGGGGAAAGATGTATAGTAGCATATGATTCTATAATACTTGCCCCATATAGATACAAGAGTCGTAAATAACCTTAAGGGCAGAGATAGCAGTAAAATGTAGAAAAATATTTAGAAAGAGCTGAGCTTTGAGTATTTATTAACTTTGGTTTTAGTATAATTTATTTAATGGTACACTTGTATAATTTAAGTTTTTATATTGGCTTTGTTTAACAACCAGCTCACAACATCTCTGAAAATTTAGCAATTGACTTTTAAGTGTTAGTATAAGCCAGCATGCCACTGGTTCCCTGAATATAGGGATGTGAAAACTGGCATATCATACCACAAAAATACATAGGTCTTGTGATCCCTTTTTTTATTTACCAAGATATAAAAAGAGAAAAAAACGTGCACATCATCTGTGAACTCAACATGTGAGATTACCGTATTAACCAACACCAAGGAAAGAAAGTTCGTCTGGATATCTGTGTGGCAGATATCCAGATTCATCTTTATATACTGCCTTCTTTTTCCTGGGTTAAAGATTTTAGTTCTATTGCTCTCAGATAAACTATATCTTTTCCTACTCACTGATAAATGGGCTAGAGAAGGATAGCCTATTTCTGGAAATTGGCCTCTATTTTAGAATTCCCAAATTATACTCAAAAGTAGAATTAAACATTGAACATTATCTCCTTTCCACTAAGGGGTGGGGAGCAAGAAAGTGAGTGAGTTTCTTAAAATCAGTAAGACATAGCACTTTTTCCTCTAGACTATTAAGATGTTTTGCTAGGATTTTCTAAAATTTTGTCTAAAAACATTCAAGAATGCAAATAGTGAGTTTACTTATTCTTATTTTCCATCAGTAAAACTTATGTAAGTTTACCACACATTTGTCACTTGGGGATGTATTTTTTTATTGTGTGAAATGAAATCCTAAATTTTCTGTTAACAAGTAGAAAAGAGAGCAGAGATGAATCTGGTAGGGGAAGATGTCCTTCTCAACAAAGTAATAAGGATGCACAAACAATCCCACCCTGAAAGCACATGGTGATAGGCCCCCTGGATAGAGAGGGTTTCACAGGTTTGGCTTTGATTACTTCCACCAACACCATCACTCACCAACTCAACCGGGCCCCGACCACAGCATCTCCACAGTAATTTACTTGAAAAACCCTATGTCACAGTGAGAAAATAAATGTAATCAATATCTAATTTCATCCAGAGGGTCACAACTTTTTTTGATCTGCTTTCTTTTTATTTTCAGGAGACAAACAGCCTTTCAAATTACCAGTTTCTGTTCCAGGATCTGGCCATTACAACTCTTATTGGTGTAACAAGTAAGACATTTTAAAACTTTCTTACCAGAGGTGCTACCCTCAGCTGCCCTCCCTCTGCCTTGGAAAGATTTGTCTACCATGAGAACAGCAGCTGCAACAGCAGCAATGATCTGGAATTTATTCCCAAATATATACACAGAGAGGAAATAGAATCCTCATTTTTAAGTATTGCAAGAAAGTATTAGCAAAAGAAAAGCTTGCTCGTTATTTTGCTGTTTTCTGCAAAATGTGGAACTTCTATAAATGGTCACTAAACACTTAAAATGAACAAAGCAGCTTGAAAATCAGGAACACTAACTTCAGAGTGCTTTTAGATACAGTTATAGTTAAAATGTACCCAATTTATAGGAGCCAAATGGCTTTTATATTTCTCATACCTAAATCTTAGCCTCTCAGGATTTAGAATGAAGCTTAAAGGTAATCTTGCCATTATACCTCTCTTACCCTCCACCTTCTAATGAATAAATTGTCTCCCTAATGTTCCTGCAATGGAAAATTTTTTTATTTTTGACTTTATTCTTTTTTAGGGCTGTCTTAGGTTCACAACAAAAATGAGAGGAAGGTACAGAGATTTCCCATGTACTTCCTTCCCAAACACATACATAGCCTCTGCTACTATCAGCGTTCCTCACAAAGTGGTATATTTGTTGTAACTGATGAAATTCTATTGATGAATGATTGAAGTTTTGACATGTCTTTGTTGTTTTGCTTTTGTCTTACTAGTTCAGCTAAAGGAAAATCTCAACCAACATTCATATTGAAACTAATTCAGTCATCAATTGCAATCATAGGTTGATTACGGACACAAGAGTTTGGCAAAACTCAATGAAAGCATTTCGTGAGAAACAATTAATAATAACATCATTATTATCCAAAGTCCATAGTTTACATTACAGTTCATTCCTGGTCTTGCACATTTTATGGGTTTGAACATATGTATAATGACATGTATCCATCATTATATTATCACACAGAATATTTTCACTGCCCTAAAAATCCTCTGCTCTGCCTAGTCATCTTCCCCACTTCCCCAAAGCTCCTGGCAACCACTGTGATCTTTTACGGTCTCAGTAGTTTTGGCCTTTCTTTTCTTTTCTTTTCTATTCTTTTTTTATTATACTTTAAGTTCTAGGGTACATGTGCACAACATGCAGGTTTGTTTGGCTTTTCTAGAATGTTATATAGTTGGAATCATATATAGGCTTTTCAGATGGGCTTTTCTTCACTTAGTAATATGCATTTAAGGTTCAACTATGTCTTTTCATAGTTTGATAGTTCATTTCTTTTTAGTGCTGAATAATACTCCATTGTCTGTATGTACCACAGTTGATTTATTCATTCGCCTACCGAAGGATATCTTAGTTGCTTCCAAGTTTGGGCAACTGTAAATAAAGCTGCTATAAACATCCGTGTGCAGATTTTTGAGTGGAAATAAGTTTTCATTTTCACTGGGTTAAGGATTATGTAGTAAGAATAAGTTTTGTTTTGTAAGAAACCTCTAAACTGTCTTTCCAAACAGCTATACTAGTTTGCATTTCTACTACCAATGATTTAGAGTCCTTCTTGCTTCACATACTCACCAGCATTTAGTATTGTTAGTGTTCTGGATTTTGGCCATTCTAATAGGTTTGTAGTGGTTCCATTTATGCTTTTACTCCTACTTCCTCCAACCTTCTCAAGGATTTTATTCGTCTAATAATCTATTTCTCCATTATTATCAACCTTTCTCTTGTTTACTAGATCATTCCCAATGATGGCATATAATACATTCTCATATCTTCTTTCTTTTAAAAATTCTTATTTGACCCTGAATCTACCACTAGCTACTGCCTTTATTCTTAAACTTCCCAAACAGTTATGTATACCCACTTTCTCCATTCTCATCCCTAATTCTACTACCATTCCATTTCCATTAGCCAGATTCTAACATCCAGGGGCATGAATTTGAATTTTGGGCTTATGCAGTTGTTCAGTAGGAGGCAGTGGTATACTTGCAAATGTTTAACATGTTGCTCTCCAAAACAATTTGAATATACATATAATATATATTTACTTGTTTTCATATATATAATGGAAACATATATATATATGGGAAACATATATATGTGTGTATATATAAATATATATAGAAACATATATATGTGTGTATATATAAATGTATATATACACACATATACACATACACACCCCTATATATTTGGAAGCATATTTATATATAGTAAACACACACACACACACACGCATATATAGAAACAAGTAACTTTACTGAAAAGAAATGTGTAGTGAGCAATTTGCAAATATACTTGTTCTCTAACTTTTGGAGTATTTCAAGTCTTGTTCTTGGATCCGCTGTCTTTTCAGCCTATACCATCTCCATAAGTAATCTCAACCAGCCCCATGACTTTAATATTATCTATCTGCTGATGAATCCCAAATTTATATCTCCAGCCTTGATGTCCATCCAAAGCTCTGGAAATGTAGCTACTCTGCATCTAACCATGGGTATTTAATAGGAATTAAAGTTCACATTCTCAAACAGAACTCTTAATTCCCCCAGATCTGATATTCAATATAATCATTATGTACTTACTGAGTCCCTAGTTTGTGCTACTTACTGATCTAGGAACTTAGAATAATACATCAGTGAAACAAAACAAGATTTCTTTCCTTATGGAGCTTACATTCTACTGGAATTGCACTGTTATCTACCTAGTTGTTCAAGTCAAATAACTAGAGTCATCCTTTATTTTTCTTGTTTCTTCACCCATCACATCCTATACATTTGAAATTTCTGTTAGCACTGCCTCCAAAACGTACTGTGATTCCCCCCCTCCATTTTCAATGGAGCCGCCATCATTAGTCACTAAGCAATGCCAGCTCCCTTGTGCATTACTGTAACAACTTTATAGCTGATCTTGCTTCCACTGTTGCTGCCCTCTCCTCATTCCCATTTACACAATAGTAAGAGTATTGTTTTTAAATATAAATTTTATTATTCATTCTCTTGCTTAAAATGCTCCAATGCTTCCCATTTTGACTCAATTCAAGTCTTATATGATTGGGCTCCTGACTACTTCACCAACTTCACCTCTACCCGCATTGCCACTCACTGATGTGACTGCTGTACTGGTCTTACTGTCTCTAGTACATTGTCAAGCTGTGGTCAACTCAAGTACCCTTGCATTGGCTATTCCTTTTGCCTAAAATACTCTCCCCTTGGATCTTTATATGTCTTTGACTTTTTAAATTATTCATATTTGAGCTCAAATGTCACTTCTTCAGAAAGATCACTTTAATAGTGAAGAAGCCAGTTCTCTATCACACAACCCTGCTTTATGTTTTCACAGTACTTTCCACAATCTGAAGTTACTATATTTATCTTTGTTTTCATTAGCTTTTTGCCTGCTTCTCCTCACCCAGAATGTGTGTTTCATGAGAACAACATTTAGTCTGTATTGATCCATGCTGTAATCCCAATACTTCTGACATATTAAAGGAGCTTGTTAAATATTTGTTAAATCTATTGAAAGAACAACCTCGTACAGGCTTTGTTAACTTTGTCAGCAGAGTTCCCCTTCACACGAAGCCAAATTTATCTCTAAATGTGTAACTTTCATCCATCCCAGTTTTGCCATTTGAGGTGTCACAGAAGAGTTTAATTTTTTCTCCAGAACAGTCCTTCTGTTTGAAATTTATTTCGAACAGAAAATTCTATTTGAAAGAATTTGGAAACAGCTCTTATTTATTCTGTGATTGTTCTCTTCTCCATAGCAAGTGCCTTTAGGATTTTCTCTATTTTTTGTTAAACAACTTGATTCTTTTCTGTTTAACATATATTAAGTGTATATGTTATTAACATATATTCACTGTGAAAGATGGAAAACATTTCAAGATATAACAGAGAAAAACCTATTTTTATCTTACTATCCAGAGCTAACCAATTAAAGCATTTTGATGTATTTCTGTCCAGTCTTTTTTCTATATAAATTAAGAAATTAGAATTATGTCTTCTATATAGTGCATCTTATTTTCATTTTAATTTTTTTCTTGTGGTAAAATTATATAACAAAATTTGTCATTTTTATTTTTTTCTGTGTATAATTTAGGGACATGAATTACATTCACAATGTTTTCAATCATCACCACTATATATTTTCAAAAGTTTTTCATCACCTCAAACAGATACTCTATCCATTAAAGCAATAACTCCCCATCCTTTCTCCCTCCAACCCATGGTTAACTCTAATCTATTTTTTGTCTCTATGAATTTCCCTATTCAATATATTTCATATAAATGAAGTCAGGCAGTTTGTACCATTGTATCTGGTTTCTTTAGTATAATCCATTTTGTAACATGCATCAGAACTTAATTCATTTTTATAGCTGAATAATATTCCATTATATGTATATACCACATTTTATCTATCCATTTATTTGTTGATGGACTTGGGTGCTCCCACCTGTTGGCTATTGTGAATAATGCTGCAATGAACATTTGCATAAAATATCTTTTTGAGTCCCTGTTTTCAACTCTTTTGGGTATAAAGTGGAATCTGGGTCATATGTTAATCATATATTTAACTTTTCAAGGAACCACCAAACTATTTTCCTAATGACTGCATCATTTTACATTCTCACTAGCAATGTATAAGGGGTCTAATTGCTTCACAGCCTCATCAGCTCTTGTTATTTAATGGACAAAGATTATTTTAACCATCCTAATAGGTTTGGAGTGATATCTTATTATGATTTTGACTTGCATTTCTCTAATGACTAATAATAGTGAACATATAGTCATGTGCTCATCAGCCATTTACATGTCTTCTTTGGAGAAATGTTTATTCAGGTCCTTTGACCATTTCCTAATTGAATTTTTGTCTTCTGGGTTTTATTATTATTATTATTATACCTTAAGTTCTAGGGTACATGTGCACAACGTGAAGGTTTGTTACATATGTATACATGTGCCATGTTGGTGAGCTGCCCCCATTAACTCGTCCTTTACATTAGGTATATCTCCTAATGCTATCCCTCCCCCCTCCCCCCACCCCACGACAGGCCTAGGTGTGTAATGTTCCCCTTCCTGTGTCCAAGAGTTCTCATTGTTCAATTCCCACCTATAAGTGAGAACACGCGGTGTTTGGTTTTTTGTCCCTGCAATAGTTTGCTGAGAATGATGGTTTCCAGCTTCATCCATGTCCCTACAAAGGACGTGAACTCATCCTTTTTTATGGCTGCATAGTATTCCATGGTATATATGTGCCACATTTTCTTAATCCAGTCTATCATTGTTGGACATTTGTGTTGGTTCCAAGTCTTTGCTATTGTGAATAGTGCCACAATAAACATACATGTGCATGTGTCTTTGTAGCAGCATGATTTATAATCCTTTGGGTATATACCCAGTAATGGGATGGCTGGGTCAAATGGTATTTCTAGTTCTGGATCCTTGAGGAATCACCACACTGTCTTCCACAATGGTTGAACCAGTTTACAGTCCCACCAACAGTGTAAAAGTGTTCCTGTTTCTCCACATCCTCTCCAACACCTGTTGTTTCCTGACTTTCTAATTATCACCATTGTAACTTGTGTGAGATGGTATCTCACTGTGGTTTTGATTTGCATTTCTCTGATGGCCAGTGATGATGAGCATTTTTTCATGTGTCTTTTGGCTGCATAAATGTCTTCTTTTGAGAAGTGTCTGTTCATATCCTTTGCCCACTTTTTAATGGGGTTGTTTGTTTTTTTCTTGTAAATTTGTTTGAGTTCTTTGTAGATTCTGGATAGCCCTTTGTCAGATGAGTACATTGCAAAAATTTTCTCCCATTGTGTAGGTTGCCTGTTCACTCTAATGGTAGTTTCTTTTGCTGTGTAGAAGCTGTTTTGTTTAATTAGATCCCATTTGTCAATTTTGGCTTTTGTTGCCATTGCTTTTGTTGTTTTAGACATGAAGTCCTTGCCCATGCCTATGTCCGGAATGGTATTGCCTAGGTTTTCTTCTAGGGTCTTTATGGTTTTAGGTCTAACATTTAAGTCTTTAATCCATCTTGAATTAATTTTTGTATAAGGTGTAAGGAAGGGATCCAGTTTCAGCTTTCTACATATGGCTAGCCAGTTTTCCCAGCACCATTTATTAAATAGGGAATCGTTTCCCCATTTCTTGTTTTTGTCAGGTTTGTCAAAGATCAGATGGTTGTAGATGTGTGGTATTCTTTCTGAGGGTTCTGTTCTGTTCCATTGGTCTATATCTCTGTACCATGCTCTTTTGGTGACTGTAGCCTTGTAGTACAGTTTGAAGTCAGATAGTGTGATGCCTCCAGCTTTGTTCTTTTGGCTGAAGATTGTCTTGGCAATGCGGGCTCTTTTTTGGTTACATATGAACTTTAAAGTAGTTTCTTCCAATTCTATGAAGAAAGTCATTGGTAGCTTGATGGGGATGGCATTGAATCTATAAATTACCTTGGGCAGTATGGCCATTTTCACAATATTGATTCTTCCTATCCATGAGCATGGAATGTTTTCCATTTGTTTGTGTCCTTTTTTATTTCGTTGAGCAGTGGTTTGTAGTTCTTCTTGAAGAGATCCTTCACATCCCTTGTAAGTTGGATTCCTAGGTATTTTATTCTCTTTGAAGCAATTGTGAATGGGAGTTCACTCATGATTTGGCTGTTTCTCTGTTAGTGGTGTATAAGAATGCTTGTGATTTTTGCACATTGAGTTCTAGCAGTTCTTCATATATTGTGGAGATTAAACTCTTATGAGACATGAAATCACAAATATTTTCTCCTATATGTTATCTTTTCACTTTTTAAATAATGTCCAAGTTTTTTATTTTAATGGAGTCCTATTTATTTATTTATGTATTTGTTTGTTCATGTATTTGGTGTTATATCTAAGAATCCAATACCAAATTCAAGGTTATGAATATTTCTCCCTAAGTGTCTTCTAAGTATTTTATGTTGTTAACTCTTACATTTAGGTCATTGATCCATTTTTTGTGTTAATTTTTACATGTGGTATGAAGTAGAGGTCCAAGTTCCTTACTTTGTGTGTGGAAATCTGGTTGTCCCAGCTTGTTGAAGAGACTATTCTTTCCTTCATTAAATGGTATTAATATGCATTTTGAAATCAGTTGGCCATAGATGTATGGGCTTATTGCTGGACCCTCAATTCTATTCCATTGGTCTACATGTATTTCCTCATGTTAGCACCGAACTGGTTTGGTTACTGAGTTTGGATTTGGGAAGTGTGAGTCCTTCAATGCTATTTTTCTTTTCAAGATTTTTAGAAACAATTTAGGGACTCTTATAATTTCATATAAATCTGAGGACTGACTCCATTTCTCTAAAAATAGCTATTTAAATTTTGATAGAGATTGCATCAAATCTGTAGATCACTTTGGATAGTACAAACATCTTAATAATATTGAGTCTTCCAATCCATTAGTATGAGATTTTAATGGGTTTTTCCATTTATTTGTGTCATCTTTAATTTCTTTCAACAAAGTTTTGTAGTTTTCAGTGTGGAAGCCTTTCTCTTTCTTGGTTAAGTTTATCTCTAGGTATTTCATTTTTTGGAAATAGAATTTTTTTAAGTTTGTCTTTGAATTGTTCACTGCTGGTGTATAGAAACACGATGATTGTTTTTGTGTTGATCTTATGCCCTGAAACATTGCTGTATTCAATTATTAATTTTATCAGCTTTCTTGTGAGTTTCTTAAGATTTTCAGTATGTAGGCTCTTGTCATCAGTGCATAGAGATGGTTTTACTTCTTTCTTCCAATTGGATGATTTTATTTCCTTTTTCTTTTTAAAAGATACAACTTATTTTTAATTAACACATATTTGTACATATTTATGAGGTACAATGTGATGTTTCAATACATGTATACGTTGTGTAATAGTAAAATCATGGTAATTAGCATATTTATCACTTTGCACATTTATCATTTTTTGTAGTGAGAACATTCAGAATTATCTTTTTTAGCAATTTTGAAATATAAAGTCTGCTATTGTTAATGATAATCATCCCACTGTGCAATAGAACAATAGAACTTATTCCTCCTATTGAACTATAACTTTGTACATACTGACAACCTTCTCTCCATCCCCTTCTCCTATCTCTATTCTTTCCAGCCTTAAGAAACCACTATTCTACTCTCTACTTCTATGAGATCAACTTTTTTTGATTCTACAAATGAGTGAGGTCATGTGGAATTTGTCCTTCTGTGTCTGGCTTCTTTCACTTAGCACAGTGTCCTGAAGCTTCATTTATGTTGTTGCAATCAACAAGATTTCCTTGTTTTTTTTAAGGCTGAATAGTATTCCATCGTGTATACCACATGTTCTTTGTTCATTCACCTGTTGATATACCCTTAGGGCAATTCCATGTTTTGGCTGTTATGAATAGGGCTTCAATAAACACGGGAGTGCAGATATTTCTTTGACATACTGATGTTATTTTCTTTGGATATATACCCAGTAGTGGGA
The DNA here is from genome assembly GCF_029289425.2 of Pan paniscus. Taxonomy (NCBI): domain Eukaryota; kingdom Metazoa; phylum Chordata; class Mammalia; order Primates; family Hominidae; genus Pan; species Pan paniscus. The sequence goes on along the minus strand of NC_085926.1, from coordinate 191,346,654 downwards.
TTGCTAGATCATATGGTAGTTCCATTTTTAATTTTTAAGGGAACCTCCATGCTATTTTCTTTAATGGCTGTATTAATTTACATTTCGACCAACAGTATGTAAGTGTTCTCTTTTCTTTACATTCTCACTAATATTTATTATTTTTTGTCTTTTTGATAATAGCTGTTCTAACTGGAGTGAGATTATATCTCACTGTGGTTTTGATTTGCATTTCCCTGATATTAATGATGTTGAACATTTTTTCATATATCTGTTGGCATATGGCATACCTATTTCTATGGTTTTTTTGGAGAAATGTCTTGTCAGGTATTTTGTCCATTTTTTAATTGAATTATTTTATTATTATTTTTGCTATTGAGTTTTTTTTTGAGTTCCTGATATAATCTGGATATTAATCCCTTGTCAGGGGCTATTTTATTATACTGCATAGTTTAGAAATATTTTCTCCCATTATGTAGGTTGTCTCTTCAATCTGTTAACTGTTTCCTTTGTTGTGCAAAATCTTTTTAGTTTTATGTAATCCCCATTTGTCTATTTTTGCTTTTGTTGCCTATGCTTTTAGGGTTTTAGCAAAAAAATTATTGCCCAAATCAAAACCATGAAACATTTTTCATATGTTTTTGTTTAGTAGTTTCATAGTTTCGAGTTTTACATTTAAGTTTTTAATCCACTTTGAGTTAATTTTCTTATTTGGTGAGAGATAGGGGTCTAGTTCATTCTTCTGCATCGATAACCAATTTTCTCAGCACCATTCATTGAGGAGACGGTGCTTTCCCTAATGTGTGTTCTTTGCACCTTTGTGAAAATCAATTGACTGTAGATGTTTTTATTTCTGGAATCTCTATTCTGTCCCATTGGTCTATATGTCTATTTTATACCAATACCAAGCTGTTTTAGTTACTGTAGTTTTGTAGTATATTTTAAAATCAAGGATATGTGGGGCCTCTGGCATTATTCTTTTTGCTGAAGAGTGCTTTGGTTATTCAAGGTCTTTTGTGGTCCCTATACATTTTAGGATTTTTTTTTCTATTTCTGTGAAAAATTTCTTTGGTGTTTTGATAGAGATTGGATTGAATCTGTAGATTGTTTTAGGTAGCAGGGATATTTCAACAATATTAATTCTTCCAATCAATTAACATGGGATGTCTTTTCATGTATGTGTGTTAGCTTCCATTTTTTTTCACCAGTGTTTTATAGTTTCCAGTATAGAGATTTTTCACCTCCTTGGTTAAATTTATTTCTAGGCATCTTATTTTTTGTGGTGTAGCTGTTGAAAGTGGCATTGTCTTCTTTATTTCTTTTATAGATAATTCACCATTAGCCTATATAAAAGCTACTGATTTTTCTATGTTGATTTTGGGTTCTAAAGATTTACTGAATTTATTTATTAGTTCTATTAGTTTTCTGGTGGAGTCTTTAGGGTTATCTATGTATAAGAGCATGCCACCACCGAACAGGGACAATTTGACTTTCTCCTTCCCAATTTGAATGTCTGTTTTTTTTTCTCTTGCCTAGTTGCTCTGGCTAGGACTTCCAGTACTATGTTGAATAGAAGTGGCAAAAGTGGGCATCCTTTTCTTGTTCCAGATTTTAAAGGAAAAGCTTTTAACTTTTCCCCGTTAATATGATGTGAGTTGTGGATTTGTCATACATGGCCTTTATTGCATTGAGGTGCATTTCTTCTATGCTTAATTTGTTCAGAGTTTTTAGCAGAAGGGAATTTTGAATATTGTTAAATGCTTATCTATTGAAATGATTATATGGTTTTTGTCCATCCTATTGATGTAATGTATCATGTTTATTGATTTGAATATGTTGAACCATCCTGCATCTTGGGGTGAATCCCACTTGATCATGGTGAATTACCTTTTTAATGTGTTGTTAAATTCAGTTTGCTAGTATTTTGCTGAGGATTTTTTTTTACATCTATATTTACTAGAAATATTGGCCCTTTTTTATTGTGTCCTTGTAGTGGGGGACTCATAGAATGAGTTTGGAAGTATTTGCTCCTTTACAATGTTTAGGGATAGTTTGAATAGAATCGATATTAGTTCTTCTTTAAATGTTTGGTAGAATTCAGTGGAGAAGCCATCAGGTACTGAACGTTTTTTGATTGGAAAAGTTTTATTACTAATTAAATCCTGTTACTAATTATTGGTCTGTTCATGTTTTCTGTTTCTTCATGATTCATTCTTGGTAGGTTGTATGTGTCCAGGAATTTATCCATTTATTCTAGATTTTCTAATTTGTTGGCATACAGTTGTTCATAATAGTCTCTTATGATACTTTGTATTTCTGTGTTATTAGTTGTGATGTATCCTTTACCTCTGATTTTATTTATTTTAGTCTTCTCTCTTTTTTTCTTAGTCTGGCTATGGTTTGTTGATTTTGTTTATCTCCTCAGAAAACCAACTCTGTTTTGCTTATCTTTTGTATTGCTTTTAGGTCAATTTCATTTGTTTCTGCTTTATCTTTATTATTTCTTTCTTTCTACTAATATTGGGTTTAGTTTGTTGTTGTTCTTCTACTTCCTTGAGGTTCAACATTAGGTTGTTGTTTGTTATTTCTTCTTTATTCATGTAGGCATTTATTGCTGTAAACTTTCCTTTGAGTACTGCTTTTGCTGTATCCCAAAGGTTTTGCTGTGTTTGTTTCAATTTTCATTTTTCTCTAAAAATTTTTTAACTTCTCTTCTAATTTCTTCATTGATTCATTGGTTGTTCAGTAGCACCTTGTTTAATTACCATATATTTGTATAGTGTCTGAAGGTCCTCCTGTCATTGATTTATAGTTTCATATTATTGTGGTTGGAAACAATACTTGATATGATAATTGATTTTTAAAAAATGTTTTAGTACTTGTTTTGTGAACTACCTTATGATCTAAACTGGAGAATGTTACATGCGCATTAGAAAATAATGTGTATTCTTCTGTTATTGAATAGAAAGTTTTGTATATGTCTGTTAGGTCTATTTTGTCTAATGTACAGTTCAGTTCCCATATTTTCTTGTCAATTTATGTCTAGTTGATCTGTCTCTTGTTGAAAGTGGGTTATTGAAGTCCCCTACTATTATTGTCTTGCTATTTCTCCTTTTGTGTTCATTAACATTTGCTTTATATATTTACGTGCTTCAATGTTGGGTGCATTGTCTCTTGTGACAGTTTTTGACTTGACGTCTGCTTTATCTGACATAAGTATAGCCAATCTTGCTCTCTTTTGATTACCATTTGCATAGAATATCTTCTTCTATCTCTTTATTTTCAGCTTATTTGTGTCTCTAAGGATAAAGTGAGTCTTTTATAGGCATTATGTAGTTGAGTCTTGTTTTTTTAAATCTATTCAGCTACTCTATGTCTTTTGATTGGAGAATTTAATACTCCATTTACATTCAAAGTAATTATTGATAGTTAAGGACTTACTATTGCCACTTTGTTATTTTATGGTTGTTTTGTAGTTCTTTTGTTCCTGTTTTTTTTCTTTTTATCTCTTTGATTTGGTGGTTTTCTCCAGTGCTGAGTTTTGATTACTTTCTCTTTATTGTTTGTGTATTTGCTATAGCTTTTTGCTTTGTAGTTACCATGAAGCTACATAAAATATCTTATAATTGTAATGGACTGTTTTACACTGAAAACAACTAACCTCAGTCACATACAAATCTCTAGACTTTCATCCTTCCCCCAATTTATATTTTAGTGTCACAATTTACATCTTTTTATTTTATGTACTTCTTAACAATGTATTGTAGTTACTATTATATTTGACTGTTTTGGCTTTTAGACTTCATACTAGAGATATATATGTTTTATAGAGCACCATAACAGTATTGGGATATTCTGGATTTCACTATATATTTACTTTCATCAGGGAATTTTATACTTTCATATGTTTTTATATTTGTAGTGTCCTTCCATTTCTACTTGAAAAACTCTCAAGCATTTCTTGTAAGGAAAATCTAGTGGTGATGAATTCTCTCAACTTCTGCTTGTCTAGGACTTTATTTCTCCTTCACTTCTGAAGGACAGCTTTACTTGTATAGTATTTTCAGCTGCCAGTTTTTATTTTCTTTCAGCACCTTGAATATATCATCTCACTCTCTCCTGTCCTGCAGGGATTTTGCTGAGAAATCTGTTGATAGTCTAATGGGGATTTCCTTATTTGTGATTTGGCACTTTTCTCTTGCTGCTTTTAAAATTCTATCTTTGTCCTTTATTTTGACAATTTATTATAATGTGCCATGATGAGAATCTCTTTGGGTTGAATTCTTTTGGGGACCTCTGAAATTCATATATCTGGATTTTCGTATTTCTTGTAGGACTTAGAAGGTTTTCAGCACTTATTGTATTAAATAAAATGTTTTGTTTCTATCTTTGTCTCTTCTCCATCTGGCAATCCCATAATGCTAATGTTTGATCATTTCCTGGTGTTTCATAAGTCCTATGGGTTGTCTGTGTTCTTTTATATTCATTTTTTCTTTGCTTCCTCTGACTGGGTAATTTCAAAAGACCTAGCTCCAAATTCAGAGATTCTTTCTTCTGCTTGCTCTAGTCTGCTATTAAAACTCTCTATTAATTTTTTTCATTTCATTCATTAAATTCTTCAGCTCCAAAGTTTCTGTTTGGTTCTTTTTAAATGATATTTATCTCTTTGTTAAGTTTCTCGTTTAAATTCTTTAAACTCTTCTCCTAATTTTCCTAATTTTCCTAAATTTGCTGAATTAGGAAACTCTTTTCCTAATTTGTCTATCTGTATTCTCTTGTATCTCACTGAGTTTCCTTAAGATCATTATAAATTCCTTTTCAGGAAATTCATAACTTTCCTTTTCTTTGGGGTCAGTTACTGGAGAATTATTGTGTTTCTTTGTTGATATCATATTGTCTCGCTCTTTCATATTTCCTTTTTGTTTCTGCATCAATGTCTTTACACCTGGCAGAACAATCACCTCCTCCAAACTTTACACAGTGGCTTTCACTTGCAGATGAGTCTTGGTATGCTAATTGTGAAGATTGTGGTAACTCTGATTCCGAGAAGATGCAGTAGTATAGACTTTGTACAAGTTTTTCAGCTAAGATCAATGCCAATAATGACTCTGAGTGCCTCAGTGGCCATTTTACAGATGATGGGGAGACTTGACTGAGGGACCCTCTTGGTGTCAGGTCTGGCATGACCTATAAGCAGCTGCAGTAGTGCTGGGTTATAGCAGGGAGACCTTAGAGAGGCTGTGAAGCTAGGCTCCTAGGTTCAGGATTTTTCTCCTTGGAGAGAAGGACTGCTCTGGAGGTTTGGGACCAGGGAGCAGGGTACAGCTGCAATTCAGGAACTAGGGCTAATAGGATATAATGGCAACGAAGTTCCCTGGGAGATGAAGCACCATCCAGTGGTGACCTTGGACCCTGAGATGATGGGGCACAGTGGTATTCCATACTCTGTGAAGCTGGGGTACGGCAACAGCAAAGAACCCAAAATGGCACAGCTATCACTTGGGCCCTGGAGGGGCAGTGGGTGGGGGACAGGGAGCAGCACAGTGATGACTCCACTTACCTGGGAAGGAGGTATCTCAGCAGTTCAGACTCTAGTCCAGCTAGTCAAGCTCTAGGGAACCAGGGAACTAGAGCTATTTTTCCTGTTGGGGGAAGGGATGTCTCTGCTCAGCCAGTGCTTTTCCCTGGGATGTGGAGTACTATGTCAGCTCAGGCCTGGAATGCACAACTGCCCAGCTCGGCCAAAGCATTGATTCCTTGGGAGGCAGTGCACTGCTTTAGCTCAGGCTTGGGGGTAAGTATAGGGGGTAGGGGAAGTGAGGTATGACTGCTCTTGGCCAACACACCAGTTCCTGGGAGACAGGGCACTACTTCAACTCAGGCACTGGGGAGGCATGACTACTCTGGGAAGCCAAAGTACCATTTTCCCAGAAGGCAAAGACACTACACTCAAGCTCAGGCATGGGGGCAGGGGCAGCAGCAACTGGGAGGGGTAGTTGGACCACTTTGCCAAGGCATTGTTTCTTCAGGAGGCAGTGCACAGCGTCATCTCAAGCTCCAAGGGGCAGGGCACAGCAGGGACTCAGAAGGGTATATGGAGCAGCTTTACCATAGTACTCTTTTTCTTCCACTGCATTACCAGAGGCAGTGCACAGGTTCAACTCAGGTCCCTAGGGGCAGGGTGCAGCAGTGACTAAGAGGAGTAGTTGGAGCAGTTTCATCAAGGCAGTTTCTCTGGGATGCAACGTACAGCTTCCCCTCAGGCCATGCAGGGCAGGGTGCAGTGTTGACTGGGAAGGGCAAATGGAGCAGCTCTGCCAAGGCACTCATTTCCTCTGGAGGTAGTGTGTAGCTTCAGTTCAGTCCCTAGAGGACATGGTACAGTGGGAATAAGAGGGGTAAATGGAATAGCTGCATAGCAACTTGGCTCTCAAGGTAAGATGTAGCGGCAGATCAGGGATGGCAGGGCACCAGGCAGGAGTAGTCCAGCAGCCGTTAAGCCTCAAGGCTGGTAGGGGGTCATGCCACTTGCCCTCAGAGCAGGACACATTCCAGCAGTAGTTTATGTTCCAAGATGACATAGTGCAGTAGCCTTGTAGGCCACAGGGGGAAGGGCACACTGTTGGCTTCTACTCTGGGGTAGCACAGCTGTGTGGACTTCAGGCAACTCCCTCAGCTGGTTTAGTGCCTGTGAGGACTGTAGGTGTCCAGGGTGTTGATGGGGGCTGCTGGGGTCCTCTTGCTTACCTTTTCCCCACAAGGAGACATCCTCTTGGTTCTAAGCTGATCCTGGCTAGAGAGTGGGGTGTTGGATGCCAGATATTTCCTGGGATGTGGAGTACTATAATAGAAACCAGTATGTGGCCATACTGGTTTTCTGTGCTCTACAGGGTTTCTGCTACTCCTTTGATGTATTCTGACACTCTTGTTTAGTTATTTTCATCAAAATATAGTGTTGTTTTGGTTGTCTTTGTGGGAGAGATGAGTACTAAGGGCTTTTAGCTGGCCATCTTGCTGACATCCAGTTGACTTTAATTTCTTTTTTTTTTTTTTGAGATGGAGTCTCGCTGTTGCCCAGGCTGGAGTGCAGTGGCGCAATCTCGGCTCACTGCAGGCTCTGGCCCCTCGGGGTTCATGCCATTCTCCTGCCTCAGCCTCCTGAGTAGCTGGGACTACAGGTGCCCGCCACCTCGCCTGGCTAATTTTTTGTATTTTTAGTAGAGACGGGGTTTCACCATGTTAGCCAGGATGGTCTCGATCTGACCTCGTGATCCACCTGCCTCGGCCTCCCAAAGTGCTGGGATTACAGGCATGAGCCACCGCGCCTGGCCAACTTCTTTTTTGTCTAATGTCTCTGGGTAGAACTCCCAGCACACTGTTGAAAGCAGTGCTGACAAGGGCATTTTTACCTTGTTCTGATCTTAAGACAAAGTTCTCAGTCTTTTACCCTTGAGTATGATGTTAGCTGTGGGTTTTTAAATTACATAAAATGTAATTATGGAGATGACATGAAACATTCTAAATTTATAACAGTGTAGTTTGAATTAACACCTTCACTTTAATAGCATGAAAACAACTGCTCCTTTGCAGCGTTATCTCCCCTTTTATATTGTTGATGTTACAAATTACATCTTTTTCCATTGTGTACTAAATAACATGGATATATAAAGTGAAATTGCAAACCAAAAATACACAAATATCAGCATTTATATTTGCTGATAGCTGATATAGTTACCTTTACTAGACATCATTATTTCTACGTAAGTGTTTGAGTAGCTATCTTGTATTCTTTCATTTCAATCTGAGCCCTTTAGCATTTCTTTTAGGGTAGGGTTACTGATAACAAACTCTTTCAGCTTTTGTTTATCTGGGATGTCTTAATTTCTCCCTCGATTTTGAAGGACAGTTTTGCCAGGTATACAATTCTTAGTCAATAGTTTTTTTCTTTTTCTTTCAGCATCTTAAATGTTATCCCTTGACTTCTGGCTTCCATGGTTTCTGATGAGAAATTGGCTGCTAATCTTACTGAAGATCCCTTATAGGTGATGTGTCACTTATCTCTCATTGCTTTCAAGATTCTTTGTTTTGTTTTTTAATAGCTCAAATATGATGTCTTGATGTGAATCTCATTGGGTTTGACCTATTGTAATTACTTGTACTTCTTGGATATGCAGATTTATGCCTTTCATCAAATTTGGGAAGTTTTCTGCCATTATTTCTTCAAATATTCTTTTTGTCTCTTTCTCTTCTCTCCTTCCGATACTCCCACAACGTACATGTTGGTCTGCTTGTTTGTGTTATACATGCCCTTTAGGCTCTGTTCATTTTTGTTTATCATTTTTTTTTCTGTTCCTCAGGTTGGATATTTTCAACTATCCTACCTTCAAGTTCACTGATTCTTTCTTCTACCTGCTCAAGTTTGCTGTTGAGCAGCAAACTGCCTGCTCAAGTCTGCTGAAGTTTGCAAGTTTGCTGTTTTCACTTAACTTACAGTACTTTTCTGCTTCAGAATTTCTTTTGACTCCTTTTTATAATTTTTATCTTTTTACTGACATTCTCATTTTGATCATACATTGTTTTCCTAATTTCCTTCAGTTCTTTGCCCGTGGTTTCCCTTAGTTATTTCAGCATATTTAAGATAGTTGTTTTAAAGTCTTTACCTAATAAGTCTAATATCTGTGCTTCCTCAGGGACAAATTCTGTCCATTTATTTTGCTCTGTTGAATATTATAATGCTCTAACTCTGAAAATTAGATTCTTCTCCTATTTTAGGGTTTGAATTTTTTGTTTCACTCTTTGTTGAAGGCTGTAATAGTCCATTTGTTTAGTGACTTTCCAAAGCTTTTTTTGGAAAGACTGTACTAGTTTTCATGTGAGATCACATATGTCCCTGTTCCTTCAGCTTTTGTTCAGCTAATGTTTTGATAGAGATTTGCTTGACCTCTAGGAGTGAAAGAACAAACAAACAAACAAACAAAACCTTCTCCAGTCCTTACAGATTATTTCTGTGCTGGAGTACTTATTCAACACTTTGCCAGGCTTACACTGAGTCTGGAGATAATCCAAAGCTGAAGGCTTTGGGTCTTCTCTGGTCTTTACTGAGCATGTACTATGCCCTGGGATGCACATAGCTTTTGCCCTGGGCATTTACATAGCATTCTACATTTTCCAGCATACACAGATGCTTTAGACTGCCCTAATTCCTCCAAGGAAATTTCCTTAGCTTTTCTTCCAGGCTTTAGATGGTTATTTTATGTATCAACTGTAATTTTTTGCCCTAGGCAACTGCATTTGTTAGCCTAATAATGTTTTCAAGCAATGTGCACTGCTTTTCTGCCCAGAGTGAGTTCTGTGTTAGGTGGAACAGAGATGAGTGCCTGCATCAATCCTTCAGGTAGTTCCCAGACAGGTTGGAACAGACATATGTAACAATTTGTAAATAAGGCCTGCTATGCTCCTTTTGTAACCAGGGACCAGGGTCTCCCTCTGGGAATGCAGGCTATCTTCAGGATTGTCACTAAGCTGAGCAGAGGGTGGATCAAGTGCAAGTAGAAATGCCACAAAACTTTCCTGTGATCCTAAAGTTGTCTTTTTCTTGATTCAATGTTCACTTGGTTGCAGTATACTTTTCTGTTTTTCAGATTTTCAGATTTCTGACAGTTTCTGCTTGTATTTTGATATTTCTGTGGAGATGTGGGAACTTGGAGCTGCCTACTTCACCATTTTGCTGGATATCACCTATTATTTGTCATTAAGTGTTTTAAAGCATTGCTGTTTAGTGACTACATGTTGTTCCATTGTATAGATGTACCATAACTTATTGTAAATGATGCCGTAATGAACATTTTTTCACATCTCTGATTAATTTTTTTAGCTTAGGATAAATTTCCAAAAGTAGAATAACTATGTCGAAAGTTATGAACATTTTTCAGTCTCTTCACATTTATTGCCAAATTGCCCTGCAGAAGGTTTGCATCAATTTATTTTCCCACAAGCAATATATGAGAGAGTATATTTCATCCCTCCCTTCTCTGTAATTTAATAGTTTTTCCCTATTTATAAGGCCAAAAGTGACACCTTGTGGCTTTGTCTGCTCTTTTAAGAATTCTTTACATGACTTGAATTTGAGTCCATTAATTGTTTTATTCCCTCAGTTTGTGATGTACTCCAGTTTGTCCATTTCCTCAAATGTATGGGCCAATGAACTTATGCCATTCTTCTGATCAAGAATACATTTTCCTGCTCTCATAAATATAAAATTTGAATTTATTTTATAGTGAATCTGAATGGTGCCTACCCTAAGCTGGTGCCTTTCAGACCTGCAGGACGGCTGATCTCTCCACCTCTGCTACTCTCTGTGATTTTCAACATTCTTCTCAGCCTGGCCATGCATATTGCGGGCTTCATCCTGGTTCAGAGGCAGCCTTGGTATTCCGTGGAGATACACAGGTATGAGTATAGTCTCAGCTTCTGCTTCTCACATTCTAATTTCTATCAAACATCCTCTGGCCAATATGACGGGAGGCAAATGGGTCTTCATTCTGCCAAAGGTTTTGGCTTTTTAAAGTCCCTTGGGCAAATTTTCAGTGATTATTTCTTCTCTGTAGCACGATTTAATGCTAATGAATGTATGATTCATTCATTAGCACTTATCTTTGTCTGTCTTATATGATAATGATCTATGACCATCTTTGATATCTAGGGTGACCATGGATTATAATTTGCCTGAGCAGCCCCAGTTTAAGTAGCCCACTTTAAATTAAGTGATGTCCCAGTGAAATTATTAACATCTTTCCTTTTCACCTTCAAAACTATCTTTGTTAGTTAAGTTATATATTCAACTCACTTACAAATTATCAGAGATTTGTTGTTGTTGTTTATCAGGGGAACCTGCCCCCAATATTTCAACATAGGTTCTAATTTCCCTAAGTGTCTGCTGGCTGAGAAATAAAGAGAAAGAGTACAAAGAGAGGAATTTTGCAGCTGGGCCTCCGGGGTGACATCACATATCAGTAGGACCATGATGCCCATCTGAGCTGCAAAAACAGCAGGTTTTTATTAAGGACTCCAAAAGGGGAGGGGGTGTATGAAGAGGGAGTAGGTCACAAAGATCACATGCTTCTGAGGCCAAAAAAGATCACAAGGCAAAGGGCAAAGCAAAGATCACAAGGCAAAGGGCGAAATCAAAAGCTCCTGATAAAGGTCTATGTTCAGCTGTGCATGTATTGTCTTGATAAACATCTTAAGCAACAGAAAACAGGGTTCAAGAGCAGAGAACCAGTCTGACCTCAAATTCACCAGGGTGGGGTTTTTTCCCCATCCTAATAAGCCTGAGGGTACTGCAGGAGATCAGGGTGTATTTCAGTCCTTATCTCAACCACATAAGACAGACACTCCCAGAGCAGCCATTTACTGACCTCCCTCCAGGAATGCATTCCTTCCCCCCAGGATATTAACTATTAATATTCCTTGCTAGGAAAAGAATTCAACGATATCTTCCCTACTTGCATGTCCATTTATAGGCTCTCTGCAACAAGAAAAATGTGGCTCTATTCTGCCTGACCCTGTAGGCAGTCAGCCCTTATGGTTGTCTTCCCTTGTTCCCTAAAATTGCTGTTATTCTGTTCTTTTTCAAGGTGCACTGATTTCATATTGTTCAAACACACATGTTTTACAATCAATTTGTACAATAGTGGTCCTGAGGTGACGTACATTCTCAGCTTACGAAGATAACAGGATTAAGAGATTAAAGTAAGACAGGCATAAGAAATTATAAGAGTATTATTTGGGAACTGATAAATGTCCATGAAATTTTCACAGTTTATGTTCAGATATTGCAGTAAAGACAGGCATAAGAAATTATAAAAGTATTAATTTTGGGAACTGATATATGTCCATATTAAAATGAAATCTTCACAATTTATGTTCCTCTGCCAGAGCTCCAGCCAGTCCCTCTGTTCAAAGTCCCTGACTTCCTGCAACAGTTGTTGTTGTTGCTGTTATAGAGATGGAATCTCTCTCTGTTGCCCAGGGTGGAGTGCAGTGGTGTGTTCTAGGCTCACTGCAACCTCTGCCTTTGGATTCAAGCAATTATCCTGCCTCAGCCTCCCCAGTAGCTGAGATTATAGGCACATGCTGCCATGTGCAGCTAATTTTTTTGTATTTTTAGTAGAGATGGTGTTTCACCATGTTGGCCAGGCTGGTCTCAAACTTCTGGCCTCAAGTGAACCACCCACCTCGGCCTCCTAGGGATTACAGGTGTGAGCCACCACACTCGGCCAAATTATCAGAGATATTAAGCCACTTGAGGGAGGAATCATGATTTACCAATCTCTTTCCCATATAGCCTTAATGAATGTGCATAATTTGTTGAATACATAATTGGCTGAATCTCTCTCTCTGTCTCTCTCTCTCTCTCTCAGTGTATCCAAAATATGGGTCTATCTGTGCTTGTTGATTTTTTCCCCTATTTTTCAGTGTGTGTGTGTGTGTGTGTGTGTGTGTGTTTTCCAAAGCACAGGCAATTGTAGAAGCATTGAGTGCCTGCTCTGGACACTGTTTGGTATGGAATCTTCTGGATACAAATGCTCCATAAAGCCTTGCAATCTTACTTCATTAGCTTCTTTGGTTTTCCCTTTTAGTGCCTGCACAGTACAAAATGAAAGCATCTCAGAGTTAACCATGTCTCCAACTGCTCCAGAAAAAATGGAAAGTAATAGCACCTTCACAAGTTTTGAGAACACTACAATCTGGTTCTTGGGAACAATCAACTGTATCACTGTGGCTCTTGTGTTCTCTAAAGGAAAACCATTTAGACAGCCAACTTATACAAACTGTGAGTAGAACTGTACTGCATCAGAGGTGAGAAGTCATCAGAGAGGGGAACAGACATGTCCAGGTCACTTAGGGAACAGCTTTAGAGTTGATTCTTATCTAGCATCTCTTGACTTCCACTCTAGGGCTCTGCAAAACACATCGTACAGCCTCATTTTCATGGTTCTTTGCTCTTTCCTTCAAAGCTACATTAAATACTAGGGCTTCTTTCTCCCTTTCCTTCACCAGAAGTTTGCCTCTGGGTGTCTTTCTTGGGATCACTCCAAATTGAAAAGACCGATTTATTTCTCTACTTGTCAGTACTTGTCAGAATTCACCCTGGAAACAGTGGAGAGAAGTGGATCCTGTCTCTTGCCATGAAGGCAATAGTCAGGGTGGCATTGTGTGGTGGCAGGCTGCTAGTGGGTCCAGCCTGGAGGAACCTGACTAGAGAGGGTTATGGAGGCTCTCGGCCAGAGTACCTCCCTCCTACTTCCTTACATTCTGGAGTAGGAAGGTATGTTTGGATGAGAAATGAGTGACCTGTTTAATCTTCGAGACATTTATTTGTATATCATCACTACTCTTCTTATTGAAAAAATTCAAAGCCCAAATTGAGTTCCTTTATGAATATTTTCATAAAAATTTATTTGTTCGGAGAAAATTATTTAGCTTTTCTTCTTCCTGGGATGAGGAAGCAGCTAAATACTGACCTCTATATGATAACAATTTAAAAATTGGTTTATTGACAGGCTTCCTTTTTACCAGAAAATGATTTGAGGTAGATAATTTGCATTAAAGTGACTCAGATACTTGGATGTCTTCAAGGCATTTATTGAACATGTATTTTGTCAATGCTACCCTATGTATATCTACTGCTTTTATTAATTGAAACTTAAAATGTGCATGTGAAAATTTTCACTTGCTTCAAGGACATGCATAGAAATTATAGAGGTGAGACCCATTGCTTAGAAATGAATACTTTCCATCTAGTATTTGGATGTAGAAATCAAGTAAATTAAATCAGTGTTAATCTAGAATACATCCGTCAATATATGTGACATTTTTCACTCTGATTTCTCAAAATAATACCTTGTGTTCTTATTTCCTCAGATATATTTGTCCTTGTGCTGATAATACAGCTTGGTGTGTGTCTATTCATTCTATTTGCTGATATACCAGAATTATATAGACGTTTGGATGTAAGTCTAATCTTTGGGATATGATGATGCTTTACAGTTATGTAACAGTTTAACTTTAAAAAGCAGAGCACAATTTCAATTGACATGATTTTTGACACAAATTATTCTTTTGGGATGGCAGAGCTAAAAAAATGCTAAATTTATCTATATTTTTTATTTATACTGGTCAAGAAATAAAATTCTACCCAGTTTTGATTTCATGAGACTGAAGATAGCCTTTAAATATTGAATACTTTAATTTTGTTTTCTTCTTATTATTTAAGAGACAGGATCTCACTTTGTTGCCCAGTCTGGAGTGCCATGGTGCAATCGTAGTTCACTATAGCCTCAAACTTCTGAGCTCAAGCAATTCTCCCACTTCAGCCTCCCGAGTAGCTAGGACTGCAGAAGTGTGCCATGATGCCCAGCTAATTTTTTTTTAAAAATTTTTGTAGAGATGAGGGCTTGCTATGTTGCCCAGGCTGGTCTCAAACTCCTGGCCTCAAGCTAGCCTCCTGCCTTGGCCTCCCAACGCGCTGGGCTTACAGGCTTAAGCCACCGCATCTGACCAAATATTTTTATTTTAAAAGATCTCCTATAAGATGAGAAAATGTTTTTCTATATTTTCTCTTTCAAATATGAGAGAATTTTTTCCTAATTGCTTCTTTTTTTGAAGTTGTTTAAAACTGTTTTGCCTATAGCTTTTTTTTGGTTATCATATATTTATGTAATTTTTTACGCTTTAAAAATGTTTTCTGTGTGTTCATACTTAATGTCTGTAAAACTCACTTTCCAAGAGCCATACTTTTCCTCATAAACTCTCTTATATTTTATAATATTGATACAGCTGTAAAAACCTACAAGATACCAAAATTTTACATATCCAAGCCAGGGAAAAACATATTTTGATCCCCTTAACCTATCCTACTTTTATTACAATTTAATCATGGCTAAATGATCTTTAGATCAAGAAATGCAATATTGAAGAGATGACTAAAGAAACAGCTCTTTTAATTGAGTGCTTTGTATATCTGGTTGCCTCTCCATCTCAAAGATGAGTTTCATGAGATCCAACAGTGTATCTTATTCATTCTTGTATTACCAGTGCCTTACACAAAGAATGTCAAAAAATGACAAAGGAATGACTGACTGATCATTGCGTATCAGACTCCTAAATATAAACAAGCACTTAGAGCATACAATGCGTTCCCAACCAGCAACACCTGCACAAACCCACAGTGACATTTGGCATACTAACTAATATCTTTAGTTTGATATACTAATATGTTTAGCATGAGTCTTTTAATTTTTGTAACTGCATTACTGTGGTTAGCAGTGTAATTACCACTGTTGTTAAGTGCCGTCGTGAATTAAATTAAGTATTCATGGAAATAAGTAGGCTTTGCCCGCTGGTCTTCTAAGTCAGTTAAAACTTCTTAATCCTACAGAAGTTAAGGATGAGATGTGGTGAGTTGAATGTCACTTTTTAATAGAAGAAGATTCTTACAGAAAGGCTGGGTCCTCTGGTATAACAAAATAGGGAACATATTTAATTTGGAGAGAACCTGGGTAGGGTCATTGCCAGCATGACTGCAAAGGATTCTGCAAAGAATTATTGTTCACTTTTAAAACAATTATTTTTCTTATTATTACATAAAAATATATGTTCTTTTTAGAAAATGTAGAATGTGCGGGCAAGGAAAATTATAACATTATTCACTATATTCTTCCTTCTTTTACAATTCATATATTATAAACGTGTTGATTAATTTTTAGTTTTTTTAAAAAGGATGGAATCATGTTGTTTTGCAACCTAGAAACTGCTTACTTAAAAATTTATAAATTATTTTAATAGGGAACACATTCATTTGGTTCACAATTCAAATGTTTAAAAAGCCATATAGTGACAATCCCCATCCCATCTTAGATTCCCAGTTACCAGTTCCCCTCCCTGGAGGTAACCAATGACACTAGTTTATTTTACATACTTTGGGACATATTTTGTATATTCTTCTTCCACATTTTTACATAAACAGTAGAAAACTATTATATTTGTTCAGGTCTTCTGAGATGTAGATGACAAGTTGAGTTTAGTCATGCAAGAGATTTGTTGGAGGAAATTCTCGGGGTAGGGGTAAGGGAATAGAAAGCCAGAGGAAGTGGGGAGAGGCATCACACTGTGATGTGGGTTTATCCTCTAAAAAGAAGAGAGGGAAGAAGGAGGGCTAGATGTGTAGCATCTCAGACTGCAGTACACTTCTAAGAAAGTCAGGCCAAAGTTGCCCATCAGGAGTTTCTACGTCTCGTAGGAATGAGTCTGATGAGAATCCGTGCTGTCCTCATTTCTTGGCTATGTGCAGCTTATGACTTTAGATATGCTTTACAGTGGATGTGGTGGTGGATTCTGAGCATAACAGTTGGGGTATCCACCATTTATCCTCCCAGCAGCAGAAGATCTGAGTGGAAAATTTTCATGGCTGCTACAACACATACATTGTCCTGCACCTTGCTTCTTTCATATAACAGCATTAATTGTTCCATATCAGTACATACATTTTCCTCATTCTTTTTAATGCTAATATAATATTTTATGTAAATGCATATTATGTATATGTCATATGTATACCATGCTTTATATGTAGTCCCATATTGATAGACATTTAAGATGTTTCCAAGTTTTTATTACAAACAAAGCTGCAATAAAAATATTATTGTGCATATATCATTTTAGCCATATACAAGTATATTTCTCAGATAAATTCCTAGAAGTGGATTTGAATTTTTAACTTTGAGAACACTGTCCTCTATGGAACTGTTTTAGTTTTTACTCCCACGAATGTATGAGGCAATGCATAAGTCAGTGCCAGGTACAATGGGATGCCCTTGGCACTTTTTCATTCATTAATTCACCCATTGATTCACTCATTCACCATACATATATATCAGGCATGTGCCTGGAAGGGGTTGGGGAAGACACAGAGAAAATGGGCAAAGGGACAGGTCATGACAAGCTTGATTGCAGCTCCATTTGCTCCTTTGGCAAGGGCCCTTGTGAGGGCACACTGTGCAGCTGGATGCACAGTCCTGAGGGTGAAGCCGTGAGCCAGTGCTAAAGGCAGGGCTTGGCTGGGGAGAGATGGGACACCAGGGAGAAGAGGGCAATGCTGCCCAATTGTGAAGGTTTGACATGGGTACCGTTAGGCCTCCTGGGGATAAAGCCACATTCCTGCCTCCCTTTTGAAAACAAAACAAAGCAAGCAAACAAAAAGTGATTTTACTATTCTTTTCTAATTGCAAAGTGACCAAAGTTATTTTAGGAAATTTAGAAATCATAGAGAAACACACACATCACAAGAAGAAAAAAAGATAAAAGAAGAAAAGCAACACTCATAACCCCCCCAAATCATTAGGATCATAAGTATAACCTTTCCGTACTTTTTCTGTGCATACAAGCATAGAAATTTTTTATATATATAAGATATATGTAATATACACACATATATATTACATATGAGATTTATAACCTATGAAAATATATACTGTGAACATGTGAGCATGTTTCCAGCATCTGCGTGTCTTCAGACTAACTGTGCTTCATCATCTCCTGCCAGCTGCTCTGCACTCCCGTCCTGTGGAGGGCCTCCATTGTCATCATGCTCAGCTTGAATTTCATTGTGTCCCTTGTGGCCGAGGTAAGTGTGCTGATCTTGGGCTGCTGATCTTGTGTGTGTGCACGCATGTGTGTAGGGGGACTTCTTTGGGACTCTGAAAACAACAACTTTAGCTGACATGGACTCAGCAGTGCAGGGGCTCCCTTCCTTCACAGTGTAAGCAATGGTGCCTTCCTCTGATGAGTCCCAAGCAGGACGTTAGTTTTCTCATCTGTCAAGTAGGGCGGGGGAGAATGGAATTATGGTCTCTAAGGTCCTATTCATTTCTACAATTTCCAAATAAAGACCCAACACAATTTACTTTTTAAAATTGAGATATGATTCACGCACCATAACATTCACCCTTTTAAAGTCCACAATTCAGTAGTGTTTAGTGCACTCACTGAGTTGTACAGCCATTAACGCTACTTAATTGCAGGACATTTTCATCATCGCTAAAGAAATCCTGTACCTACTAGCCGTTGCTCTTCATTGCCCCTTCTGCCTTCTCCTGGGCCTTGGTAATCACTATTCTACTTTCTGACTGTGTGGATTTGACTTTTCTGGACATTTCATATAAGTGAAACCATATAATATGTGGCCTTTTGTGTGCGGCTTCTTTCACTTAACTCATATCATTTTTGCCTTACGGATGGGAAATAACATTCATAGTGAGCTTTTCCGGCTTTCATTCTCCAGCTTCCATTTGCTCCATTTTCTAGCTTTTATTCTTCAGCTCCCCTGTGCTCCATTTCCTCAGTGAAATGAGCTTGTGCTCCTGCTTTCTTTCTCCGTGTGATTCACGCTCTCCCTGCTCAGTACTACCAGACACAATCTCCATTCTTCAAAGCCTGTTGGTAGGCAGGGGTGCCCTGAAAAGGCATTTATGAACAAAGGAGAGGTGAGATGCAGAATTCCATCTGTCTCTATTTCTGCTCTGGGATACAGAACTAGAATTATTCCTGCAAATGGAGTGTTCATGGTGAGCTGTGAGAACCTACAGCCTGACTTCCCTGCAGTATTGTGCAGGCAGGACCTCAATGAGCTCTCCCTGCTTACTCCTATGCAGAGTGAAGGCTGCACAGGAGCTGGTGGCAGAACAGGACACAGAATTTCAGTACTGGAACTTCTCTCTATATGCTAAACAAGAGCTTCTCGAACTTGAGTGGGCATCAGAATCACCGGGGAGGCTTGTTAAAACACACGTTGCCCAGCCCTACCCGCAGTGTGTCTGATTCAGTAGGCCTGGAAGAAGTGCAAAAGTTAGCATTTCTAACAGGTTGTCAGGGGATTCTGATGAGACTAGTTCAGGGATCACACTTTGAGAAGCAATGTGCTACACCATATGGTCTCTAAAGCAACCAGATTAATAAAAGAGCATTATCACGGGTGTCCTCAGACCCAGTGGCAGAATGATGGTCTTTGCCCTTTAGAGGGGGATCTAGTGTGTACATCTAATCCCTGTTCATGATCACAGGATTCCCTCTGTGTGGTGTATGTTTCCTCCATTTCTGCATATTAAAGTGCTATTCCATCCTCTACAGCACAGCTGTAGTAGTATCCTCTTCATGTATCTTTCCTGATCTCTGGATCAGGTAGGCAAGTAACGACTTAACTAACAGTGGCTTAAATAATAAAGATGTTTATTGATTCAAGAAGAAGATTGAAGGTAGGTGGCTTCAGGACTGGCTTCGTAACTCAGTAGTATCACTGGGAATCCACACTCTTTCACCTTTCTCTTCTACTCTCCTTCGATGTGGTCTTTCATGTTTGTGCACGTGATTATGGTGTCCAGATAGCTTCCACAGAGCCGGACTTTACATCTGTTTTCAGTGCAGGAAGAAAACGGAAGGAGAGGCCACAGCAAGCCTATTTCCAGCAAGTCTGAACCTTTTCTTGAGAAACAAACTTTTCCTGAAGCTCACCAGCAGACTTCCTTTTATGCTTTATCGATTACACTTGTGTCTCATGGTCATCATGAGCAGAAAAAGATTCTGGGAAAGTGGATCCATGTCAAAAGTTAGACAATTTGGCTTAGACCACTTAATCATTATTTTTCCCTTTTAGGTGGGAAGGGAAGAGTTGGGAGGGAATGGGCTGTATGGTAATGAAGTATCAAAGTCTTCCTTAATCCTCTAGCAGGAAGTTCTTCCTTTTTCAGCATATTTGCAGTTAAGAGCACAAGCTCGGGGTAATCTACGTGGGTGGGTTCGAATCCTGGCTCCACCACTTTCTTGCTCTCTGACTTTGGGCAAATTATTCCACTTATCTAATCTCTGATCAGCCCTGAAAACAAACAGGTTTGAGCAGGACCTTATCCTTACTATGCCAGTGCTCATGATCGAACCTCCAGCTGAGAGGCATGAGAGCTAGTGTGGATAGCTTTAATTGCCCCCACCTTTAAAACAATTATTGATGTGTTTATATAGGTATGCTTGTATGTATGAGTTATTTGAGTAGCCAGTCAGAAGCGCTCATGTGGCAAAATTTTTTTAAAGAAATGTCTCACTAAGGCTTTCCTTTTTTTCTAGTTGTATTTTAGTCCATTCTCCCACTGCTGTGAACAAATACCTGAAACGGGGTAATTTATGAAGGAAAGAGGTTTAATTGGCTCATGGTTTTGCAGGCTGTACCAGAAGCATGGCTGGGGAGGCCCCAAGAAACTTTCAATCATGGCGGAAAGCAAAGGGGAAGCAGGCAGGTCTTACATGGCCCGAGCAGGAGGAAGAGAGAGAAGGGGAAGGTGCTACACACTTTTAAACAATCAGATCTCATGAGAACTCACTCACTATCACGAAAACAGCAAGAAGGAAATCCATCCCTACGACCCAGTCACCTCCCACCCAGCCCTTCCTGCAACATTGGGGTTTATATTTCAGCACGAGATTTGGATGGAAATACAAATTCAGATCATGTCACTAGTTCTGCCTTGTATTTATAATGTGCGGTAACAGGACAGATCACCTCTCTGTAGTTTCCTCTTCCAGAGCAGCAAGGTGATACAGGTCATCAGAGTCCAGAACTAAAAAACACTGAAGGCAAGATGTAGAGATGGAGAGCACTAAAGTTTCTCTCTCTCTGTGTGTGTGTGTGGTTTCATCTATTTTGTTTTAAGGTTTGCTAAGGTTTCCTTGAAGTAAGTAAGATTTTAAAACCTTTACTCGATGCTCCTGCCTTATCCCAGCTCTAAGAAGAACTACTGTTTTCACGTTAATTAAGGAGGACAAAAAAACCTTGCTGCAGGAAGGTAGAATAACTCATCTGGCTAAGTTTCCAAGAGGCTGAGACGGTTATATGGATCTTTAACAGCCCCGCAGCCAGCAGATGGTCAGTTATCACAGGAATAATTCAGACTGGCTGTTCTCTATCCTTTCATGGGCAGTGGAACCTAAATGGCAAAAATGGGTAGATTTTAGGAAAACTACTATCTCTGGCAAAGTTCCTTATAGAATCTCACAGAATTAACTCTTTCAAATTAGCAAAGATAGACATGAAAATCAGTTCTAATTCTGTGGGACAGTTTCACGTCCCATATTTTTTCTTTGTTTCTTTCACAATAACCTCTAAGATGGTCAATCTTTGTGAGCAAACATGATAAAAGTGGAAAATTAATATGATAACCTCTCATGAATTATAAGTTATAACTTGGGCTCTATTCAAGGCTCACTCTAACTCATGAAATAAAATGGCATTGCAAAATGTTTTCAAAGAGACATGTCTTTTGTAATCTTAATATTGTATTTCAGTGAAGGTGAAGGTTAGAGGCATGTGTGAACAGGACCACAGTGCATAGCCATTTGTTAAATGAGTAGTTCCGAAGGGTAGGCAAAGGGAGAGAGCTATGCCCTGCCCTGCCCTGCATTGTAAAGGGAGTTATATAAGCCTTACAACAAACATAAGGAAGGGATTATTCTAATCACTGAGACATGGATAGAGTAACTAATTTGCCCATAATAGGTGTCAGAACTGGGACCTAAATCCAGATCTGTTCAACTCCAAGACTGGCCCGTGTGAAATTAAATATGCAGTGATATGTCAGGATATATCAAAAACATGTCATACATGGGCCACATCTTTATATAGGGTCAATTGTGTTTAGTATTTAGTAGTAATTTTAATGTCATTTTATATTAAATAAAATATAGATGTGCTATAGAGTGAAACATAGAATTTGAATGATTTTAAATTCAATTTAGATGTGAGATTCAAAAGAAACTTCATTTTTGAGGCAAGCCATTTCAAGTTATGTTCCCAGAGTCTTGAAATGTTGTACCTCTTACTTCTCCCACAGGAGTTACTTAAGTAGAAACGTTTGAGAAACCAATACCTGTCCAATGAAACCACCTTAGATTGGTCCAGTGGTCAAGCTCTTTGTCAAGCTGGATCTAAGCAACCATTGTAGTAGTGACTTATGATGGCCTGTGGAGGGCTGTAGCCTCAAAACACTCAACCCTTGCTTGTAAAACGTAATTATTTTATTTTGCAGGAGGCTGTTATTGAAAATCGAGCCCTGTGGATGATGATTAAAAGATGTTTCGGCTATCAGTCAAAAAGCCAGTATCGGATATGGCAGAGGGACTTGGCAAATGACCCTAGTTGGCCCCCGCTAAACCAAACCTCCCACTCTGACATGCCAGAGTGTGGCAGAGGAGTGTCTTACAGCAATCCAGTATTTGAGAGCAATGAAGAACAACTTTGAAGGACATGTGATATCCAAGTTGATATTACAGAGAAACAATGACAAAAGGGACCCGTTTCATTGATTTTAAGAAATGAGACTCTTGTAACATCAGCTGGAGTTTTGGGGCTACCTATCAAATCATGGTGACAAACTAAAGTCTGTTTGATAAAATACTGTCTACAGAGAAGAACATTGACCCAGAAGAGTGCTTTCCTCTTGGCTTCTGAAGGTATTAGAGGCATTCAGTGAAGGCAAGAATGGGCCAAGAATTTCTATGGGCCAAGAGACAAGCAGGCTAAAGGGGAAAAATATGTGATCTTTCCTCTTAGGACAGGACAATACTTTCCTTTTTATAAAAATGAGTTGAGGGGAAGTAGTACTGTGTATACTCACGGAGTTGTAATTTTTGAATTTTTACTTCATCGATGGAAAAACTAATGCGTGGGAAACATTACACCAATCTTTACTGTCTGGGTTCCTTTTCTCTGTAGTACTTTTCAGATTTGAGGCTTTTTCTTCTGTTTCTGGCCTTACGCAACATATTATTAAGGATAAGCTTAGCCTATGCTGCAATAAAAAACAACTCTCAGATATCAGTGCCTTAACACACAAGTGCTTCTTTTATGATCCAGGTGACACTCTGGAACTGCCATTCTTACAGCAGTGACTGCTTCAACCTGATGGCTCCATCAGCTCGATGCAAGGACTCTGTGTTGACTGTGATGGGGGAAGGAATAGACTGGAGATCACGTGTGGGCTCTTCACTGCCTCACCCCAAAAGTGGCACACATTGCTTTCCCTACTCATATCTCATTAGTCAAGGATTTGGCCAGGGAGCTGGAAAGTGCAGTCTCCTGTGTTTAGGGATGCTTCATGGGCTTATGAGCTGTCACTACACAGGGCCCCATGCTTAGAAGGGCCCCACACTTGGCTTTAACACTCTGCTGTTTCCATCTTAAAATTCTTAATTTTTGAACAGGGGTCCCCATATTTTCATTTTGTACCAGGCCCCACAAATGATAGAGTTGGTCTGGAACATAGTCCTGGGAAGGAGAGGAAAATAACAGATCAGAAAGCACGAGTGCTGTCCACTACAGCCCACTTCTCCTAACCCCGGTAACTTATCCTATGTTTTAGGAATCTCTCATGTCACATGGCCAACTCCAGAAATTTTCACTCCTCTGCTTTATTATTTTTGAGAAACATTAGTCTCATGCTACAGCATTATATGGCACTATTGATGGAAGTTCTTACACAACCAGTACATTTTTTTTAAAAAAGTTTGTGGCTTGAGTTTCCAGAAAACTAAAATTGTCCTTATTTTGTCACTATTACAATTTGGTTATATTTGATTTGTTCAGCACAAGGAAGACTCAGGTTTCTGTTAGCTCAGGAGACAACACTGAACTCTAGGAGCACACCTACACATAATATTTTAAGGCAAAAGCAAAATTTTTATTATGAGCATCAGATCCTAGGTGAATTTTCTGATCAGGGGATAAGTGTCCTGGCCCAGGCTGGCTTTGGAACTTATCAATAGCATTTGCAAGCATTCCTTCCCCCTAACTGAGCTCTTGAGCATGGCTGATGGCTCTATGATTGCAGCTGATTCTAGGAACATGGTGTCTCCCAGCCATGAGGGTACCCTGTTACTTCTGGTTTTAAAATAGGGCGTGAAGATATTTTAGTGTTTCAAGACTGCAGAATCACTGTCTTTTTTGGTACAGAAAGAAATGTTTCCTTTTGCAAAGCCAGCCTCAGCAATGATATGGCAGTTCTGAATGTCCTTCTCTAAAAGTGTTTCTCATTTTCCAAAAGTAGAGGGTTGTAGGCAGGGGCAAGCTAGAGATGGTCTGTGACCTAGTCATGAGCAAGATCAGCCTGCACAGTTCATACTTAAATGTGCCCTTTGCTAAGTGCATTCACCTCCACTAACTCACCTGAATTGTACAATTGTCCCATGACTGAACAAGGAAGGGCTTATTATCTCCACCATACAGATGAGAAAGCTGAGATTCAGTAATGGCAAGAGCAGATCTAGGCCTCAAATACAGATCTTCTGAGCAAACCTTATATTGCTGCCAAATACTTCCAAATTCCAGAGTTCCAGCAGGGCAGGTTGCTTAGTGTGATCTCACAGTCAAGCAAAGAATGGGCAACCCTTTGCTAATACCAGGCCCTCTGTTCAAATGAATGCCAGGCATCCTGCCAGGCCTGGGCTAGAGGTGTATTAAAAACAAAACAAAACAAAACCAAAAAATGATTGTCTGTCTTTCTGAGACTTTGAGTTGCTCTTGCCTTGATCCTAAGTGATTCTATCCCTCACAAAGGCTGGCAGGGAACAGGAAGAAAAGAATCTAGTCCTCCACTAGTCAAGCAGCCATAAAATCTTTGGGAAAAGAGACTCATTTTGAAGACTGTATTCCTGGGATTAACTACATCTTAGAAGCAGTAATTGAAGGAACAGGGAGTGCCTAGCCTGGAAAGAAAACAGTCAGGGGACTGTGAAGGGTTTTCCTGAGAAAGAAGGATCCTACTTGTGCCAGGTGGCATGAGAAGGCAAAATCAGGACAAATGGGTAAAGATCACAGTGGGGATGGCTTCAGGCCATCTGCCCTAACCACTGTCCTAACAGCCAGCACTGATAGCAGTGGAATGTACTCTAGGACATTGGAGGAACAAGTGGCTATTCAAAGGCCAAGTAGAGAAGGAAGTCAAGTATCAGATGAAACTCAATTACCTGCAAGATCTCTTTCAAGCTTGATACACCCAGTGTCTCAGTCTTATGCTGTGATGTGAACCTTTTTTTTTTGAGATGGAGTCTCGCTCTGTCGCCCAGGCTAGAGTGCAGTGGCACAATCTCGGCTCACTGCCAGCTCCGCCTCCCGGATTCACACCATTCTCCTGCCTCAGCCTCCCAAGTAGCTGGGACTACAGGTGCCTGCCACCATGCCCGGCTAATTTTTTGTATTTTTAGTAGAGATGGGGTTTCATCATGTTAGCCAGGGTGGTTTCGATCTCCTGACCTCGTGATCCGCCCGCCTCGGCCTCCCAAAGTGCTGGGATTACAGGCATGAGCCACCGGATGTGAACTATTTTCTACTACTACCCACACAGAATACCAGACCGACACTCATGGGAGGATGGGCTCTGGAGGGAGGGCTCCCAGCCTTGTCAGATCCGATTGGTGGACATATAGACTCAATTGCCCTGTACCTTGAAAGGGGACCCCTAATGGAGATAAGATCCTAGGAAAGAGGGGCAGAGTAGGGGTCCTGATTGTCAGATTGAAGCTGGGGTAATACTTCTGATTTGTGAATTTTCTTAAAGAGAGGTGTTAAAAAACTTTGCATGAAAGAGCATGGGAGAGTGCCCTAAACTTGAGGGCAGAGCAACCTGTTATCAATACACTTTCTTGAGCAGAGTCTGAAGGAGAAACGAACACAGTCACAGAGTCCAAATCATTTGAGACGGTGCCCTGTATGTTCATCTCAAGGCATCTAGCTCTTACCCACAGAGAACCCTGACTCTGGGCTTCCCTCACTAAATATGTCTGTGACATCTGTATCCTTATGTGCTTATGGAAATGTTCACGTACACACCTGCAGATGTGATGACTGAAAAAAACGATTATTTATTCAGAGCTTTGTATTTAGTTTATGCTATAATAAATTCAGTTGTTATAAAAATGAATCTCTCTCCCTGCGGTGGAGTCTTTCACTCTGTCTAATGGTGTGGTTTACTCCAGTAATGTTGAATCAAACAACATCTTTACAAAGTTCCAGGCATTTTCTAACACCACAGATGCTATTATTCTCTGCTTTATACACAGGGCATTAGAGTTTACAAAATACTTTCATCCTTGTTCTCTCATTTAAGCCTCGTTAACAACCTTAGGAGGAAAGAAAGGCAAGGATTACTGTCTTTCTTCTTTTGATGAGGTACAAGGCTCTCCAGATGTCTCAGCAACCAGGACACATGGCCCATGGATGGAGGAGCTGGATTCAGACGCAGGTCCTTTATCAGCGAGATCCCTTATCAGCGAGATCCCTGCTGTGTCACTCTCCTACGTTGTTTTTCCTGAATGAAAAAAGAAGAAAAAAACCGTAGCGTTGAAAAACAAGATGACAGCAAGGCAAATGTCCAACGTAATTGCCATAATGAGCACAATTTCTTCCAGAAAGAGATTTTGGTGTCTCATGGAAGTTCTCTTGAACCTGACCATCAATCACAGAAAAGGCCAACTCCCACAGCTGAGGGAGGAAAATCATAACACCAGAGCCCTGTGAGCCCATTTCATGTGATTGGATAAAGCTCTGGTTTCTGACTTCAGTCTCCAGAAACAGAAAACTATATCCCTGCTTGATCTTTATTCAGACTTGCTTGGCACAGCTTTTCAGGTTCCTATAGATTTTCTTTTGGCTTTGAACTGTGCTCACTTCTCTATGCATAAACATTTGGAAAACTGCTGCCCCATAATATTCTGTCTGCCCTTTGGTTTCCATTAGACTTGTTAACAATGGCCTTTAAACTTTATTAGTAGAGTGAGTTTCTCCAAAATTAAACAAAGATAAAATTAACAACAAAACACAACTCTCCCGGAGTTGATGAAAGAGCCTTAGGAGTGAGCCACATGGCTTTGTCAAACACTCTGAGCTTGCTCTATCCTCAGGAAGACTGCATTTGCCATCCTCTCTGCCTTGAATGCTGCCCGCCACCAACCCCCTGTTGCCATTCCTGATTCCTTCTCCTTCAGATTTCAGCTCACTTGTCACTTCTTCCAAGAAGCCTTCCCTGACCACTCTGTCTAATGTTGCTCTTGCTCTACTACCGTGGTTTGTTTTCTGCATAATGCCTGTGCCACCCTTCAGATGACCAAGGCTGAACGAGTACTACTTGTTCAAGATCACATAATGGGGAAATGAATGAGCTGAGTCTATAATCTAGACCTACTGACTTCCAAATCAAGGTTCTTTACATTTTTCACATCTAGCCAGATTCTGCTAATTAAATTAGCTAATCTGTCAGGGAAAAGAATGCAGGATGCTGCAGAGCATTGTCCATGGTTGGATGAAAAGCACTCAAAGAGTCATCCAGACTCTCCCAGCTCTTTTCCTTGCTGTCTTGACTTTGAAGTGTTTCAATGCCATGAAAAATCTGATAAGTCACTGACCTGTGATAAAGGCTGCACACATACTTACCATGGACATTCTGCTGAGTTTAAAATTGTGGTTAAAGGGGGTTACACTGCAGAGAGGTCTCACATGTGTTGTACGTATTTCACACTGTACAATCCTAGGAGGCACCATTCATATTGTGCTGCAAGCCCAGGGTTATGGTTTTGCATCATATCGAGGAAGTTTTGTGGGTAAATGATGGCTTTTACCTTTGTAATTACAAACACATATATGCAATGAAAAGTCCCACCTGGGCCTGCTACAAGCAATTCCTAAGTCCTAGACCCTCTCTTGGCAGTGTCTCTTGTGCAGAACTTCCTCTCCTCTAAGCCCTTGGTTGTCACCACCTGCCTGATTGCAAGAGCCTCTTAACTAGTCTCCCTGACTGAGATCTTTCTTCTATTTTTTCTTCTCGAAGTCTCTATCTATTCTATTGCACAACTCTGATGATGTCATGTCCGTGGCCAGAAACCCTTAATGGTCTGAAATGTCTACCAGATAAAGTACACATTGCTTACTAAGGATTTCAAGTCCTTCTCCACTGGCCACATCTGGTTTCATCTCAGATCTTTTCCCTTATTGCCTTCTCTACTTCAGCAAACTGAATTTCCTATTACTCTCAGCACTCAGTCCTCACTTTCCCACCTCAATAGCTGATATGGTTTGGCTCTGTGTCCCCACCCAAATCTCACCTTGAAGTGTAATCCTCATGTGTCAAGGGTGGGACCACGTAGAGGTAATTGGATCATGGGGGCAGTTTCCTTCATGCTGTTCTTGTGACAGTGAGTGAGTCTCATGAGATCTGATGGTTTTATAAGTGTCTGGCATTTCCCCTGCTGGCACTCACTCCATCGTGCTGCCCTGTGAAGAAGGTGCCTGCAGCTGGGTGCGGTGGCTCATGTCTGTAATCCCAGCACTTTAGGAGGCCAAGGCGGGTGGATCACCTGAAGTCAGGAGTTCAAAACCAGCCTGGCCAATATAGCAAAACCCCGTCTCTACTAAAAATACAAAAATTAGCTGGGCATGAAGGCACCTGTAGTCCCAGATGCTTAGGAGGCTGGGACAGGAGAATTGCTTCAAGCCAGGAGGCAGAGGTTGCAGTGAGCTGAGATCTGCCACTGCACTCCAGCCTGGGCAACAGAGTGAGACTCTGTCTCAAAAAAAAAAAAAAAAAAAAAAGTGCATCCTTTACCTTCTGCCATGATTGTAAGTTTCCTGAGGCCTCCCCAGCAATGTGGAACTGTAAGTCAGTTAAATCCCTTTCTTTTATAAATTACCCAGTCTCAGATATTTCTTCATAGCAGTGTGAGAACAAACTACTACAGTAAATTGGTACCGAAATGGTAG
Organism: Pan paniscus; assembly: GCF_029289425.2. Taxonomy (NCBI): domain Eukaryota; kingdom Metazoa; phylum Chordata; class Mammalia; order Primates; family Hominidae; genus Pan; species Pan paniscus. The sequence goes on along the minus strand of NC_085926.1, from coordinate 191,317,826 downwards.
GGCGCTACTATAAGGATACCTGAAAATGTGGAAGCAATTTTGGAACTGAGTAACAGGCAGAGGTTGGAACAGTTTGGAGGGCTCAGAAGAAGACAGCAAGATGTGGGAAAGTTTGGAACTTTCTAGAGACCTGTTGAATGGTTGTCACCAAAATGATGATAGTAATATGGACAATGAGGTCCAGGCTGAAGTGGTCTTAGCTGGAGATGAGGAACTTCTTGGGAACTGGAGCAAAGGTGACTCTTGCTATGCTTTAGCAAAGAGACTGGTTGGCATTTTGCCCCTGCCCTAGAGATCTGTGGAGCTTTGAACTTGAGAGAGATGATTTAGGATATCTGGCAGAAGAACTGTCTAAGCAGCAAAGCATTCAAGAGAAAGCAGAGTGTAAAATTTTGGAAAATTTGCAGGCTGATGATGCAACAGAAAAGAAAAACCAATTTTCTGGGAAGAAATTCAAGCCTACTACAGCAATTTGCCATAAGTAACAAGGAGCTGAATGTTAATCACCAAGACAATGGGAAAATGTCTCCATGGCATGTCCATGGGGAAAATGTCCTTCATGGCAGCCCCTGCCATCACAGGCCCAGAGGCCTAAGAAGGAAAAATGGTTTCCTGGTCTGGGTTCAGGGCCCCCTTCCTCTGTGCAGCCTCCGGACATGGTGCTCTGATTCCCAGCTGCTTCAGTCCCAGCTGTGGCTAAAAGAGGCCAATGTACAGCTCAGGCTGTTGCTTCAGAAGGTGCAAGCCCCAAACCCTTGCGGCTTACACATGGTATTGGGTCTGTGGGTGCACAGAAGTCAAGAATTGAGGTTTGGGAACCTCCACCTACATTTCAGAGGATGTATGGAAACACCTGGGTGTCCAGGCAGATGTTTGCTGCAGGGGCAGAGCCCCCATGGAGAACCTCTGCTACAGCAGCGTGGAAGGGAAATGTGGGGTTGGAGCCTTCACAAAGAGTCCCCTCTGGGGCACTGTCTGGTGGATCTGTGAGAAGAAGGCCAACATCCTCCAGACCCCAGAAGGGTAGATCCACTGACAACTTGCACTGTGAGCCTGGAAAAGCCACAGGCACTCAACACTAGCCTATGAAAGCAGTCAGGAGGGGCCTGTACCCTGCAAAGCCACAGGGAGCTTGGGTAGAGCTGCCCAAGGCTGTGGGAGCTCACCTTTTGCATCAGCATGACCTGGATGTGAGACAGGAGCCAAAGTAGATCATTTTGGGATTTTAAGGTTTAATGACTGCCCGACTGGATTTTGGACTTGCATGGGGCCTGTAGCCCCTTTGTCTTGGTCCAATTTCTCCCATTCGGAATGGGTGTATTTACCCAATGCCTGTACCCACATTGTATCTAGGAAGTAGCTAATTTGGTTTTGATTTTACAGGCTCATACCTGGAAGGGACTTGCCTTGTCTCAGGTGAGACTTTGGACTTGAACTTTGGGTTAATGCTGGAATGAATTAAGACTTTGGGGGACCATTGGAAGGGTGTGATTGTGTTTTGAAATGTGAAGACATGAGATTTGGGAGGGCCCAGGGGCAGCATGATGTGGTTTGGCTCTGTGTCCCCACCCAAATCTCACCTTGAAGTGTAATCCCCGTAATCCCCATGTGTTAAGAGTGGGACCAGGTGGAGGTAATTGGATCATGGGGCAGTTCCTGCCATGCTGTTCTCATGATAGTGAGTGAGTCTCACAAAATCTGATGATTTTATACATGTCTGTCATTTCCCCTGCTGCCACTCACTCCATCCTGCTGCCCTGTGAAGAAGGTTCCTGCTTCTCCTTTACCTTCCACCATGATTGTAAGTTTCCTGAGGCCTCCTTAGCAATGCAGAACTGTGAGTCAATTAAACCTCTTTCGTTTTATCAGGTATTTCTTCATAGCAGTGTGAGAATGGACTAATGTAATACCTTGGCTCGTGTTTTCTCTTTTGGGGCGTCAGTAATTCTTACTTTCATCTTGACACATCCAAATCCCACTCATTTCTCAGTAATAATATCCCATTAGAATACCACCTGACCTGCCAAGCCAGAAAGAAGCTCTCTTTTTCTACACAACCATCACATTCTACATATCTATCCTTTGTGTGGCTTGCAGTTTTGTTGTTGTTGTTGTTGTTGTTTTTGCCTTGCATCATGGTCCTGTAGTGCCTTAACATACCATATCTCCCACCCACCCAACCCCACTTCAACTAGAGAGTACATTCTGTGAGGCTAGGGGCCAGGCCTGAGTTGTCTCATCTTCCCATCCTTCACCTAGCACAGAGCTATGGTTAGGGGCTCGGCAAGCAGCTGTCACATGATTACATAAAAAATGTAATCATTGGGATATTTTGTTGATTTATTTCTCATCCTTTGTCTGTGAACATCTGTTTTTCATCCAGTACACTGAAGCTTAACTCAACAATAGGGCTATGAATAAAAACAACGAGAAGTATAAAGTATAGTGATTTCAATGTTGTGTTTAATAAGTTTGGCTATTTATATAGTGAGGATGTAGAAGTGTGGTGTGGAATTATAAGAGTTAGGTGTGTGCTACAAAGACTATCTCAATGTGTAGAAGACACTACAGGCTTATTTGCATGAGAGTGCAAGGGCCCACATAGGAAGATACTAAACCCCAAAGAAGATAAAAGATAAAGAGTTGAGCCAAACAAACTTGTTGAAACCCAAACATTGGATATAAGGGAAAGCGCAAAGTTTGAGGACAATAGGGTATGAATTTTTCCGTCTGTGGCCTGGTTTCACCCTATCTTTAGGACTCTTGCAAGGACCATTGGAAAAGAACGCTATGACAAAAAAAGTTATGTAGAGATAGAGACAGACAGACACACACACACATACGTGTATGTGTGTGTGTGTGTGTATACATATATATGAAGCATGCGCAAGAGAGATCCACTCTGTGATCTGTGGTCTGCATGCCAGAGTGTAATAAAAGCAAGGTGGAGAAAATCCCCCTGTGGCCTCCGTCACCTGGCAGTGATGTGACTGTGGGAACACAAGTGGAAGATGTGTGTTTCTTTTTTTTTCTTTCTTCTTTTTTTTGAGGCAGAGTTTTACTCTTATTGCCCAGGCTGGAGTGCAATGGTGCAATCTTGGCTCACTGCAACCTCTGCCGGGTTCAAGCAATTCACCTGCCTCAGCCTCCCAAGTAGCTGGGATTACAGGCGCCCGCCACCACGCCTGGCTAATTTTGTATTTTTAGTAGAGACGGGGTTTCACCATGTTGGTCAGGCTGGTCTCAAACTCCTGACCTCAGGTGATCCACCCACCTTGGCCTCCCAAAGTGCTGGGATTACAGGCATGAGCCACCACCCAAGAGATGCGTGTTTCTAGTGGCTGATGCTATCACACACAGAAGTACAGGTGACATAAAGAGTCTTCGCATATCTATAAGTGGCTAAAGGAGAAAGAAAGTGGTTAAGAGAGATAGAGAAGGGCCAAGGATGATACAGGGTATCTGTGCACATCATGGAGGCCTGGGGTCCCCTGCCACCAACCTCAGGGTCAGGCAATGCCCCCAGCAAGCCTGACCATGGAAGCAGCCGTGACAATCTCGAAGCAGTGGCCTGTGGCCACACAGACTGTGAGAGGGAAGGGCATGGTGTCACAGGAGCACAGCACACTGTGCAGCACGTGCGGAGGATCCCTGTGAACCTCTCAATGACTCAGGAGGGACTCCAGAGCAGTGGGGTTTCCAGGGTCCCATTTTTGACTATGGTCCCGGGTTTACATGGCCACGGAAACACAGGTTATAAGATAGGAAAGGCATCTCCCCACAAGGTGAATGCCCACTTGGTGAAAGTCCGCACGAGGACGGTCACAGGGAGAATCCTCTCAGAAAGCACCGCAGAGCCTCAGGGCCACCATGTGTTCCTGGTGTGCTCAGGAACTAAACACAATACAAGATGGAGTGACTCCCAGCTGGCTGAGTGCTCTTCCTGAAAGCCGAGCCAGTTTTCTCTTCACCCAGCCCAAGGTTAGCCTTGAGAATTTCATAAAGGCTTAAATAACCTCCGGAATTCAGTCACAATGCATGACTAATTGGTAACTTGATCTGGGGATAATTTTGTAGGCTTGGATCCTCCCTAGATGGTTCCTGGAATCCAGGTGGTCTGGATGCCAAGAGTTATACATGGGAAAATCCAAATCTTTGTGTCTGCCCACATCTCAGTCTCGTGCAGCAGTCAGGGAGGTTCACAGGTGGCCCAGGGCACAGTGGGTGGCTCAAGGCAGCAGGAGTCTAGCTGTACGTAGGCCTGTGTGGGGGCAGAACTGGCCTTGGGGGCATTGGATGCCATGCTAGCCAAAGCCTCAGACTTTGACCAGTGTCCCAAGTCTGACCTTATCATTAGAGGCCACACAGTTCTTCAACAAAGTTCATCTCAAAGGTGACCCTTTTGGGGCAGTGGCATATGGCAGGTTAAAGGTACAAGTTTAGGAATCAGACAGATATGAGTTCTAATCCAGACTTCTCGGAGTTGCCATTTTGAGCAAATTAGTCACTATGTCTGTGTCTTAGTTTCCTTCACTGTGAAATAGTAAGAAATACTATATTGATCCCCGACCCCAGTCTCTGTCACAGAGCTCCTAAAACCCTTGTAATTTCCTGAGCAACAAGCATGCCAGGAGAACCTTTTGTTCTAATGTTTAGTCTCTGTTCAAGTTCTGAGAGAGAGCTCCTAACACCCGTGCAGGTATGGGTGACAGGGGAATCCTTTGTTCTAGTATTTGGCTTTTGACCTCAATTCCTAATGAAGAGCTCCTAAATTCCTAGAAATTTCCTGGTGATAGGAACATCTTTTGTTCTAAAGAGGCAACTCTTAGTGGGCTCCTGGATAGGAACTGGCCACCAGAAAGACCAAGCCATAGTTAGAAGCTTGGAGCTTTCAGCCCTACTGTCCACTCACCAGAGAGGAGAGGGGCTGGAAGTGGACCTAATAATTTGTCATGCTTACATGATAAACCCTCCATACAAATGTCTGAACTATGGGGCTCAGAGAGCTTCCAGCTTGGCAAACACGTCCACATGCAGGGAGGGTGGTGCACACCAACTCCACAGGGACAAAGCTCCTGGACTCGGGACCCTGCCAGACCTTGCCTGTGTATGTCTTCATCTGGCGGTTCATCTGTATCCTTTATTATATTTCTGAATAAACTGGTAAACACAAGTAAAGCATTTCCTGAGTTCTGTGAGTCATCCTAGCAAATTAATCAAACCCATGGAGGGGCTAATGGGACTCCCAGTTTATACCCAGTTGGTCAGAAGCATAGGTGACAACCTACAACTTGCAATGGGTGTGTGAGGTTGGGGCAGTCTTTTGAGACTAAGTCCTTAATCTGTGGGATTTCATACTATCTCTAGGCAGATAGGGTCAGAATTCAATTGTATCATAGGACATCCAGCTGGTGTCCACTGGAGAACTGCTTGGCTTACATCTGATGTCAAAAGTGTTGTGTTGAGTGATGTGTGAGAGTAGGGAAAACAATTTGTTTTTTCCTATATCTCCAATTGGCTATTGGTATGAAAATATTATTTATGATCTCATTGATAATAGCAAAAATCAAAGGAGATTAAATGTGGCACATAATTTCTTTTTCTTCATCTCTCAAACTTTAAGGAAGCTTCTTAAGTCTTGGCTTTACACATGATATAGCTATTTATTGTGTCGTGGGAGTCAGTAAAAGAACAAATTGAAGAATGCATGAATGAAGAATGAGTGAAATAGTGAACATACTATTGACTTCCAGGAATTGAATGCATTTAATTCTATTTTAATGCAATTGTAGTTATCCATGTTTTACTGTTTGTTTAAATTATGTTTTACTTAGACTATTTATTCTTATTTTATTTAAATAACATACAGAGCAACCTACCTCTAGCCTTTGTTTGCAGATTTAACTACTTATGCTTTGAATGAGTCAGCTTTCTTTTGCAGCTCTTCTTATCCCATCATCTAACTATCCTGAAGAATGGTTTTTTAAACTGGCAGTTTCTGGATAATTTCCAAATCTATGAGATCTCCCTTGAGATGCAAAGACCTGTGCAAGACAGCCCAGATTTGGACATATTTGTAGGTTATGTTTAGTTTCGTTGTTTTTTGTTGTTGTTGTTGTTGTTGTTTTTGCTGTCACGCCATGTGATAGCTTACTTTCTCCATAGAATAGTCCACAGAAATTCATAGGCTTCTTTTTGGAACATGACTCTCCAACTTGACCCATCATGAAAATCCTCAAGGAGCTTATTAGAAATAAATTCCTGAGCCCGATGAGACATATATTGAATCATAATCTCTAGGATGGGTCTTGGGGAGCTATATCTTTATCAAGCTCTCCAGGTGATCTAACGATGGATCAGGTTTAGAAACCATAGTCCTAAAAGAACAACTTAGATTATTTTCTTTCAAATGTGCTATCTTGCACTTGTCCCTATGGAGACTCATCTACAATTTTTTCTGCCACTCACCCTGCATTGAGAGAACTTTTTGTGGTACATTTCCTTTGTAAATTCTGTTTGTCACTGTGCATTCTCTACCTTACATTACAAAAGCAGTCCCTGGTGAAAGGAAATCCTGCTGACAGACTTCTCTCCCTTGAGGTGCGCCCATTTATCCCTGCTCTTTGTTAGAGCTCTAAGTACTGAACTATTGACAAAACAATCACCTGGTGGCTGAGTTCAATGGGGAAAAGCATTGCCTTGATCCATGGACGAAAACACAGAATGGGGTTTAGTTACTTGTATTCTTCAAATTAGTTGAAAATTTATGCAAAAACTCCACAATATTCTTTTTTCAGACGGAGTCTCACTCTGTCACCCAGGCTAGAGGGCAGTGGCGCAATCTTGGCTTACTGCAACCTCTGCCTCCCGGGTTTAATCAATTCTCTGCAGCCTCCCAAGTAGCTAGGATCACAGGCCCCTGCCACCATGCCCAGCTAATTATTGTATTTTTAATAGAGATGGGGTTTCACCATCTTGGCCAGGCTGTTCTTGGACTCCTGACCTCGTGATACACCTGCTTCAGCCTCCCAGAGTGCTAGAATTACAGGCTTGAGCCACCGCGCCCAGGCAAAAACTCCAGTTTCTGAGATACACAAACTAATCCACCCTCCAGATAAGGGAGAAAAAGAATAACTGATCCTGGACCATTCTCTGGTTTGAATATTTTAAGGAAATCCTCATCTCGCCAACTAGGTTAGATCATCTGCAATTGAGTAGTAACAAATCAATTTGCCTTGCAACATCAGTTTAGAGATTATTCTCCTTAAGATAGATCTTGTGATCTGACTCATTCTGGAAGGCCTCTGTCCATTCTCCGTCTTTGTAACCACCGCACCTCATCACAGCTGTTTTCTTCCTTCTTTTGAATCCACAAATACAGTTGAACTCCTGTTCTTTCAGTAGCCACAATAGTTTCGGAAATGCTATTGTCCTCTGCCCAGCACCATTTACTGGTCTCAATGGTTGTGAGCGTTTTTAGCAGCAGTGAGGGGAGAAGAGGTGGGAGTTTAGTCTTCACCAAGGCATTGACCCGACTACACTGGGGCACGTGTTTGGCCACTGGTCTGACGCAGGTTGGTGACTTAACTGACAAACACAGTTAACACTGGACAGTCATTCTCACTGGCACTTACTGTTCTCATCAGACAAGTCATACAACTGGGAGTTTGTGTGGATTTGTTCCTGTGGCCAGTCATGTGGAAGGCCTTCCAGAATATTAAATTAAGCAGACATTCTGTTCCCCTGCAGCTAATACACAGAGCACGGGGGCAGCATGGCATATGCTTTGACAAGCTTAAAATCCTTGACAATAGTGAACAGATTTCCAGGAACAGAAGGTGACCTGTTGAATTATCCTGGAACAATTCTAACACCTTAAGGAGAAAGAATGGTCAGACCAAACTCAGCATGGTTACATGGACAATTTTAAATTAAGGAGAAAAGACACTGGAGATTTTGAAGTGAGAGAATTGAGTAAGAGGTGAGAGAATGGGACGATGCAGGTGGTTTTCCTCCCCAGAGAAAGAATGGGTTGTCGGTACCTACAGATGTAGTGAGTACAAACATTAGACACGCTTAGTTCTTTTCTTAAGTTGAGTTCCCCAGAGGCAGACAGCAAGACCTGGATTTATATATAAATATTTTATGAAGGAAGTGTTTCCAGGAGAAGCTGGTAAGAGAGTGAAAGACAATAAAAGTAAGAATGTGATTTTGGGCAGAGTCTTTATTTCAAACTGATGCTGCCAGGGAGCTTTGGAATGTAAACATTTCTTCACTCTGTCCCAACTATTGGCAAGGAAACAGCTTCAGACTTCTGCCTTGTCCGTCACTGGCTCAGGGCTGCCTGAGCAGGGTGGGGGTGGGGAGCAAACTTCGGGTCTTTGGTAGAACAGTCAAAGGGGCTCAAGGGCAACCCTCTGAAGAGAGTCAGAAGAATAGGTCATTAGAAGAAAAGCACACAAATGCCTGTGAAGGCATCAAAGACATCCAAGAAGATCTGAGCAGACTGCAGACAGTATCTGTCACTGAGTAACACAGGAAAAGCATATTCCCTAGGCAGGAAAAGAGTCATTTATTCATCACACAATATTTTTTGAGCACCTAATCATATATGCCTCTCCCTATGCTAAGTGCTTGGATTTGAAGATGAATGGCTCTTTTCCTTGAATGTATTAAGAACTATTCTTTACTTACTTATCAAATGTTATGGGAATAGTCCCCAAAGCAAAGTTGTTAGACTCAAGGACAGTGAAGGTCACCCAACCTGGGACATATGAAGCATTTGGAAAATAGAATTGACTCCATGAGAAAGTAAATCAATTAATATTTATTCGATGACTGAAAAGGCAGTTTTTTAAAAAATCCAAAACACAAGGAATTAAATTTTAAAAATTGCTTCAATAATCCACAACATATTAACAGTATTTGCAACATATCAAGCCTCATTTTACAATAAAAACCAAGCAGAGCATAGAATTTAGTTCAAGTTCTGGTTCTTGACTCCCATGAGGGGCATGGAAGAGCTAGCTCAGCTACCTAAGCTTGTGTCTCTGCCCCTGTGGAGGGTAGCTACAGCCATTCCTAGAATAAGAGTAGAAATGAGGTTGGGTGTGGTGGCTCATGCCTGTAATCCCGGCACTCTGGGAGGCCGAGATGGGTGGATCCCCTGAAGTCAGGAATTTGAGACCAGCCTGGCCAACATGGTGAAACTCATTTTAGTCTCCACTAAAACTACACAAATTAGCCAGGTGTAGTGGCAGGCGCCTGTAATCCCAGCTACTCAGGAGGCTGAGGTCGGAGAATCTCTGGAACCCAGGAGGCAGAGGTTGTAGTGAGCCGACATTGCCCCACTACACTCCAGCCTGGTTGACAGAACAAGACTCCATCTCAAAAAAAAAAAAAAAAAGAGTAGCAATGAGAGATCCAGAGAAAACTTACCAGCAGAGGTGGAGGAGTCGTTTCTTCATTGATGAGGAGTCAGCTATGAGTGGGTAAAAGGGAATATTTTTTTTCTTTAGCTTCACCTGCTGTAATCAGAAGTCCCTGGGCAGCCTTGCTTTCTAACAGAAGCTGCATATATTCCAAGAATCAATCTCTTTCAAACTTCCTAACTTCTGGCAACAGATTCTGAATCATCCAGTTTCTATCAGAGGAATTCACCTCAAAGGATCCTGCTAAACAATGAATGGTCATACCTATATGGGTGGTACCTATGTATATCAGTTACAAGCCACGCCTGAACCTGGCGAGGAGAGATGAGCTTGCCAAAGAGTCTTTTGTAAAATAGGACACAAGAGCAGCTGGAGGAAAAGTAGAGAATATGTAAGACTTGGACTTGAGAACATGGCTCCTGTAGACTGAGCTCAAGGGCAAGGTTTGTACCTTATTCATCTATGGATCCTCATTTTAGGACCTAGAATAGTGTTTTGCATATGGCAGTTTTCCACAGTTATGGGCAGAATTTAACTGAGGAGAGCCCAATAAGTTGAAGAACTACTATTGAACCTCCAGTGGTTGCTTTTTGGCAATAATATAAAATCTAATTCCCTCTCCACACTGTTCAGACTTCCATTCCCTGGCTCCAATTTAGTCTAGTCGTCTTAGAGGTTTTTCTTCCGGGGATCTTCTTCACAAATAGAAGAAGACAGAGTGCACATTCTAAGTTGTCATTTTTTTATGGTAAGTGCACATTTTAGTTCATACTTGAAATATATTTCTGAATTTGAATAATATCTGGGTGGATCACCTGAGGTCGGGAGTTCAAGACCAGCCTGGCCAACATGGAGAAACCCCGTCTCTACTAAAAATACAAAATTAGCTGGGCGTGGTGGTGCATGCCTCTAATCCCAGCTACTCGGGAGGCTGAGGCAGGAGAATCGCTTGAACCCGGGAGGCGGAGGTTGCGGTGAGCTGAGATCGCGCCACTGCGCTCCAGCCTGAGCAACAAGAGTGAGACTCCGTCTCAAAAATAATATCTTTAAAACTGAGATTTATTTTGCTTTTCAAGTTTTGGTTCGCTTTTTGAAAAAAGTATGGGTCAAGAAAATAAAATGTTCCATGAGTGAAATGATTTAATAATTGCCCGAATTTTACCTTTTGCCTCTGTTTTCATTACATTAAAATTCATTTATTAGTTGCTATAATGTTATTATTAATTAAAATGTATACATTTTTCTCCTTTAGTAAAAAATATCTTAGTATAGTTGAAAAGCATTGATTACTTCTTTATGTACAGTAATCTTTATTTTTTATTTTTAAAAATCATTTTTACTGGCATGATTACGTATACAAAATTCAATAAAAGACCATTTTACTCTCTATGTTTATTTTCTGGCCATTGCTATTAATTGTATCTCACACTTAAAAAATTTATCACCTAGACAAGGGGGACGTAAAGAACGATCTTCTCTGCGCGCCAAATATGTCCACAACGTCGCTTTGCTTCCTGGGGTCCTGTGACTCTGTTGGCTCTGCACACTGCCCTGGGCACTCTGGCTTCCTTCCTGGCCACCAACTTCGGGGTTTTGACACCTGATATTCCTTTTACTCAGAACCCTCTTTGCCCAGGTAGCCATGTGCCCTTAGCTCCTCCGGTCTTTGTAGTGTCTTCCCTGACCACCTGGTTATTATTAATATTTTTACAAAGTATTTGTATCTTTATTCAATTAAATTAAAACACACCTGCCAGGTATATTATATAACATTCACTATATACATATGACTTAGGCAATGCAAGATAATTCTAGATATGTTGATTACTCAAATATGAGTAAAACATGAATGGTGTCAGGGATGCCCAGCAAATGCTCCTTTTCACATTGGGTGCCTGCGTTTCCATGGTATGGTTAGAGGGATAGCTATGAGCCACGACATGGATTCCCAGTAAACTTTTGTGGGAGAAGGAGGGAAAATGACGATCTAGCAATCTAGCATAGATGAACAGTCTCCTAAATGCAAATAGAATACTTGACAGTTACATTTTTAAAAAAGTTCTTCCATCATGTTAATGACACAAAAATTCTCTTTTTTGAAGACAACACCACCACATTTTGTTTGGGTCTGTGGGGACAGGTGGGGGAATGCTTTTAAAATTGGTATAATTATTCCTAAAACAGCAATGGGCTGGGTGTGGTGGCTCACGCCTGTAATCTCAGCACTTTGCGAGGCTGAGGTGGGCAGATCATTTGAGGTCAGGAGTTCGAAACCAGCCTGGCCAAGATGGTGAAACCCCCATCTCTACTAAAAGTACAAAAATTAGCTGGGCGTGCTGGTGGGTGCCTGTAATCTCAGCTACTTGGGAGGCTAAAGCAGGAGAATCGCTTGAGCCCAGGAAGTGGAGGTTGCAGTGAGCAGAGATTACGCCATTGCACTCCCGCCTGGGGGACAGGGCAAGACTCTGTCTCAAACAAACAAACAAAAACCAAAAAAGTGTGTCTTTGGTGAAGCCTCAGTACCCATTCAGTTCACTGTAATAATCTGTAATAAAACAGGACTGTAGTACGGTGCTGGGCCTTGATTTCAACGAGCGGACCACCTTACTTAACATGCAACTCCACATGCCCTCCCACTCCCCACTCCCCTCACTTCTGACCCCCACCAGCATTGCCTCTTCACTTTCTTAACCTGATTTCTGTCCATGGCAATACCACTATCTGTCAAACTGTGGGTTTTACTTATTTACTTGCTTTGTCAGTCAGTTCCTGCTCCCTGAAAAGTCAACATTATCTGCTTTGATCACTGCTGTCCTCTCAACACCTTGAACAACGTCTAATAGGAAGTAAGTCCTCAATACATATTTGTTCAAGAAATTAATGAAGAAGCATAAAATGAAGAGACCTTTGAACCATCTAAAGCATAAGGCAAATTTGACTTAAGTAAAATGTTCCGCACATGTGCATATGTGCATTATTCTTGGGGAGGGGGGGAACCTACACATTTCCTCAGGTTCTCAAAGTTCTCTGTGACCCCAAGCAGGTAAATAAGCTGCTAGGCTAGACACACTTGTTAGTCCTTTGAGCAGCTAGACTCCATGCCTCTCTCTCTCTTCTAGCCTTTTCTCTGGTCACCCTCTCTGGCCCATTCCATTATTCCTCCTATAGTGGAGTCGTGTTCTTTTATTCTTTGTTTACTAGCCTATCAACTCATAACGGCAGGATTGTCATCTGATTCATTTCTGCCCACCCACGCTTCAGTCTTAACACTAGTCTGATAAGCTTAGAAGCTGTTTGTTAAATGAATTAACAGGACAAGTAGAGGTTAAGGAATAATACAGGAAGCCTCCATTTACAGTTTGGGGTTTTTGTATGTGTGTACCCAGACAAGATATAATTTTATTTCTACTCATCTAAGGCTTGCTACAGATCACCAAATTCTCAATTTGCTGATCTCCAAAATAGAAATTTGAGGTAGGGATTGGGAAAGGTTACAATCATACTTTCACCTTGAACAGCCCATATTTGTGTTTCTAAAGGGAGCTCCTTCTATTTTGTTCTAATCTGTAGAGAATGTGTGAGTTATTCTGATTCAGTGGTGGTTAGGGGTGAAAGAAGCAAGGGTTGGTTGGCTCTGCTTATGAATAGACTGAGTGCAATTCAAGAGAGGGCATGTGATTCCATATTTCAGATAGAGGACAAGTCGTGTATCAAAATTCAAGTATTTTCTTAACCTTTGTGGTTCTTGCAAAGAGCTTCTGGCATTGTCACTCAGTCAGGTATCACAGGCCACTCCATACCCTGGTACCAGATGTAGAACCTCTCAGATTTCCACAGATGCTCTTTATTTCTGCAGTCATGCAGGCCTTCATCACTTCTGCCATGTGTGGCAGTCACCTCTGCTTGATTTTGTTCTCTCACCAGACTCACCAGAGTCCCTTGAGATCTAGGCTGATCTATCTTCACCCGTCTCTCAGATGATCATTGGGGCTGTGTGGCTAGGTAACCCCAAACCCACTTTCTATTCTTCCTGCCACACTGGTGGACCACACTCCTAGTCAACTTTGCAAGTAGATGTGGTCACCTAACTGAGTTCTAATCAATCTTCTAGCGTAAGTTCAGAGTAACTCTTCCAGGATGAGTCCATGGAAACTTTTATTTACTATCCTCCATGAAGTCCCCCTTTTATATAATCAAGGCAGCCTTGGAAGCCACGTGTTGAAAATCGTGGAGCCACAGATGGAAGGAGCCTGGATCTCCAAGATAGAATGTTCCAGTAGGACTCCATTTGATGGGTGGAGAAAAATATCAAGAGAGCTTGAAAATCTAGAGAAGACATCCAACTCTGGATAAGTCTCCCCCTTACTTCATGGGAAAATAGGGGATGAGAATCTTGTCTCTGCCAAATAGGAGGGTGAGGTATGGTTCTAACCAACCTCACCACGTCCATTGTGTCTTCGTCGAATAAGCCTCGTGGACTAGAGGTGGTGACGCACCCTCTCTCCCTAATCCATGTCATCCCCATGTCTCTCACCTCTCTAGCATTCAGAGCAGAGTTCTAGAGAAAATACGGCAGCAGAGCAGGTAGCCTTTCTTGGTGGAAATACGCTGGACTGTGAGGCAGGGAACCGGGCTTGAGCCCTGGATCTGCTGTTATCTCACTGTGCCTCTTTAAGCAAAATTTGCCCATCTTTTTGTTTTCTGGAAATTGTGTTCCAGGTCAGGGATTGTGGAAGAAGATGAAACACTCTCTCAGTCATTTACTTCCTCTGGCTTCACTCTGATAGGAAAGCTGTTCAGCGGTCTATGACTTTGCTTCTTGAGGGATGATCAGTTCTTCAGGCCCCTGTGTGAAGTGGACATTTTACTCTTTCTTCCTTTCTGAGTCTCTCATTGCTCTCTTCCCTCCCTTCTTGTCTCTGAAGGCCCCTGCTCTTATGCTGTATGGTGCTGACAGCTTCCTTCTTATTAGGACAGAGTTTGCCTTTGTGGTTCATCAGGATGCAGTTTTGCTTCTAGTCATAGGCAACAGGGAATCTGACCTCTTCAGATGGAAAAGATCTAAAGAATTCCAGCTTAAGTTATGACCTCCTGAACTCTATGGCTAGAAATACTAGTGTGATCCGGAAGAGGCCACTGCCACCATTCCTGAGGCTGCTCCTCCCAGAAGAGATGCCCTCAACCCTCCAGCGCGTGTATAAACACAAAAGGTGACTCTTCCACCCATGTGCCTACAAGGGACTGGCTAAGCCATTGAGGCATGACTGGATCTTCACGTTGCTTATGGGGGTCTGGCATTAGGTCCTATAAGCTATAATGCCTGTTGCAGACCTTCCAGGAGGCAGGGTTTAATGCCATGTGATTACTTTCTTCACAGAGCTTGTCCTCTGGTGGCTAAAGCAATGCTCAGTACTTAAAGACCCTCGAGATTATCTAATACAAACTTTGCCCTGATGAATCCATCATATGGTAAATGGGCCCAATGTCAGCATTCACATCTCTGGGACCTGGAAGCTCAGTGCCTCCAAGACATTTATGAGCATTGGGATTATTCAAAGACTTTAATTTGAAGTGGGTATTTTGTACTTGTACAGGGCAAAGAGTGCTTGTTCCTCAGTGGGAAGGAGCTGAGGCCTTGGGTCTTGGCCGGTGGACAGACAAGAGTCCAGCTCGCCATGGTTGACAAGCTCTTCTTGAGCACACCTTTGTTTGCATTTCCATCATAATTATTACTCATCACTTCCCATCTTTCTAGTCTCAAGTCTTACTTTTATTCCCCTTAATGCCCCGAATAGGTGCTCCTTTCCCACCTCGCTTGACCCTTTCCACACCTTCTGCTCCCAGCCTAGACTGTGCTCACCAGATGCCACTGTCCCCCATTCTTTCTATCTGTTAACTTCTGCTTATCTTTGAGATGTCAGAATAAATGTCACTTCCTTTGGGAACCTGTTTGTATTCCATTAAATCTGAGTTTAGTATATTTCCCAATTAAGAGGCTGCTTAGTTATCTGTCATTCCCAAGTAACTATAAACTCTCTCAGGATAGGGGCTCTTTCCTTTACACCATTGTATTAGAGGGCCTAGCACATTGTCTGGAACATCTGTTTTCCAGTACATAATTGTTGAGTAAAAGTGGAATGGAGTCAAGACCAGTGCTATGTATATCTTTGGACTATATGTAACAGAAAACCCAAGCAAGAGTGGCTTTATGAGAATGTTTAATTGTGTATTTAATGTGGTGTTTAGGGGTAGGTAGGTCCATGAATCAGTGGTGTTATAAGCATATAACTTCTTTTGTCCTTTTCTCACCGTAATTTTCATGGTGATTTGCATCCTCCTCACCACCTAAAGATGGCTACCATGCTGCAAGCATTGCATTTTCATGGATCACTTTCAAAGAAAGGCAGAAAGGAGAAGACGGAAAAAAATGTTCTTCTCTCTGTTTCATCAACAAGATAACCTTTCCCACAAGACCATGTCTTTCTCTTCTATTTCATTGTTTAGAACTGGGCCACATGCCCACCCATAGACAAATCATTGACTCATCTTGGTGCTTTTAGCTGAAGTCATGCTGCACAAAGTTGGGGTTCTTTCAGCAAGAAATACAAGTAAATAGCTGATGGGTAAGAAGTGAATGATAGCCACCACTCGTGTCTTTAATGAAGTTTTACTAAAATCCAGAACTCCTTTCTTCAAATATGCATTTTACCTTAGATTGGTACTACTTACAAGGCAACATTCACACTGGCACATTATACTTCAGTATGGGTACCTCGGGAGCCTCTGGCATGAAGAGCTGTAGTTGTCTTCCTGTTTATTCTCATCAGCCACTTTCTCCTGGCCAGAGAGCACGGTGACCTCTCCTGAACACCAAGTTGGACACTTATGCCTGCTCAAGGCAATCAGTGACTATTTCAGTCAGCAGAAACAGCCAAGTATCATCCCTAATAGTTTTCATTCCCAGCAAATTTTCTTCCATAGTCAAAGTGCAAGGATACAATAAGAGCCAATAAAATGACAAAAGTTTTCATCACAAGCAAATTAACTGACTCTGGAATGGATCACAGTATACCTATTTTCTAATCAAAATATCAAATTCAGTGGTGTTGAAATTTGGGCTATATCCTTAATCCTCGGACTTTCTAGCATCTCTTCCCTCCACATACTTTGCTCATTTGAAAACTTTTGTAAACGCTAAAGAGAAAATGAAAAGAATCAAGTTATTAATATAGTTTACTTTTTAAAGCCTCTTTCTTCTTGGTTAGTGTAATGATTGTGATGATGATTATTTCTCTCTTAGTGACTGTGGTGGGTGCTATCGTTGGCTTTTTATGACTATCATCTTAAATCTTTATATTACTGTATAGTTATTATTGACATTTTATGTACTAGAAACTGAAATTCCAGATTTTAAGTGATTTGTCCAGGGTCTTCAGTGAAGCACGGATTAGAACTCAGATTTTTCTAATTCCAAAATGATTCCTACATTCTCTATCATGAGCCTACCTCCCTTCCTTCAATTCTCATTGTCACCCCCAATATGTTCATTACTTTTTCAAAGTCTGCAGGGTTTTTATACATCTCTCACTGGCTAATCCTTTTATCTTAGGTTTTTAGCAAAGTGACTATTCTCATTCCTTGGCCGAGACATTTATGGATCGCATACAAAATGATTTCTCCTTCTAGTTTGCCAACTTCTTCCCCCGTCATTCCTCAGGTCTTGAGGCACTCATATCTAGCTCAATAAACAAACACTAGGAAAAAAACCCACAATAACCAGATTAACAGACCAATCCTGTTCCTGAGAAGATTTTCTCTCTTTCCTTTGTTAGTCTAATAGGCAAGGTGTGTACTAAGAGATTTTAAAAGCACCTGAGAAGAGCAATCACAAGTTGTGACGATTCCAAGTTCACAGAAGCCCAAGGGATTTTGACATTTCTCCAAGGAGTTAGCCAGAAGAGATCCTCGCCGGTTGGGTTTAGATGGAAGAGAACAGTAAGAAGGACCATCGGGCTTTGCTCAACCAGGGAGAGGAGGATGAACTGGTGAGTCTTCCCTTTATTTTATTAGTCTTCTCAAAGAGCCCAAGGCGGTGAGTATGGGCTACAGCTGAATTAGAAGATAGAGTGTAGCATTTATGCTTCAGGCTTTGGAACCTTGAAAGGTTTCAGTCTGGTAAGGTTCCTTAAGGGCTGCAAAGCACCATTTTATTGTGGGGAAACCTGCAGGGGCTGAGAAACTTGTGACCTCTGGATGATAGAATTCTTGCCATCTTCATATGAACCTGTGATGTTTCCTCGGACATTTACAGTATTTGCAGAGCCCCGCATGGTGCTCAGTGGGGTGTCTCCCCCTTATTATCTGAATTGCTATGTGATGGAACAAACTCTATTGAAAACAAGAACTCTTTTATTCTCGTGCTTTGGGTATGTATGCATAACCTAGGCTTAGGGGACTCTGGGCTGAAGTCATGCTTTTTATAAGCACAGAGAGAAGTTTTAAGCATCAATTACTAAAGAAGGAGTAGAACATGGCCTGGGATTTTTAACACATATTTTAAACATTTCTCATGTCTCCAATTTTTTCCCCACTGCTGTTTTCATCAAACACACACACACACACACACACACATTTAAAAATAATTAAAAAGTTGAAAACTATAGTGTTTATTTGGTGCTGAGGTGTTTATGATTTTATATAATCCTCAGAACTCAGTGATGAAAGAACTAATCCTATTTAATTGAAAAGAAATCTGAGACCAGGGAGGTTAAATAACTTGCCCAAGGTCATTAGCCTGCAAGGGACAGGCTGGGAATCCAGCCGACTCCTTCTCCACATCCCGTGCTGTTCACCATACAACAGTGGCTCCAGCTAGACAATGAAGAAAGGAGACAGAGACAGACGGGGGAAGGGTCAGAGTGAGGGCACATTTGGGGGCCCCAAAGAACTTGGAGAACATGGTTTGTAGATTAGAATGATGTCAGTTTCCTGGCTGGCATCCTGGTTCCCTGTGAGATCTGGGGCAAATCCATACCGGCTCTCCCTCCACCTATCCCTGTTTGCTACTCTAAGGAAAACGTATGATTTCATCTACATCTGTGTTGTTCAATAAGGCAGCCATGGGCCACGTGTATTTTCTGAGCACTAGAAAAGTAGCTAGTCCACACAAAATATGCTTTATGTGTAAAATACGCACCAGATTTTGAAGAATTTAGTAAAAAAAAAGTAAAACATCTTATTAATAATTTTTATATTGTTTACACATTGAAATGACAATATTTTAGATAGCTTAGGTAAAAATTTCACCTGCTTCTCTTTACATCTTTAATGTGGCTGCTAGGAACGTTAATATTAAGAAGGCAGCTCATATTTGTGGCTTGCATTATTGTAGCATGCTAAGCTTGACAATAGCACAGCACTTTAAAATCTTCAGAATTAAAGCTTTTAAAGAACAAAAATCTATTCACCTGTGTTCACTGCTGAACAATTCTGTTAGCTCTGATGTTTTCAACATGTAGATAAGAGTGCATGAAAAATTACATTGCTCTTTATTCTTCTCTAACTAGTTGCTGTATTTGTAAAGTTTATAGCCTGATACTTTAATTCTCTCACTCACAAAAAGGACATTGGTATCATAGGATTAAATAATGAGCCAGGTGCCCCAGTTTTCTTCATTTTTGAAGGTGATCAAACCCTTTTACAGACACTCACCAGAAATGTCTATTAGGAATCCAAGTAAGCTTAACTCATTCTGGGGAAGGGGAGATGGCTCTAGATTTCTTTTTTCAGAATTCTGGGGCGTAGAGCACAGATGCAAATCCTATTCTGGTTGATCAGGTAATCCACAGACTCCGGTAGGCCTGAGGGAGCTGGGGTGACCGAACTGTGGAAGCTGTGACTTAGCTCCAGGCAATTGCTGAACTGATCTTGCAATTGCTAGACTTTTAGAAGGAAGCCGGATGGGGAACAACACATACTGGGGCCTATCAGAAGGTGGGAGGTGGGAGAAGGGAGAGCATCAGGAAGAATAGCTAATGGATGCTGGGCTTAACACCTACGTGATGGGTCAATCTGTGCAGCAAACCACTATGGCACACTTTTCCCTATGTATCAAACCTGCACATCCTGCACATGTACCCCCGAACTTAAAATAAAAGTTGGAAATTAAAAAAAGAAAAGAGACCCCTGGCCAGGCATGGTGGCTCATGCCTGTAATCCCAGCACTTTGGGAGGCTAAGGTGGGAAGATCTCTTGAGGCCAGAAGTTCAAGACCAGCCTGGTTAACATAGCAAAAGCCTGTTTTTATTATAAATAAAAGAAAAGAGAACCTAGCGATCTCCCTTGTCCCTTCTACCATGTGAGGGCACAGAGAAAAGATGGCTGTCGTCTCTGCACCAGAAGGAGGGTCCTCATCAGACACTGGATCTGCCAGCACCTTGATCTTGGACTTCCCAGACTCTAGAAATAGATGTTTTTAAATCTAAAAGGTAAAAAATAAATAAATCGAGGGAAGCCAGAAATCTGACTTTTTATGTGACGTAGCCTGATGATAAATTTTGAAAACAAATTCATCTTTTGAAAACAATCAGTAGGTCAAAGTAAACCTGGGCATGGTTTAGTCCCAGCCTTGGGGGCTGTCGCTCTCTGATGTTGACAGCCTCGCCCCACTTGCTCTTCCTTCCCCGAAGATTCCCTGTGGCCCGGTCTAACATCTACTCGCATTCATTATTTCAAGTGAACAATCCATTGTGATCGTGAGAGTCACTGTGGTAAAAATTAGAGACAGTCGAGGCAAATAATGAACTCCTTCAATCAAACACCCATGAAGAGCCCAAGTGGACGGAGGGGCGATGCTGTGAGATTATGCAAGCTCAGTCTTGCGTGATTCTGCTGAGCTCAGCATGGAGATAAAGCCTTGCACTGGCCTCTGGAGCTGAACCCTGTTATCATTCCCATCTCCTGTTCTCATCCTGCTAGTGCTTACTGTCCTGGGCATGGTGCGGAGCTAGGTGCTTGACACACAGGTTTTCATTTTACCCAAAACTTTACAACAGCCCTGCAATCAATATTCTCACTGTACAGGTCTTTCTTGTTTTTTCCAACCTACTCCCATCCACTTCCCGCCCTCCTCACTACTATCTAGCTCTAGTAGGTTCCTTTTCTTCACCTGCCTTTTTCCTAAAACTCTGCCCTGCCCAGGTGTTTCCCTCAGCCTCTCCATTTGCAGTCAGCTTTTCTTGTCTTCTCCAGAGGTCTCAGGACCCATAGCTTCACTAAGACCCCACAGGAGCCTTCAAAACATAAGACCCTAAATAAATCTGAAGCCTCCAGGTTATATAGCTTCATACTTAATGGAATGGGATTTGGCTTCAGGCTGACCTGGGTTGAATTCTAGTTCTGTTAGGCAAGTTATTTGACCTCTCTAATACCTACCATTTGGGATTGTGATGAGGATTAAATGAGGTAATACAGCTTTTCTAAACATATCTTCTGCAGTAGGTATTATATAAGAAGTTTCCCTGTTCTCCTTCCCTATCAGGTTTGAGAAATACTGGGTGAAACGGGTACACAGGTAACAGCAGGGCTTCTCAAATCTTCAGTATATTTGTCTTGGTTTGCTTTGTGCTGCTGTAACAGAAGAACACAGACTGGGTGATTCATAAAGAAAATAAATTTATTTATTATTGTTCTGGAGGCTGGGAAGTTCAAGGTCAAGGGACCACACCTGGTGAGGGCCTTCTTGCTGTGTCATTCCATGGTGGAAGGCAAAAGGGCAAGAGAGCACGAGAGAGCAGGAGAGTAAGAGGGGGCCCAACTTGCTTTTATAATGAGCCCACTTTGCAATAACTAACCCACTAAGGTGAAAACAACATTCACAAGGGCAGAGCCTTGTAATCTAATTACCTCTTATTCGCCCCACCTCCCAGCGCAAGAACCTTGGAGAACACATTCAAACCATATCAATATTATGGTTTTTTGTGATCTCTTAAGGGGGCATTACAGTGCACTATATAGCACTATGTATGTGTGTGTGTGTGTGTGTGTGTCATGGTCTTACTCTGCCACACAGGCTGGAGTGCAGTGGTGTGATCATAGCTCACTGCAGCCTCAATCTCCCAGGCACAAGCAATCCTCCTGCCTCAGCCTCCCATATAGCTGGGACCACAGGCATGTGCTACAACAGCTGGTTAATTTTTTTAAAATTTCAGTAGAGATGAGGTCTCCCTACATTTTCCAGGCTGGTCTCAAACTCCTGGGCTCAAGTGATGTTCCTGCCTCAAACTCCTAAAATGCTGGGATTATAGGCGTGAGCCACCTCACCCAGCCACAGTGCACCTTATTTCCCACACTTATGCACCCATGGAATCTTTCCTCTCTCTCTCTCTCTCTCTGTGTGTGTGTTTGTGTGTGCAAATACATGCACAGATTATCTCCTGACCACTGGAACCTCCATAGGAAGGCTGGAATGTTCTCAATGACCGATAGGTATTATTTTATCATTTTACCCTGCTGGGAGGAAAAATAATCATGACGGCTCTTCTCAGCCTGGTTTGTCTGGAGGCACACTGTGTGCATATCAGCCTCCGTTTCAGCAGCTCCCGTGACCACAGGCTGCGTTTGCTTTCTGAAGATGACTTTGATTCTGACCCCACTGGAGCCACAAGTGCTGCTTCATTCATATCGGTGGCAAAGCCTAGCAATTCCATCTGTGTTCCCTTTCTGCACAGACACCCACCAACAAAATGTCAAAATTACACATCAGAGCAGCCCCAGAAGGCAAAATGGCTGCTTGGTGTGGACAAAACAGAACTGACAAAGGTGCATTTTGCTTCGAAGTAATTTTCTTCTGCTGAACAGTGGCGGAGCCCTGGACTCTGAGAGAGCAAACCTGGGCTTTAGTCCAGGCTCTGCTGCTAACCATGTGGTTGTGGACACCTCTTTGGCCTTGACTCTTTACCTAAGAACAATACCACTAGCTCTCCTGACTCACAAGTTTTGTGAGGGCCACATGCGAGATATGGAAAGGGCTATGAAAAATAAGTGGTTAATTTATGTTCAAGGGATCAAGAGTTACAAAGTGCAAAAATAATTAGAAAATGCAGGAATACATATGTTAAGTGAGATTGGTGTTGAGGATATTTCTCTTTTTTCTGGTTAAGATGTAAAGAATGATCATTGTTTGAGGCTATCATTGAGAAAACAAGTAATATGTGATGAGTTGTTAAAAAAAAATCAAGAATTGCCTGGGCGCGGTGGCTCACGCCTGTAATCCCAGCACTTTGAGAGGCCGAGGCAGGTGGATCACCTGAGGTCAGGAGTTTGAGACCAGGCTGGCCAACATGACAAAATCCCATCTCTACTAAAAATAAAAGAAAAAAAATTAGCTGGGCATGGTGGCGGCTGCCTGTAATCCCAGCTACTTGGGAGGCTAAGGCAGGAGATCGCTTGAACCTGGGAGGCAGAGGTTGCAGTGAGCCAAGATCACGCCATTGCAGTCCAGCCTGGGCAATGGAGTGAGACTCTATCTCAAAAAAATAAGAAAAAGAAAAATCAGGAATTTTAAACATGTAGATTATTTTACATATACAATGTAATGTATCTTACATACACAAGGTCACCCTCCAATAAAGAACTTCCCCCCAAAAAAACCACTCAAAGGATTAAAACTGAAAAGTAAAAATTGAAACTGAAAGTCAGCCCTGTTGGCTCTCTCCTGTTTTCAGTCAACACGTATATTATCAGGCTGAATGAGGTAAAGGTAAGCTTATCAATCTGCAACTGACACCTAGCTATAAGGGAAGAACAACAATATAGGTGACAGAATCAAGATTCAAAGATTTCTCTAGGCTGGATTGTAGGTGAGAAATTGGCAAGATGCAATGTAACAGACCTCATTATTGAGTTTTTGTTTTAAGTTATTTTCAAAAAACAAGGTGAGGGTATCAGTGACTTGGGTTTGGTAGTTGTACATGAAAAAGTAATTGAAGTGCTTTATTTGATGTGCTGAATTTTATTTGCCAATGTGATGTAGCTATAAAAAATTAGCCCTGGAATGCCTTAGTAAAAGCCTGTTCTGCAGAATAGAAGAAATAAATAAAAGTTCTGCCATAATCTGTATTTTTTTAAGGAAAAATCTAGGAAGTTATATTTAATTCTAAAACTCATACTTAGAAATTTCAAGAAGTATAGTGTATTTGGAGGAATATCTGCATATCATAAGTAAGAACTGTTTAAAAGAAATTAGAAACAGTTTCCGAAAGAAGAGTCATAATGTTTGTCTTCCAAGAGTTGAGAGGCTGCTGTGGAGAACAAAAGTAGGGGTTGGTAGATTCCAGCCATATTTATTTTCCTTATGGCAGAACTTCCCTTTTTTTTTTTTTTTTTTTTTTTTTTGAGATGGAGTCTTGCCCAGGCTGGAGTGAAATGGCACGATCTCGGCTCACTGCAACGTCTGCCTCCCAGGTTCAAGCGATTTTCCTGCCTCAGTCTACTGAGTAGTTGGGACTACAGGAGCACACCACCACACCCAGCTAATTTTTGTATTTCTAGTAGAGACAGGGTTTCACCATGTTGTCCAGGCTGGTCTGAATCCCCTGACCTCGTGATCTGCCTGCCTCAGCCTCCCAAAGTGCTGATTACAGGTGTGAGCCACCGCACCTGCCAGAACTTCCTAATCATCTCTGGTGGCAGAAACTTAACATGACACCCCTGTGATCACCGTTCCTTTTGTATAATCCCCTCTAGCTGAGTGTGGGCAGAACCTGTAAATATGAGAAGCTAGGACTCCTATTATTATATTATGTTCTATGGAAAAAGGGACTTTACAGGTATAATCCACATGAACTCAACGGAGTTAATAAAAACGGAGATTGGGTACACCTGACCTAATCAGGTGACTCATTAAAAGGGACTGGGCCTCTCCTGAAGTCAGAGATAGTTAAAGCACGAGAGAGGTCTGATGCAAGGGAGGTTCTATGTTGCATTTTTGAAGATGGAAGATGCCCTGTGGTAAGGAGTGGTTGCTAAGACTGAGAGTGGCTTCCAGCTGACTACCAGCAAGAGAATGGGGGCCCCCCATCTTAAGGCTGCAAGGAACCGAATTCTGCCAACAACCACATGAGTGTGAAGAGGTCTCTTAGTTCCAGAAGGAGCACAGCTCAGGTGATGCCTTGATTTTAGTCTTGTAAGACGCTCAACATAGGACCCAGCTAACTGAATACCCAACCCATAAAAACTGAGACAGTAAATCTGTGTTGTATTAAGACACTGAGTTTGCTATGCAGCAACAGAAAACTAATACACCATCACAGCTGTCCAACAAGAGAGTATGCAGCCCTGTAAGGCAACGAAAAGCCCCTCTTAAGCAGACGATAGATGCTCATCTGCAAAGAACACTGTATAGCTGTTTTTTCCTAGAGAGAAATTTGAACCAAATAATCTCTGAGGCTCCCTCCCTGGTTAACAATGCTCTTATTTTACAAATGACTTTTAACCCAACTTGCCATGTTGTTCCATGCCCTTGATCTAGGGCAAATTCTGTTTTCAGAAATTGTTCTTGCTAATTGGGCCAGGCATCTCATCATCTTTTGACCCACACTTACAGCTCTCTGCTGTTAGCCTCACCAAACAAAGGTCCTTAGTTGCACTTTCACTTGCAGGAGGACTATATGTTAGCACTCTTGTTATGGTAGTGCCAGCTGAAATTATGGGAATACCTGTAGCCAAGAGTGGAATACGTTCATCTCTTTTGTATTGGGTTTCGAATCACACTGCTAGATAGTGAAAAGTTTTCCTTACTCCAGACTGAATGATTTAGTATTTATTTTGAACATACATTTCCAAGACTGTTTTTGCTCTACAAATAATTTATAAATGTTAATACTTATTTTAGTAAATAATAATGCCTATTTCATAGGGTTGTGGTGAGAATTAAATAACACCTAATAAGTACTCAGAAGGCTCTTATCATCAAATACACTCAATTAGTTCTTATTGTCAAATATAGATAAAAGTAAAAGGGATTCAAGACACCATATCTTATTACTTTCTAACAATAACCCTAGACAATAGTGACTGTTATTATTCTCATCTGTGGAGGAGGAAATTAAGGTATCAGAAGTAAAGTGGGTTGCCAAAGTCTTATATATGGTTACGTGGTAGAGGTATGATTTGAACTTGGTTTTCCCATGCCATATCCTCAGCTTTTAACTGCTACACCAAACTACTTCTGATGCATTTTACAAGCAGTCACATTTTTCACATGAAAAATCTGAAGTTCGGCAAGTTTAAATCACAGCTGGTAAATAGTGGAGCAAAGGGCAGAAGTGAGAGCTTCTAGAAGGCAACAGGGTGGGGTATAAAGAAAAGAGGTTCTGGTGTCAGACCTGGAAGGGAAGCCTGGCTCTAAATTGCGATTTATGGCAATAATCTCTGTGAAAAAGCGCATGCATATTTCACTGTTATTCCTAATCCAGACTGCTTCCTTTGTATTGTGGGCCTAGAAAAAGACTGTTAGGGCTGTGGTACCTCTTTCAGAATTCTATAGGAAACAAAAATGTAAAGGAACACCACTGCTTAGACAGAATACAAATCAAGCCCGTGTGAAGATGGGCACAATTTCTGTGCTATTCAACTCAACTAATAGGTGGCAGATCTGGGTTCCTGGCCTCATGGAACACAGGCTGTTTCTATTACCGGTCTTGATCCAATATATTGCAACTAAAAGCTGAAATAGTCACCTCTTTCCTCCTGTGACTGAACCTACTATAAAATCACCTGTTATCATTGACTGAGCTGCTTTTTCTCTGAACACCTTACACCTCTCTTTAAGCCGCACTGTTTTTCCAGGTGTATGCTATTAATATTCCCCTAAGTACAGAGATGGAAACTGAGATTAGAGAAGTTAAATCCTCAGCTCACAGGTAATAGGTGGTAAAACTCACTTTACTACAAGGAACCATGTATAACGGGTTTGAGATTCGGACACTTTCATCCCATTTCCAGTATCTTTACATTAACACCACCTCTGGATACTATTAATTTTCCTTTTATGGTACAAACATTGCTCCTGGCTCTCTCCTCTACCCTGCATTTCTCATGGATTTTACTGGAGGTGTGTAAATATTCAGAAAAAAATCTGAGTGACTCTGACTACATCAGAAGAATAATCATTTATACAATCTAATTTTCCTCTCCATTAGTTGGTCAAAATAAATACATATACTGTGTGACATAATTTGGCTGTGTCCCCACCCAAATCTTATCTCAAATTGTCTTGAACTCCTGGGCTCAAACGATCCTCCCATCTTGGCCTCCCAAAGTGCTGGGATTACAGCGTGAGCCACCATGCTTGGCCTCTTCAGAGACCTTTTAATCACCTGAACCTTTTAATTTTCTTTACTTTTAAAATTCATTTCTATATATTTTTTTAAAACTTAGAGACAGTAGAGACAGGGTCTCACTGTTGCCTGAGTGGAAGTGGTGCAATTATGGCTCACTAAAGCCCTGAACTCCCGGGCTCAAGCGATCCTCCCACCTCTGCCTCCTGAGGAACTGGGACAACAGGTGTGCACCACCATTGCTGGCTAATTAAAAAAAAAATTGTAGAGACAGCGTCTTTCTATGTTGCTCAGGCTGGTCTTGAACTCCTGGCCTCAAGCAATCCTCCAGCCTCAGCTTCCCAAAGCACTGGGATTACAGGTGTGAGACACTGTGCCCAGCCAGAAGCTTTTAATTTTAACAAAGTCAAGTACATTTGTTTTGTCTTTCTTTTTATTTTCTGTTTAAGAAACATTTGCCTACTTGAGGTTCATAGAATAATTCATCCTATGGTTTCTTTCAGATGATTTCTTGTTTCAGTTGTCACATTTACATATTTGTGCCATCTCAAATGAATTTTTGTATATGATATAAACCAGTGGGGTGGGGCGGTGGGGGGATTGTACTCATTTATTTTCCAGCACTATTCGTTTTGCTCTGGCACTGTTTGTTGAGCAAATCACCCTTTCCCACACAGATTGCAGTGGCTCCTTTCTTGCAAGTGAAGAAATCATATGTTTGAGTCTCTTTTTGGACTTTGTTTTGTTGCTCTGTTTGTTTATACTTGTGTGTATACCTCATTTTCTTAATTACTGTGGCTTTGTGGTAAGCCTTCACTTCTGGTGGCATAATTCTTCCACATTTATTCGTTTCAAAAATTGTCTTGACTATCCCACATCCTTTGCATTTCCATTCCAATTTTAGAACCAAGTTGTCAATTACCACACACACACACACACACACACACACAAGCCTGAAGAGATTTTAAATTGGATTACTAATGGCTAATCCCCAAACTTAATACAGCTCTTCGTTTATTTAGGTCTTTACTTTCTCTTGGCGATGATATGTACTTTTCAGTTTAGATGTCTTGTACAACTTTGTTAGAATTATTACAAGGTAATCAATTTCTTTCTTTGAAGGTATTATAAATGGTATTTAATTAATTTTCAAATTGTTTGTTACTAATATATACAAACACAATTGGTTTTCCTATATTGACCTGGTATCCAGCAATCTGAATAAATTCACTTATTAACTCTTATACTTTGTATATTCTTTTGGATATTTTTCCACATTATCTACACATAGAGTTTAGTTCTTGTTTTCAATTGTTATTCCCCTCCCTTCCCCTCCCCTCCCCTTCCCTTTCCTTCCCTTCCCTCTTTCTTTCTCTATTTCTTGCGTTGCACTGGTTAAGACTTCTAGTACTGTACTGATAAATATTAGTAGTGATTGTTGACAATCTCATTTTGGTTGTAACTTAAGTGGGAAAATATTCACTATTTCATCATTACACATGATGTTGCTTAAAGATGTTCTCATCTATTTTTAACTTGTTGAGAATTTTTTAAATCATGTATTGGTGTAGAATTGTATAAGTCTTTTTCTCTATCTATTGAGATGGCCTTCTGAGTTTCCTTCTGAATATTGAAGTGCATGGAATGGCAAAGTACATTGACTGATTTTTAAATCCTTGCATTTCTAGGACAAACATTATTTGGTAGTGATGTACTAAACTTTTAATATATCACTGATTTAGTTAGACAATCTATTTTAGAATTATTTTATCTATGTTCATGACAGGGCTTAGCCTGCAATTTTCCTTGCTTGCAACATATTTATCAGAGTTTGGTGTCTGAGTATGCTGGCTTCATAAAACAAATTGGGAGAATTTTCATCTCTTCTACTTATAAAGAGGTTTGTAAAAGAATAGTATCATTTCTATCTTAAATATTTCAAAGGAATCACAAGTTCTCTGGGCTTGACGATTTCTTTGCAGGGAGCTTTTAAATTGCATATTAATTTTCTGTAATAAACACAAAATATTCGTATTTATTGATGAGTTTATCAATGTTATTAATCTTTTCAGGGTACCAATTTGACTTTGCTGTTTCTCTCTATTGTGTTGTATTTCTACTTTCTGTCTTATTTCTGCACTCATCTTTATAATTTTTTCCTTACTTTTTTGGGGTTTAATTTGCTTTTGTTTCTATAACTTCTTGAGTTGGAAGCTTAGTTTATTGATTTCAAAACTTTTTCTCTTTACTAAGATTTGCAGCTAAAGCTGTAAATGTCTATGTAAGGATTATCTTCATGGCATTCCATGAATGTTTATTTCTCAATTTTCATTTTCATTCGGTTCAAATGATTTCCTAATATTTATTGTAATTTTTTATTTGACTTACCTGTGTTATTTCAAAATATGTTGTTTACTTTCCAAATATTTGGGAATTTTTAAGTTATTCTGTTTTTAATTTCTAGTTTAATTGTAATGTCATCATACTTTATCATACTTTTATACTTTTATACATCTCAGAATGTGCTCAGTTTAGGTAAGTATTTTATGTGTACTTGAAAAATATTTGAATTCTGCAGTTGTTGGCTGTAATTTTCTGTATTTGTCAATTAGATCAATGTAGCTAGTGGAGGTGTTCAGACTTCCTGCAGTCCTACTGAGTGTTTTGTCTGCTTATTCTGCTGGTTATTGAGAGGCGGGGTGTGCTAAAATCTCCAATGGTGAGAGTAGATTTAAATTCTATCAATTTTTCTTTATAATTTTTAAAACTATGTTTTTTAGATGTGCAAAAATTTGGGATTGTTATGTCCTCCTGTTGAATTGATCTTTTAGCTTATGAAATATCCTTCCTTTTCTCTCATAGTATTTTTTCCTTAACTACCCTTAAAGAAATATAATTTGTGTGATAGTAATACAGCGATATCAGCTTTCTTCTACTGTTTGCACGGTATAGTTTCCCCTTCTTTTCCTTTTTAACCTATCCACTTCTTTATGTTTAAAGTGTGTCTCTTGTAAATAGCATATGATAGGTCTTTTATTATCTAGTCTAATAATCTTTGCTTTTAATCATAGCATTAAGGCCGTATGCATTTAATGCAATTACTAATATAGTTGGGTTAAATTTCATAATGTTGCTACTTGTTTCCCATTTATTCTACTTGTTCTTTGTTCTTTTCTCCATTTAACATTGTATCACAGTATGCTCCAGGTTTCTACATCACAGTAGGCTCCATTCACAACTTACTGAACCATTAGCTATCATTTGGTTTTTCCAGTGTTTTTGCTCTTACAGATAATGCTGCACTGAATATTGTATATGCAAAAATTTCTCATTTAGATATTATTTCATTAGGGCATATTTTCAGATGAAGAATTACTGATTCAAAGAGTAGAAATATCTTTACAATTCTTGATACGATTTGCCACCTTACTTTTCCTAAAAAATTATTCCAGTTCACAAGGCTATTAGCACTATACAGCTGTAGTGCTTTCATTGCAGTCTTACTAGCATTGTGAGTTTGTTTTTTAATTTAAAAACATTGTATAGAAGAGAACTGAAGGGGTACCAGAATTATGATTTTCATTGCCATTACTGTATACAAATAAACAGAAAAAGAGAAAGTTATTTATGAATGAGCTCATTTCATGTACAAGCTAGTCTAAAATTCCAAATTGTCCTGCTTCTATTTTTGCACACATTTTGACTTTGGCAGTAAGCTTCTGTAAATAACTCTCGGTAAAAGAATGTATATTTATGACATAATATATAAAGTGGCATATACATTTTACTTTGTCCTAATAAAACTATAATTCACAAATAAAACTAAAGCAGGTTTATAGAATCAGAGGGAACAGAAAGAGAAAGAGGAGAACCAATAGAAAACATGCTTAAAAGCAGGGTGAATGCATATTTCTAACTTAAACCTTATTTGAATAATCTCAAAATAGAGTGGCTGCCTCACTGAACTTAATGAACTTTTTTCTCAGGTGGATGATAGTGTTGAGGGTCAGTGGAAAAAATCTTAAGCCAAGAGATGTTTTATAGCATGATCTAAACTGGCATAAAATGCAGGATGTTCCCGCATCAAAAGTGCTCTAGACACTTAGTAAAAACTAAGTTTCTAAACATTATAGTCCTGTGATCTGGACCTGAAAATTCAGAGTTCAGTCATATTTTTAAAAAGCACAAAAACAACAACAGCAGAACCTAAAATAATAGTATAGTAGAGATATTATTCATAATCAGCATCCCTCAGGGGCTTCAAAATGCACTGAAAATTTAGCTTTTCAAATTTAAAAAACAATGCTATGAAACATCACTGTACAAGTTGGGAAGTGGGAATTGGCCTTCAATAAGCAAATCTATTGTTTGGCAATTTTTCCTTCTAGAATCAAATCTCAAATCTTTATTCAGTTTATGACAAATATTGACTAACCTACTAGTAAGAGTCCAAATATTTTAGCATATTACTATCAGGGTAAATAAATAAAAGCTGCTTTTTGAAAGTCTTTCATGTCCATGAGTAATTCCTTAATTTATATCATCATACTGTTTTAGAAAATAGTACATTTATTCATACTTTCCGTTGTCCTCAATCATGTTATTATAAGACAAAGCTGAATGGATAAAGCTAGTTGTATGAGTGTAGATCACATCTGTCATGATTTTATCATCTTCCTACAATAAATTCATATTAACAATGTTTAAAATACCTAATGCCTAAAGAAAATAAATCTGCCTCAAAACATGAAGTATTTTATAAAAATCTGAGGTGACTCTTATGAATATATAGAAGCAAATAAATCTGCCCTTTCCATACTCTTGCTGTTTAATGTTTTAGTTCCATATACCAGGGTAGTAAAATAAGTCCTTCTTTTTTGATTTGATCAGTGGACAGCTGCAAGCAGTCAACTTGATTTAACCACCTATAACCAGATTTGTCTCCCAGCCAACATTCCTTCATCTAAAGTTTGGTTTATTGAAAGAAAATAATATGTTCATGTGAAGAAAAGAAAAATAGAGCGATCTTTTAAATTTATTCTCCAGGAGGTGTTTGGTTACCGGGACCACAATGTACGGAAAGCCTTCTGCCTTGTCGCATCCGTGCTGACCTGTGGGGGCCTTCTGCTGGTGTTCTACTGGAGACCCCAGTGGAGAGTGTGGGCCAACTGCATCCCATGCCCCTTGCAAGAAGCAGACACTGTTTTGCTGAGGACAACAGTGCGTGCCTTTCTGTTTTCTATTTTGAATGCCATGATCGTGTCTTCTGTATTGCCTCTGTGGCACAACTCTGTGGCTGGTATTATATTTCAGAAGGTAGATTTCCTCTATTTAAAGAGTTTTCATAGATCAAAACAGGAGAAAACATGGCAAAATTACCTCTGCAATCCATTTGCTATCTCTCATTTTGACCCAGGAAGGAAGAGCATTTCTTCTGCTTCAGCTTGGGGAAATTTCGACTCCATCAGGCTAACAGGGAGTGCTCTTAGCCATTACATGAGCAGTGGCTGTCAGTGTTACAGCGTTTACAGACCATAACATGGGAATGGTCATTCAGTTTTTCAAAAATACGTATTTTGGAGGATATTACACATTTTAAACACCTAGATGTCACTTTAATATAGCTAGAAACTATTTTCTGGATAGAAAGCTTTCCTGAAAAGTATTATCTTTCTTTTTATTTTCTAGCACAGTGGTTATCAAATTTCAGTGCATATCAGAATCATCTGGAGGGCTCATTGAAACAAGGACGCTGGCCCCACCCAGAGGTTTTAATTCAGTAGGTCTGAAGTGAGGCTGAGAATTTGCATTTCTAGTAAGTTCTGAGACAAAGCTGATGCACTTGTTTGGGTCAAAGTTTTGTACCAAACTTTGAGAAGCACTTGTTTAGCACTTGGTAGGTATTTGGTTGATTGATCACCTTATTGAATAACACTTGAGAATTTCATGAACTGGATTGTCTTTTCCAGGACGAATTTCAAAGATATATGAGGAAGAAGGTATTCTGCCTCTACTTATCCACACTGAAGTTTCCTGTAAGCAAGAAGTGGGAAGAATCCCTGGTGGCTGACCACCACTCTGTCATAAACCAAGCCTTAATAAAGCCAGAATTAAAAGTAAGTTACTTGAAGGGTATGGTGTTATGCATGTTTACAGAGAAAGCATAAAATAACTGTTTATTAAATGAAAGTTCCGAATATCACACTTTTGGAATGGGAATGACAGCTATGTATCAAAGAAAGTGAGACTGGCTGGGCATGGCCGTTCACGTCTGTAATCCCGGCACTTTTGGGAGGCCAATGTGGGCGGATCCCTTGAGCCCAGGAGTTTGAGACCAGCCTGGGAAACATGGCAAAACCTCATCTCTATTAAAAAAATAAAAATAAAAAATTAGCTGAGTGTGGTGGTGCTTGCCTGCAGTCCCAGCTACTCAGGAGGTTGAGGCAGGAGGATCGATTGAGCCTGGGAGGTCAAGGCTACAGTGAGTGGTCATCACGCCACTGCACTCCAACCTGGGTGACAGAGTGAGACCCTGTCTCAAAAAAAAAAAAAAGAAAGAAAGAAAGAAAGAAAGAAAGTGAGACCCACAAGGGCATCTGCATCCTGCATTGAACATCACTCCCCTCTCCCAGTGAGCTTTATGTTGTGAATGACACCTGCTCTATCACATTTGCAATCGTAGCTGCGATGCATGCAAGTGCAGAAAATCAGGTATGTTTGGAACGACCTGGAGAAGCGGTTTCAGAAAGTTGGGTAAGTACAACGTTTTGTCACCCCTCGGTCAGGATATAGGGGAAAAACACTGATTTGTTGAGTGCTATGAACTGAAGTGTGGTTCCTATCCTGAATACATTCTAGGTTGCTAGAAGACAGCAATTCCTGCTCTGACATCCATCAGACATTTGGATTGGGTCTGACCAGTGAAGAGCAAGAGGTCAGGTAGGACTTATTATATGCCTTAAGAGTAAACTCTGCCAGCAGAAAATGAAGTATCAAATCAGTTATCATCAGTGCATTGTTGGCATAATGCTTCATCAGCTTGATATAGTCCAAGTTCATTTACTGGCAGCAGAGATATCCTAAATTGTTCTCTTCTTAGGCAAACTTATTTTTACAAAGACCAAAAGAACAATGCAATCATATAAAATTTGATCTTTTATCTCAGGCTTGTAGAGCAATCATCTTTGTGTTGTTTTTTTATTTTTCCTTTCTTAAAAAAATCTTGAGTCATTCCCTAAATGTCAGCTTAGTAATCTTCCAAATCCTGGGAGAGACAGAATGACAATACTTTGATTGCATTTTATTCTGAAGAAACAGCCCTGGAGATGAGGATTTTGCTTGCTCGGTTAGTTGTGTTATTCACCACTATATCTGCAGTACCTAGAATAGTGCCTGATTCTTTGGTAGGAGCTCAATACATAATTCTAGAGTAAATGAGTAAGTTAATATATTCATTGATTTGTTAAATAACAAATAGGTACTTTGCAAGGAACTAAGGATCTAAAGACAAAGGTTTAGTCATTGTCCCAGAGACATGGACTAGTCAGAAAGAGAGGCAAAAATGGTGGCACAATCATGAGATTGGTACCTATAAATGCACATAAATTAGGAAATGCTTATGCTATTATTAACTCATAGAGATACAGAGTCCCTGCTTTCTTCAGCTATTATTTGAAATGATGAATCCTGGCAAATCTGAAAGGAAATCATTACAAGTCTTCCCCAGAATCTTATAATCACCTTTATTTCCACCCATTTTTAGAGAGAGTGTCTGCTTAACCTTTACAGTCAGCCAGAAACACCTATTCACAAGCTAAGAAGTAATCAGATACTTTAAAATATAGGTTTTAAGCTCCACCCTCATAATTCTGATAATTCTGTAGGAGCAAGGGGTACTTAGAAGATATGCATTTTTAGCAAGCAACCCCCATAATTCTCACACACACCAAGTCTAAGAGTTACTGATCTGTTGTTTATAAGTTTTTCCTCTGTCAGACACTATGAAACATGAACCAGACATCTGGACTAGGACAATATTGCAAAATGCCTTAGAAATGGTATTATTGTGTAAGATTTCAGATGTAATGCTCAAAACATTGACACACAAAAAAGTTTTTAAAGCTATTAAAATATGTTGGTTTAATAGCACTAAATACAAGACATGTAAAGGATTTATCTAGGACATTTAAGAATTCTAGTTGATAGAGGTAGACATACTCTGCCTACGTAACCACTTCCACAGGAAAGATTTTCTGTCAGTGCAGCTACCTCATGTTTTTTTCTTATTTATCAAGCACCAAACTTTAGTAAACATAGTACATAATCAAATTTAAATCTGATCCATGACCAGGTGCAGTGGCTCACACCTGTAATCCCAGCACTTTGGGAGGCCAAGGCGGGTGGATCACCTGAGGTCAAGAGTTCAAGACCAGTCTGGCCAACATGGTGAAACTCCATCTTTACTAAAAACACAAAAATTAGCTGGGCGTGGTGGCCTGTGCCTGTAGTCCCAGCTACTCAGGAGGCTGAGGCAGGAGAATTGCTTGGACCCAGGAGGTGGAGGTTGCAGAGAGCTGAGATCGTGCCACTGCACTTTAGCCTGGGCAGCAGAGTGAGACTCCGTCACAAAAAAAAAAAAAAAAAAAAAAAAAAAAAAAAAAATCTGATCCACACAATATAGAACTTGACAATCTAATAAGCAAGACAAAGAGTATCATTTTCCAAATATGAAGAATGGAGCAGATAATCTACTTATAAACATGGTCATATTTATGTTATTTGGGGAGTGAAAAGAGAATAAGTAGAATATGGAAGATTTTTTCATTTCATTTTTTTAGGGTAAGATCAAGGCCTTTAAAAAACTAAGTGTGATGGATGGTTGAGTAATATCTTACCAATTTTCTAGTGAATTTGAGCTTGCTTTCATTAAAAAGCAAGTGCATAAAATGAGAAATGAACGGGGATACACAAGAATCTCTGATGATGAAAAGCTACAGAGTTTACATGCAAACTTTTTCTATGGGCTCCCTAGCAGCTGGGTAGAGAGAGAAAATGCAGATTTACATAGTTCTCACTTTTCAGTAGCGAAAGCATATCCAAACATCAGGAGAAATAACTTTACCCCGGAGAGAAATTGTGAGAAGGGATAAGAAAGAGAGCAAGTAAATTGTCCCAGGAGTTCCATGTTCCTTAGCTTCACCAGTCATGAACTGAACTCAAACTTCCATATTAGTGCCTGTCCTAGACAGGTCAAAAGACATTCAAGGTAATTCTTTTATATCACAAAAGTGAGCCCATAAGGGAAAAATAAAAATAAAAAACCTACCTGATTCCTCAACTAGTCAAGTAGTCTTCCTATTAAGATCATTTATCAGTTGAGCGTCTCTTCACCTTATTTTTCACTCAGCCCACCCTCCCTGCTTCTGTCCCTTTTGTTTAGGCTGCAGAAAATAAAAGGAGTAAATGACTTCCTGGCAGCAGAAATGGAAGGACCCTCTCCCAGCCCCCCTGCACCACCACCACCACCACCACACACACACACACACACACACGCACACACACACACTGGAGGTTAAGTCCAGACCAATCACCTTGCTGGTGACCTAGCTCTCAGGAAGAAAAAAAGCTTTGATAGACAGGGTTTGCTGGTTTCTATGGTAGGAATATTCCATCCATGGCCAACCTAAGCCACCAAGGTGACATCACTGAATGCGAAGCTGGGAAGAGAGGCTCCCCGTTGATTTAGTGATTCCGCAAGGCCAAATTTAATTCTCAGTGTTTACCACAGCATTGAGAGAAAAGGCATGCTTGTCAGCACCAGAGGAAAGGAATCCAAGTGACAGACAGAGAAGGTAGGTTTGCCATTAATGCGTAGCTCCAAGCTGACAGAAACTGTTCCATGAGAACACAGAACATCAGAAAAGAGAGAAAGAAGAAGCACAAAGAAGGTGAGAGAGAGAGAGAAGGACAGAGAGAGGCTGCTGTGAGACCCTACTCTCTTACTCCTCAGTCTTGGGGAAAGGAAAATTTAGAAACCATGCTTATATACCGTGACCTCTATCCCCTTTGAAACCACCTCTAGAAAAGAGCCCTGTAGTAGATACTCAGCCATCAGATCAGCATTTACAGAAGGATCAAGGAAGGGCTGGTTGGAGGAGAGGAAAGGGGCTTTGTTCATTCTTCTGGAAGCCAATAACATAGTCTCAACTATTAGAATTCAATTAGAAGTTAACGAGTTACTTAAAAATATAACATATATATATATCCTTCTTTAAAATTTAATGCATAAGCTATTTAATAAAAATTAAATGAACTGAGATCATTTTCTTTTTTAATAAAGTGGAATTATCAGATCCACGGTTCTATGGATCTTGGCCCATTTAAAGTATAAAATCACTTAACTCTACTGCCTTATTTAGAGCAAAGCCCTACAGAGGGACCAGTAAAGCTGAGTCCAGAATCTTCCTGGCAGGATCCTGCACTAGGTTTCTTTGTACCCCATCTCCATTCCTGATGTCCTCCTGGTCCATTCCCTTCTGCATCCCTATGCCTGGGAATGCTCAAGGCCTTTCCCCAGAAAAGCTGACTGGAAGCGCCTCACTTAGCTCACATGGAGGGCTTGAAATCCTCTAAAAGCCCAACTTCTCGAGTTTTCCTGAGGCTATCTGAAAACATGCAATTTAGGCAATGAAAGAAATGGGCAGGTCACAGATGAGGACAAATGTAAAAAACTAAAATAACTTTCATGTCATTTGTAGAATGGAGATACATTCTCTGTGTAAGTGTTTCATTAAAGTACACAAGCAGGTTCAAGCTGTAATGAAAGAGAGATGTTTTCCTTCCATAAAGCAATTTCTCAAAATATACCAATCTTGTTTTTATTATTGTTTTCAATGGAAGGGCTCGAAGGCCAGCACTCTTGTTGTGCTATACAACCATATCCAAATCCCAGAAGTTGGAT
Organism: Pan paniscus; assembly: GCF_029289425.2. Taxonomy (NCBI): domain Eukaryota; kingdom Metazoa; phylum Chordata; class Mammalia; order Primates; family Hominidae; genus Pan; species Pan paniscus. The sequence goes on along the minus strand of NC_085926.1, from coordinate 191,280,096 downwards.
GCCATGTCCTGTGCATCTGTGAATATCTTAGGTCTTCCCCCCTTTATAAAACAAGAGTGTTAGGGAAGTCAGGAACTTGCTAACAGAATCACGTGGGAACTTTCTCAACCTCTACATGTCTGCTTCCTAAAAATTCCTAAGTTCCTGCAAGTGGGTTATGCCAGAATCTCCTGGCTTGACATTGTGTGTATGGAAAACTGTAGACGTCCCTGCCTGCCAGAGACCCTGTTGGAAACTTATCAGAATGGAAGCAGTGAGCAAAAAATAGGTGTAGTTTGAAAAACTCCACCATAATTCTAACATGCCCTTCCTTCCTCCTTGAGGACTCCTTCAGTCTTTACCACCTGGAGCCTAAAGTGGCTACCACACGACACATTATTGACAATTATTGGTAAGTTAATTGAATGAATGAATGAATGAATAACAAATGAAAAGGGACATGGACCTCCTGCAAGAGAAAGTCCTCCTAGTCATCTGCATTTTGTTTTCTCAGAAATAAATAAATTCTAACAGATTTACTGATATCTCAGGGTTGGAGGAAACCTCAATGATTCCCCAAGTTTAGTCCATGGTCCCTGCAGAAATCCCCTCCACAGGTTTCCTGCTGAGAAATTGTTCAACTTCTGGAGAGGGACCATCTACCTCCAAAGCAACTCTTCTTCTAATGCATAGTTGGAACTGTTAGGCAGGTCTGCTGAATTTTATTTAGCCTGCGTTGTTCTGTGAAGCTGCTGGAACAATCTGGGGCCTGTTTTCCCTGCCAGCTGGTCGGAATGTCAGCTCCCTTGTTTCTTAGACCTTTCTTCATGTTGAACCAGCTTCAAATCTTATATTTCTTCCCATTGCTCAGCCATTAGTCAACACCCCTGAATATTCTGCTTGGCTTGTGCTGAAACAGATGGGTACATGATCTCTAAACACACAATATTTTTTGGCAAGAAGCAGTAGAAGAGACACAGCAGCAAGGGGCATGCCAGGCTGTGATTTCAATATGGCTCAGATGAGCCATAAAGAGGATGATCTACAGGCAAATATTGATCAACTGGATCCCCGTCCTCGTGGGATCTCTTCTCTCTTAATGGTAATATTGCCAAACTTGGAGAGCCAAAGAGCATGAGACTCTAGGCTTGCTTTCTAAACTGCTTTCCATACCCCATGTACTGCCTTGAACATCATTAATTCATTCTAATATTTAGGGAATATCCTCTAGGTCAGACACTGTGCCCCTAGTGCTAGATTTTTAGACAGGATTTAAAAATCTCTGTTTCTGGGCTGGGCATGGTGGCTCATGCCTGTAATCCCAGCATTTTGGGAAGCCGAGTCAGGTGGATCACGAGGTCAGGGGTTTGAGACCAGCCTGGCCAACATGGTGAAACCCCGTGTCTACTAAAAATACAAAAATTAGCCAGGTGTGGTAGTGTGGGCCTGTAATCCCAGCTACTCAGGAGGCTGAGGCAGGAGAATCGCTTGAAACTGGGAGGCGGAAGTTGAAGTGAGCCTAGACTGTGCCAATGCACTCCAGCCTGGGCGACAGAGCAAGACTCCGTGTCAAAAAAGAAAAAGAAAAAAAAAATCTGTTTCTGCCTTTAAAGGGACTCTAGGAAACTAGAGGGAAAAGACATTTAAGTATACATTATAATTTAATGATGTAAGTGCTGTTGCTAAGAAAAGAAAGGTTGTTGGAAGGGAGAAAAATAGAGTTAATTGTGCCAGAGGGAGTAAGACTTCAAAGATAGCTGCCATTTATTGAGAACTAAATGCTTTATGTATTTTTCTCGTATGCTACTCGTAGCATTTTTTTTTTAAATTACAGTCTCCCTTTGTTGCCCAGGCTGGTCTCAAACTCCTGAGGTCAAGCAGTCCTCCTGCCTCAGCCTCCCAAGTAGCTGGGACTACAGGTGTGTGCCACACACCCAGCTTGATAGCAATTTTATTAGGTATGTTTTATAAAACCCCTTTTACAGATGAGAAGAGTGAGGCTGACCCCTCATTCAGCCATCAATTCGTTCATTCAGCATATAATAGGCTCTGTTTTAGGCATTCGGAATGTATCGATGTCCTCTGGAAGCTTACATTATAGTGGAAGATACAGTCTTTTTTTTTTTTGCAAACTTATTAAAATGTGAAACATAACGTGTAATTTCAGGTAATTATATGCACTATAATGAAAAATATGGCAGGATAAGGAGATGAAGAGAATCTGAATTAAGAGTCAGGGTAGCTATTTCAAGGAGCATTGTTAGGGAAAGCCCAGTAAGGAGGTGCTACTTGAACAGAGAAAGAATGAAATTCATTCACAAAGGGAACGCCCTTGTTTCATTGAGGGACTGAGCGGGTAGACATACGAAGTTGTGGAGGAAATTAGTTCCAGTTGGAGGGAACAGCAAGCACAAGGTCTTAGCTGTGTTCAAATCCAGGCCTCTCTGCTCCCACGTTTCTCAACCATTAAGCTTGATTGTCGGATCTGGCTCTCCGAGGCTGAGTAGGCATTTACAAACTGAAGAATGTGGGAAGGGCATTCAAAACGGAGAGAGGGAGAGAGAATGGAGGACCGAGTTTGGGGTCCTAAGTTGACACTTTGTTTAACAACAGATTATTGCCCCAGATTGTGTAAAAGAGTCCTGAGTACTGAAATGGTTTGAGTTATGGGCTCTTTCCAGCGGGAGGTTTAGGGACTTAAGAAGTCAAAGAGCGTGATGGGCTGTTTGCCCTCTCTGATTCCCAACATCCTTGAACCTCAGTGTTTTCATGGCATGGAGTCAGAAGACCTCGGTTTGAGTCCTCTCTGTCCTTGGCAAACTACAATTTTACTTGGAAAAAAATATGGCTAAGAAGTCAGATAAACTTGGGCTCAGCTCTCTGTTACACCTCAGTGAGATCAAAGATCTCTCATGCAGATTCTCCCCATTGGTCCTTTCTGAGGCAGATTTGTGAAGTGGAGTCATAGACCATGCTACAAAGCCTGCCTCTTTCTAGCTTTGCGATCCTGGAAAGGTTTCTTGGTTTATCGGAGCTTGAGTTTTTATTACAATAGGTGCTAATAATATGAAATCTCATGGGAATAATGTGATGATTGAAGGAGTTAATGCTTATAAAAGGCTAAGTGCAGTTTCTGACACTGTCAACTCTGTTTAAAAGTTACATTGTAGGCCGGGCGTGCTGGCTCACGCTTGTAATCTCAGCACTTTGGGAGGCTGAGGCGGGTGGATCACCTGAGGTCAGGGGTTCGAGACGAGCCTGACCAAGATGGAGAAACCCCGTCCGTACTAAAAATACAAAATTAGCCTGGCGTGATGGCGCATGCCTGTAATCCCAGCTACTCGGGTGGCAGAGGCAGGAGAATCGCTTGAACCTGGGAGGCAGAGGTTGCGGTGAGCCGAGATCGTGCCATTGCACTCCAGCCTGGGCAACAAGAGTGAAACTCCATCTCAAAAAAAAAAAAAAAAAAAAGTTACATTGTTGTGATTCATACTAGATGTGTGCACTTTTGGCTACATGCCACACTGAATAATTTCTTCCATTGGCAAAATAGAGATATTAGCCCTTTCCTTTGGACTATTGTGAGGATCAAATGAATCTTTGTAAAAACTTTGTTAATGGTAAAATAGTGTAGAAATATGCATTCTTGTTGTAATGCACATATGTATTACACTTTGTGTATAATGTACACGTTTACCAAGTGTTAGCCATGAAGGCCATATCTTCCAGTTCATTTGCTCATTCATTCGGTTCATATACTAATATGTATTCATTCAGTTCGTATACTAAGGGCCCTGTCCTAGGTGCTGGAGGTACTAAAGTAAGATAGATATGACTTCTAACATCAAGGGCAATCTAGAATGCCTGACAAGTCTAGGAACATCTGCATAGCTGTGTCTTTTTCGTTGCTTTTAGTATATAATAAAATTATTTTAAAAGTAACTCAAAATGAAAGTGTCTTTCCAACTTTTTTTTTGAGTTGTACTACACTTAAGATATATTTGTATCGAGGACTACAGCTCTGTTCATCATACACTGACTTTCATTTCAAAAATAGTAGTTTAGAATTACGTTTCAAAAGAACTTGCACATTATTTTTTAATCAAAGTCACAAAATCTCCAAAGAGTAGAAAAATGACTTCTGTTTAGTTTGGCCTGTAGTCACTTATCATGTGCTTGTAGCTATGACACTAATGGATGATCAATTTCCCACAGAAGGTTAGTGTGTGGGCCCAACGCCATTGAGGTTGAAATCCAACCCATATGGAAGCTGCTTGTTAAACAGGTAACTGTTTTCTTTTCTTTTTTTTTGAAAAAATAAATTTCTGCCCCTTACTTCTTAGAAGGAACACATAAATACTTTGATGTGAATGATATCTTGTTTCATGTGACTTCTTTTAGTTACTGCTTATTTTAAACTCAGGTTTACTTTAAAATTCCTTTCCAGTGAGAGACAGATTCCTGCTTCATAATCTCCTGTTTGTTTTGTTTTGTTCTCTTTAGTTTGGATGGTGGTTGTGGTGGTGGTGGTGGTGGGGTGGTTAGTCCACTGGGTTGCTATAACAAAATGTCATGCATTGGGTGGTTTAAACAACAAACACTTATTTTCCCAAGTTTTAGCGGCTGGGAAGTCCAAGGTCAAGGTGCTTGCATATTCAGTTCCCGGTGAGGACCCATTTCTGGGCGTGCAGACTACTGCGTTCTTTATGTCTTCACATGGTGGAGAGAGAGGTCTGGTCTCTTCCTCTTCCTACAGGGACACTAATCCCATCGTGGGACCTCTACCTTCATGACCTCATCTAAACCTAATTGCCTCCCAAGGGACCCATCTCCAAATACCATCACATTGGGGGTTAGGGCTTCAACCTATGAATTTAGAGGGGACACAAATGTTCAGTCCACAGCATGGGGCAATGTTATTATTTCTATAATTATTGAGGATTTGAAATGTATTCTTTGGGTCTTTTTCTAATGGCTTTATTATTTTCATTTTCTTGAGAGTAACTTCTCCCTTTGTTAGTGTTTTATTTTTGTTTTTGTTTTTAAAAATATTTTCCTTGTGTGCTTGGATTTTTTTTTTTTAACGCTTACCTTAAGTGGGACACTTTCCCCATCAATTTTTCTCTTTCTCTCTGTGCTTTCTGTGCTTCTTTGATGGCTTTGTTTGCCTCCAGTTGGCCCCTATGTGGTCCCTGAAGGTTTGGGTGCTTGTCCTTCAGGGATTTGTCACATGCATGCTCTTAGCCAGCTTGAGGCTTAGCCCAGTTCACAGTTGTCCCATGGACACTCCTCTCCCATTCCACCCTTGGGTGGAAAGCCTTCATTGGTTATGACTTTGCTCAACCTCTATTCTGGAACAGGAAGCCCATGGCCACCCTTGTTTTCCACCATATGCCTCATTTCTATCCTCAGCCACCTAAGGGACACGTTCTGTCTGTGTTCCTCCGAGAAAGGAGCTCCTAGATTTTGCTGTCTAGTCCTTGTCTGGAACCCATGAATCTGATGATGTGAGCCCCCACTCAATGGTGCATGTTTTCAGTCTATTTCTAACCCATAAAGATGGTCATTTTGTTTTGGAACATGGACATATCTTTTTAATATTAAAAAATTATTTACCATTATTCTGTGTCTGAAGCAGAAAACAGGTTGCTTTTTTTAACTTTATTTTTTAGACTAGTTTTCGGTTCACAGCAAAATTGGGTGGAACATACAAAGATTTCCCATATACGTCCTGCCTCCACATATGCATAGCTTCCCTAACTATCAAAAAGTAGGCAGCTTTTTAAACGTCAAGTACATTTTCAAATTGCCAAATATTCTCCAGGGGTCAATGTGTTCTAATTTGAAAGGAGTGCTAGTATTTTCTGGCACCTATTTACTAGCCCTTTAGTAGAAAGAAAAAAAAACCAAGTACAACTATTTGTTTACATTTGGTTTCAAAAGGCTATTAAATAAGAGAACTGAATTAATTAGAATAGTGTTGTTTCTTCTGCAAAAAGTATTTAACCAGTATTCTACTGGATTTGTTTAACTTCAAGATCATATTATCATTTGTACATAATCTACAATCAGAGCATTTTATAATAAGCAAACAAAAAAACTATAATTTGTAAGTAAAGCAGTTGGGATTGAAATAATAAGAAACATTAAGGAACAAAATCTTTTTTAATGGACAAAATATATCCAACACTTAAGATACAACGTACTAACTTATTTACCACATGTCAGTTCACTTTTAAGACTAAATTAGAATTGTATTTAGTACATAAGGGAATTATAGAAAACAGAGGTAAGAGAGAATAGCACTGGTTTTAACCAATATTTCATCCAATTCATAATGATAAGAAAGAACACTTTCTCAGAAAAATAATACTTGCTTTGCTCTGATGGGCTCTTTAGTTCACTTTCTGCATGTATATCCTGTGACTTTTCTCTGGCTTCTCAGGTTTGCCCTCTCTGCTCTCATTATTAGCATGAGTTAGCAGGACCCAAATGGGAAAAATTGAGGGAATGAAAAAAGTTGAAGGTATTCTCATGCGACCAGAAATGTACATGTATGAGTGACCAGCTTTCAGGTTGGTAATACCTTCTGCTCATGATTTGCTCTGCAGCCTTGGGGAAGACATTTCTCTCCAGTATTCCTCCTTGTTCAAGAGAAGAACTTGGCTGACTCTTATATGACCTTGCTAGGACCTGTGACATGAAAGATATGCTATTTTTAAATGACCTGAATAAAAAAGTAGAATCTTTCATTTTCATTGCACAACTTGACTAAATCTGCAGCATGTGATTATATGAAAAATAAGACTGCAATTAAACTGTTCCAAATGGAAGTACGTTTTTAAAAGAGACTGAATCTTGTACCTCCCCCATTATGAGTCAGTCTGTTTAAGAAGGTGAATTGTTAAATTTTGTTATTGGTAAAATATTTTTGAAATTCAAAATGAATAAGAATGATCAACTTGTGGGCATGGCTCTGAATGCATAAAATAATTTTGCTTCCACCATATCACATTCTATGTGTTTGACATTTTCTCAACCCAAATCAATAGAGATCTAAGTGAATTCTTATATATTAGAGGTTTGTGTATGTTGTAAAAAAATGAGAAAAAATTTGATAATGAAATGACATCTTCTTGATTGCTACTAAGGTTCATGCAAGTGACCCAAATGCCATTTTTGTGCCTGCAGGTTTTAAATCCATTCTATGTGTTCCAAGCCTTCACCCTAACTTTGTGGCTGTCTCAAGGTTACATAGAATACTCTGTGGCCATCATCATTTTGACTGTTATCTCCATTGTCTTAAGTGTGTATGATTTGCGACAGGTAAGACCTGAAATCACAGCCAAATTCTATTTAGCTTCTAGCTAAAGAAGTAAAGCCCATGGTATTTCCACTGACAGCCAGGAGTTGCTTTGTCAACCATAAGTCATAAAACAAAAAGTGAGGGCTTACCAAATATGGGATGACAGAAGGAGGACTTTGGACTACCAGGGAGAGTTAAATGTCTTTGCAAACTCTGATTATCATCTGAAGCCTTCATCGAATGCTTTGTTTAGAAGCACTCTGAGGCTCTATTTGAGTATGGTGGGAAAGAATGCTGTGAGGGATTAATGATGCCAGCCATAGTTTTAGGAGAATGAAGGGGTAGCGTCTCAACTGTGTGCATTAATCAAGATATTATGCCCCTTAGAACATTTCCATCTATTTCCCCTGACTTAAATATTGTATTTGTTCTATAGGTTTCCTATTTAATTGTCTTTGAAAAATTTTAGTCTCCCTCTTAGAAGTCCTTTATAATGTCTGTGTGTTCATTTGATATTCGGATATATCTTTACGGAAATCCCAAAGAAATACAGAAATTCCTGTGTGGGAGTTAGGGGATGGGTTGTGGAAAAAATTAGGTTTGATTCTATACTCAATAAGGCAGTGTTTCAGCAAGAGAATTCCTTGACATTTTTGAGCTTCTGGCTTATTAAATCAAAATATCCAGGGTTAGAATCTTCATTTTCAAAAGTTTTATAACTAATGATTGTTATGCATTCTGAAAGCATAAGAATGATTATTATAAGGGAACCCACTGAAGGATAAATTCAAACACGAAGGTCCCAGATATATGTATTTATTTATTAATGCCATCATATTTTTCATTCATTTTACTCTATTAAGTGCACATATATATACCAGCTTATATGGAGATTTATGTCTTTATTAATTTTTAAAATTAAAATAAGATCTTACTATGCACATTAATCTGGAACTTTCATTTTTCACTTTATATATAATGGCAATTCACCAAGTAAATAAATAATTATAATTCATGTTTTTAAAATAATACTATAATATTCCATGATATACCATAATTTATTCAACTATTCCATTACTTGTTGAAAGTAATTTCCCCTCAATCTTTTGCCACCACAAATAATGTTGAATTAAAAGTTACTACTACAGTATGGGCATGTTCTTACATATTAGTGTTTGCATTTTTTAGCATAGCAGCCAAAAGCCAGGTTACTGCATCAAGGCATATGTATGTTTTGAATTTTAATAGATGCTGCTATATTATTTTCCACAAATGAAATAATTTTTTTAAATCAGAGACACACAAGAGTATTTATTTCCCCTGGATTAATCAGTTTCTGGAGTTATATTGATATTTACGATTTTTAAATCGTAAATATCTAATATCTAATGTCTTTTAAAATATCTAATGTCTTTTAAAAAACTGGGTCTCATTGATGTTTTAAGGTACATTTTCCTGATTGCTGGTGAGACTAGACACTTTTTGTTGTCTAATAGTGTTTTGCATTTTCATTTTATATTAAGGGCCTCTTTATATTCATCATATATGTGAAAAAGTTTTACTTTTTAGTCTATTTCTCTAGACTTTGACTTTAGCTGTGGATGAACATTTATATAGAGTCAAATATATTTCTGTTTTCTTTCACGGCTTATTGTTGTGCTTGTAAGAACTCCCCTTCCAAAGTTAGGTAATACCTGTTTTCTAATACTTGTAATTTGCTTATTTAAAAATCCTTACTGGAATTTAAACATTCAGGTTCCATATCTTAACAGAATCCCTACATTCCTTTGTTCAAAACAGTGGCTAATATGGGAACTTTAGACTTGGTGGCAGTATTGCAAAAGATTTCTTTAAAAAACAGAAAAGGAATTAGAGGACAAACACTAATCTCATTAGCAGCCAGTATTTACTAATAAAAGGGTACCTAACCCAACCTGCAAAGCACCTTGTAACACTCCACAAAATGAGCCAGTTTCCTGAAACTGTATATTTGCAATTTAAATCACAAGTCCTCATTCATCAACATCTGTTTAGCACTTTACGGTTTACAGTAGGCGCCCACATTCACAATGTATGTGTTTCTATGGGACATGGCAAATTATGAAATAAAACATACATGATTTTTATAGCCTCCTACCACCTGAGAGGGAGGGACAGGGGCAATCCAGGAGGTGAAGGGACTTATTCACACTCACCCAGTAACAGTGGCCTTAGCCCCAGGTTTTCTGATTCCAAGTCAAGTACTACATACACACTGTCCCATTGAGCGCAATCTCAAAGTGACTCATGAATTTCCTTGCAGCAGTAAGATTTGGGGAAGGGCTTTGGCAGGATTGAAAGAAGGAGCATCTACTGCTATCTCCAAATCATTCTGTTGAGCTACATTGAAGTTCATTATTTCACTGAATTAAAGACTTAGGTAAACAAACACAGGCTTTGGAAAATTGTAAGAGAGTAAGTGTTTGCAGGAGTAGAATAAGATGATTTTCTGCATCTACTGGGGCCCCAAATCATGCTACACAAAGAAAGCTTACCTTTCCTAAGCCAAGAAACCCTCCCGCTTCAGTCCCTTTCTAACAAGTTTGGTGCAGGCATGAGTGCAAACCTTGGTACTCAACTGTATTTGCATTGAACTGTATGTGCATACTGTATTGCTGAGCTCCACGGGTGGCTGCTAGAAATAGCATTGGGAGTATCTGGCCCACAGTGCTTTGCCTTCAGTCATGACAGAGCCAAGCTCAAGAGGCACCTGAGTTAATACCCTCATTACTCATCTCTAGAGGAAATCCAGCCACAACAAACACAAGGGCACATAGCAACAGATGCTGAATAATAACGATATGCAAATTCATCTTGGAAACTGATCCTGGTCCTGCTGAACAGGGACAGAAGAAACTAAAGGTGGCCTAATGAAAATCAGGCAACGAGCTTTGCAGTCATGGCAAGCATTGCAGGGTTTGCCTTCTCCTAGCTAGTTGGTTGCCATAGAAACCTGTGTTTGTAGATTTTCTGAGTGCATTAACTCAAAGAGGAGGCTAACATTATCCCACTCCAGTGTTGTTGGGAGAAGTAGAATAATTTGGTTCTAATAAATACATATTTGATAAGGGCCTACTATGTGATACGCTCTAGAGGAATCCACAGATGCATAATGTACATGGTGCCTTTCTTCTCTCTACTGCCTGACTCACGAGGGAGGCCTGACAAGACAGCAGATAGCTATGATGGAATGTGATCAGTACACTCACACAGGTGGAGAGAGCAGAACAATGAATTCTTCCTGAGAATTGTAGGGACTTGCAGAGTGGAGGTGACATTTGAGTAGGCCTTTATGTGAAGGATTAGAAATAGTTTGCTAGTAGAAAACTGGAGTGGACATCCTAGGGACTAGTTTGAGCAGAGGCCTGGAAGCATGACAGGTTACACAGAATGCTAAGTCTAATAAACCAATCCAGCTCTACAGCATAATGAGTTTTGAGAATGACAGTCAAGTATGATTAACTCATACTTCACCACTTCCAAATGTGTTGATTATCATCCTCTTATGCTAAGCTGAATTTGGCATTATCTAAACGAGTTTCTAAGCAAAAAAAAAAAAAAAAAAGAAATCTAAGGAAGGATTTTTATCTTCTTAAAGAAAAAAATGCTATTTTTAAGCACTAGTAGAACATATTCCTCAACAGAAAAGGTTTTAGAGTCAGATGAACCTAGGTTTGATTTACCTAGTAAGTAAATGATGGTGAAAAGTTTACTTTAACATTTTCAATCCCTTTCTTTTGGTTTTTACATGTATGTTGGAGATAACATTTTCATCATAGAATTATTTTGAGAATTAAAAAAATTAAATACTGTTGTTCAAGTGCCTACAACAATGCCTGGCACATAATAACTGCTTCATGTTTTAAACTATTTACAAGTAATAAAGATTTGAGCCATTTTATATACCATGTGTATTTCTTCTATGATGCCTTGCAGGTTTTAAATAAATCTCTGACATGCGAAATAAATCAATGTCATGTCATTTTAGAGCTTGAAGGTATAACTTGAAAGTGATCCAATTCAATGTTGTCTGTTTACAGAGAAAACGACTAAATTCTAAGGTGCAATTTCTTACATACTCACATTACCTGACTGATTAGGAGGTATGCCTGACCTACAACTCAGAAATCCTGACTGACTCCAGGGTTCTTTGCCCACAGAACCACAGCTGACTTTGCCACTATTACACATCATTAAAATGCGTGCCCCAACAGTTAAGCCTCAGGAAGTCACCTTAGAGCAATGAATATGCACTAAACAGTACTATCGCTTCTTCCACTCAATTGATCCAAATTACCAAAGTTTAACTTTTCATGCAAAACTGAAGTGTATCATAAATTTTTCCATATAAATATTAATGCTGGGTTCATTATGTTTTCTTAAGGGGAAAGTTGCATAATTATGTGTAATGCTTGTCTTAGCCTGGCGACATTTGTAACATTAAATATCACCAACAGAACAGATCAAAACAATTTAACAGCTAAAAGAAAAAAGTTTTACATTTGAATTAGGTTAAGGTGAATTAAGTATTGCTGACAGTATTCAAACCCACTTCCAGTTAGAGGCATCCAAGTCACCGACATCCAAACAGGAAGAGGCAGTGCCTTCCAGGGCTGGCCCAGCATGGAACTTTCTCTCGCTGATGTTGCCCCAACAGTCAGTCTGGGGAACTGTATGGATGAAATCATCTCTCACCTCTGCCTTTCTGTCCCCTGTGTTATCCTATAAGATGCTTTCTCCACTTCTCCGGGCTCCTTCCATTTTCTCCACCTTTCACAGAGTCCTAACTCAATAAACTATCTCAAGCAAGTCTTTCCAGTTAACGTGCTCTCACAACTATTTTTCCAACAACTTTCTTATGAATCACTAACACTCATGAGCTCTTAGCATAGTATTGAGTACTACACAGAGGGCTCTATAAGAATAAAATACCTTAAAACTTAACCCTATTGTATTCTGTTATAATCTCCCCTTTCTGATGAGCAAAAAGGAGTTAAACAGGCTAAATAACTCATAAGCAGTAGCACAAGATTCACGACTTAAGAGCATAACTCCCATCTGCAGACTTAACCAATATGAAAATCCACAGTTCATAAAGGAGAGGATGGCTGTCCCACATGCAATCAAAACACAACCCAAACATTCACAGACACTTACAAGCAGAAAGCCACTTACAGAGAACATTTAGCTTTGTTGTTTTACAGACAGGGAGACAGAGGCATAGAGAGGGAAGTAACCTGCTCACAGTCTCATTCTTCCTCATTCTGATTGTGCATCTTCAAGAAATGTAGCTTTGGTTTGTTAAAGTGAACTAAATATGGCCTGAGGAGGACTCTGTACTTCTATATTTGAGTCCTTGTGGACCAACCTTAACCTAACTTAATAGACAAGATTGAAAACCTAACTTATGCGTCTGTTACAATACCTGAGTCTTGGCCAATCTTCCGCGACTCATACAGCAGCCATACTTCCACCACTCATACACTGCTGAGTGCTCAAACTGTTCATATAAGGCAAACACCAACCTGTAACCAATCCAGCTGTTTCTGTACCTCACTTCCGAGTTCTGTAGTCATTTCCCTTCTTTGTTCCATAAATTTATTCTGACCATCAGGCATCCCTGGAGTCTCTCTGAATCTGCTGTGATTCTGGTGACTGCCTGATATGAGAATCACTTTTTTTTTCTTCCTCAATTAAACTCCCATTAAATTTAATTTGTCTAAAGTTTCTTTTAACAGGTTCCTTGGCTTAGGTCCTTGAGGCAGTGGCTGTGCATTATTTTTTCTTGGGAGTGAGATAGCATTAAACTAATAAGCATATTTGCTGCTGCACATAGGGGGTCAGGTGAGGTAGGGGTTGGAGCAAGGAAGCTGAAGCATCGAAAGAAGTTGAGTCCTTTGCCCAGAGTCACTTTAGCTGTGACAGCTGGCCTGGTATTTACTGTAATGAGATCATGTAGTTTTCAGAATATGAACTATCTAATGTTTAAATGTTAACTTTTACTTGGTAGCAATCAGTTAAGCTGCATAACCTCATGGAGGACCACAACAAAGTCCAGGTTACAATCATTGTAAAAGACAAAGGTAAGTGATGTGTTAGGCCGTCTTCAGCATCTTAATATTTCAGGGGGGAATTGGTCTCATTTGTCCTTAATTATTAGTCAAGGAGAAATAATCTTTTCAGATTGAACCCAGAACTGGGACGAGGGTGAGGCAAAGAAGCCCTCTAAGATAGAAAATTTAAAGAGGCAAGATCATGCCAGTGCTGACCCCACAGCTGCAGGGCCCTGAGAACAAGGGCCTCATTAAATTTTGTACCCTGGACATCTCGCTTGCCTTACCCTCACCCAAGCCCTCATTCCATCATTCTTACCCAATGTCTGGGTTCCTTCCAATTCCCTCTTCCCTTCACATGTCACTCATTTGAATAACACTGGGTAAACCTTCTTAAGGTTCCTTTATTTCCCAGTCTAACTATCCCAAACAGACCCTGCATCACACAGTTTGAACTGCCATCTGGAACCTGGGCCTGAATGGGGCTTTTAGATAGCTGTCTGGACACTTGGCATCTGTTCTGAGCTAGTCAGAGGTGGAGTGGCTGTGGCTTTTTGCAAGGAGCGAGGAGCTGCACCCTGGGACAGCAGAAGTTATTTGGGCAATTTAAGTAAGGCCTCAATCCAAGAAGACAAAGTGTACCACAGGAATCAGAAACCCAGACGAGAGCAAACAGCAGGAAGCTGCACTTCTGCTTTGCCCAGTGCCCTTGTGTATCTGCTGTGGGCAAAGCACACCAGGTACTAGGATCAAGATGGGATCCTGTTGCTTAGCTAATCCTTTTCTGAGTCCCAGGAACCAATTTCCTAATCCTGATTCTTTTGGAATTTTCAATTGACTAAAAAGGGGCTTCAACAGTTGAACAGGTAGGGTAGCTCTTGGCCAACAGGTTGATAAGGATTCTTAGTTGCCTTCATTCTTAAGTAAAAACAGGAAAAGTTCAGCTATTCATGGAAACTTTGCTTTGGTGTAGGTTTGGAGGAGCTGGAATCCCGTCTCTTGGTTCCCGGAGACATTCTTATTCTTCCAGGAAAATTTTCGTTGCCATGTGATGCTGTTTTGATTGATGGAAGCTGCGTGGTGAATGAAGGCATGCTTACAGGTAGGCAGTTGTCATGGAGCTTCCTCTTCCCTGTCTGACATCTAATCAGATCAACATATCCTTACCTACCTTATACCAGACCCTTGCTAAGATATTCAGAGATAGGTGAGGGAGACACAACCAGCCTTTGCATTTATATGGAGACACAATATACACAAACAGGAAATGTTTAACAATATAAGAATTAAGTCACAATAAATGTGAAATGAAAACAAATGTTTAATATGACATGTGATTAATTGACCAATTAGTGGGGTGAATAGGGTGCTTTGGGTTCAGAGGAGGATGAGAGCACTACACAGTTTGAAGCACAATCTCTTCATAAACATGAGAATGGTTTATACACATGTACAAAAGAGATACAACCTTAAAAGCCATGACTCCCACAATTGGAAGGCCATAGAGGTTTTATCCAACCCTGCACTCTATAGATAGAAAACTACTGAGGCCAAGGTTTCACAGGAAAGGAGTTTGAGTTGAACCTTCGGGCAAAGACGATCGCACAGTTCTGTTCTTTAGCTTTATATTCCTGTTGATCTCACTGAGCAGAAACTAATCTTCTAGTTATAGTTCAGGCATTCCTAGTTCTCATTTGTACTTTGTTAAGTCTACTTGAATTTGTATAATTAGTAAGATACTACTTATAAAATATTCTTTAGGCAAAAAATTAAAATACACAGCACATTGTAATGAGAGAAGAAGAGACTATACAGCAACACAGAAATAGAAACTTTGTCTTTCATGCTTACAGATTGTTTAGTTTTTCTGTTTTCAAATGGCATAAAGACAGGGAAAATGTTTTAACATGACCTAAATGTAGGGAGAGTTCATTATCTATCCCTAAATTGTTCAACACAAGCAGATTTTACATTAAAATGGGTCTGCTTAATTCAAAATTGAGACAAGAAAATGTAGTAAACATAAATATGTTCAGTATAATTACAAAATACTCCTTTAATGTGTTGAAATGTGTCCTATAATGATAGTGATGAGGATTTGCATACTGATCATATCTTTTACCCAGAACGTTGCCATAGTATCCGACCTGTAAACCTCAAGCCCAAGGAAAACTGTCCTTCTCATTCAAACACAGCAGCTGCCTCACACCTCCCAGCAGCCTGACAGTGAAGAATGACTTCTCTCATTGGTAACAGAGAGTGTGGCAGTGAGCAGTGTGAGTGTGGCAGTGAGCAGACATGGGGAGGAAACACAGAAAGTCTCACTGCCCTTGGGCTGCCCTCTGTCCTTTCACTGTAGCGGGTGTACAGAACTTGCCTTGATTCCCAGGAAAACTCAGAGAGTTCCAGAGGAATAGAAATGACAAACAACGCTGCCTTTCAACAAATGTGCAAAATGGATCCAAATGACCTTAAATGACAAGTGGCTTCTAGTTTCCCTCTTTGGAAAAATGAAGTCATCAGCACTAATATCTGTGTAACTTAAGTACCGATAGAGGACAGTTTCAGAGACAGACACATGAAGCAAAAATACATTATTTCTTTTTTGTTAACTTCTTCAGAAAGATCTAAATCCCAGTATGGTCTAAATACTTTATTGCACAGCCTACATAGATCCTCCCACTCATGTACATATTTGTGGAAAGGATCTTGATTAAACAGAGGATTAAGGTAAGATTCCTGAAACTGCAAAGGTATTCCTAGGGAATTTGTCCACAAATATGATTTAGGTATTTCTTCCCTACGTACGAAATGGTCCTTTGCATAGATAGAAGTCTTTATTTATGTAAGAATAAAAATATCAAATATTCCTAGCATCTCTATAGCAACTTACATTTTATAAATAACTTTTATATCTCACTTCATCATGGTATAAAACAAATTAGACTAGGAGCTGTTAGAATACCGATTTACAAATGAGGAGAGTGAGGTAAAAAGACCAGAGCTGCTCAGCTAGCAAGTGAAAGGATCAGAATTGGAGGTGGCATTTGCTCCCAAATATAAAGGACCATAGGCGTGAGAAAGATAATTCTAAGCTGGAAAAAGCTGCTGACTTCATCTTCCTGCCTCATCACCTTTTTCTCCCTAGTTGGTATTCCCATCAATAGTATCCACTTTCTGGTAAGCTCTTCTCCTCCTGCTCTCCTTAGCCTTATGCTATTGTCATAAATTCAGCTGTGCAAGAAGTTTACCTTTATTTTATAACTACACTTAATTTTTATGTCGGTTCCAAATTTTGCCATCCTTAAAAGTGTCCAGTGTGAATATCTAATATGAGTCAGACAGTTGTCCCCATCAGTTAGGTGGTCTTCCTCACCCTTGTCTGACTGTCCTAAGATGTGCAAGACATCAGGGAGAGGGGTCTGATGGAGGGCAGCTCTTCTTCCTGCTGCTCCCACTCCACTCTGAGCTGTCTGAGGCCTATTTACCTGGACAGGGCGGCAGATCCTGGTGCTGTTCGCGCTGTTTCCACAACCTTGTTGCATGTCCCCGTGTTCTACTGTGTTGCACACCTCTTCTCTCAGGGACACACCACATCTAAGTCCCGCTGGATTCTCTTCCAACTCCCAGTACGAGGACTTTGATTTAGCTAGAAATGCAGTAGAGGAAAGGCTTGGTGAGCAGAAAAACTTTGTTCTTACTCTCAGATAGTCTCTCAATCCATGATCAAACTCATGAAGGACTTCAAAAACTCAAAAGCCAGTGATCAACTCCCCCGTCCTTCTCTTCTGCTGTCTTTCCTGAAACAATAATCAACTTCAAGATCTAGCTTCTCTCAAATGGGAGGAGTCTGGAGACAAAAGGGAATATCATTTGGGAGGGGGGGAAATCTGTTAATTTAGAAATTATCTCTTGGCACTATAGCTTTTTTTCTTAGTTCTCATACGTATTAGGCATTGTGCTAACATTTTATATATACTATACCATTCAACCTGCAACTCTATTAGAGTGGGCAAATCTGAGGCCCAGAAAGGGTAACTCATTTGCCTAAGGTCACACAGCTTAAAAGTGGCACAGCTGAGATTTGGATTTGTTTGTGAATTCACTCATTCTACAGATATTTATTAGCCCCTACTATGGAGCAGGAACTCTGCAGGTGACACAGCAGTGAACAAGGCAGATAAGATTTCTGCCCTTGTGGAGCTGATATTCTAGTGACAGAGACAGAAAACATGAAAGTATACAAATGACACAAATTTTCAACAGTTATAAGTTATATGAAGAAAACAGAAGACATCTATTGTCTTAATAAATAAATTTAATGCCTTAAATACAGGCATTTTGTCCCCAGAACCTAGGCTTGTAATCAGTGTTTCCTCATTCTCTTAGGGATAATTATGGCGAAGAGGGGTGGCATGCACTCTGCCGCAATCCCCTTCCCTCTTCTTCTCTTCGTTAAGCTGCGGATGTATTTGAGATGTGTGTGGGGAGAGAGTGCAGTGACCTGAGTTGGACATGCAGGGATTTTCCTAAGTGATGATCTCACATCGATATCATGTCAGACAAGCTTATCATCAGTTGATAGGTCGGATCTTTTTCTCTCTTCCTTTGATCCTTTCGTCCTCTCTTTTTATCATCCTCCTTCTCCCTTTCCTTTTACTTATTTATTTGTTCATCCATTTATTCCATAAAAGCTCAGAAATGCCTACCATGTGCCAGGTACTGTGTTGTGTATTGGTGTCACCAAGTTAAATGAGAAATGGTCTCTGGTCTCAAAACATTTACAGTCTAATGGTTCTAGAACTATAAATTAAAAGGACTTGGAATTTCAAACACTGTCACCACGAGGAGGCATCTTGATCCTTGTGGACAAGGGAGAGAACCTCCACGTGACAGCACAGGGAGCCAAATGTACAGTTGATGATGAGCAATGATGGTTCTTTCCTCTAAAACTCTCTTCAGCTTCCTTGGACCCCACATCTTTTGTAGATGAATCATCCTTTCTTGGGCTCCCCAGAAAGGCCAAAACATGAGGCTTCTTATTAATATGCAAATAGCATAAAAGAGACTTGAAAACCATCTCTCTGTAAAATCATCTGACTATTATCTCTGGAACAAATTATCTGCAAATGACTTCCATTACTGATTGATCAATACATGACGGCCTCCAGTTTCATCGGTTTTGTGTGCAGAAAACGGTTTACTGATGTTAGCCTAAGTATATATTGTGGATTAATATTCTGTGATTCAAAAGCAAAAAAAAAAAGGAAATGATCTCTAAGTATTTGCCTCTTACAAAGGCTGATTTCAAAACAATATAGTACCATAATTTGGAGATTTGTCAAAACATTCTAACCCTTCTATGAAGCCATAGAATGCAATTGATACATCTACACAATGGATGAATATCATAATTGTTTTAAAGAAAATGGCATAGGGAACAACACTTGCCTAAAAGAATTTCTTGAAAAATATTCAAGATTGCTAATAACAATTTTATAGCTTCTTACACCTTAGCATGTAAAAATACATCACGGCAGAAAATGAGTTTTGAAAAACCAATCATAGAGAAACTTGGGCGTTTTTATTTAATTCATCTGTGCATTTGAAAAAACTATGTGTTTTCAATATACCAGAATCTCTGGGACACATTTAAAGCAGTGTGTAGAGGGAAATTTATAGCACTAAATGCCCACAAAAGAAAGCAGGAAAGATCTAAAATTGACACCCTAACATCACAATTAAAAGAACTAGAGAAGCAAGAGCAAACGCATTCAAAAGCTAGCAGAAGGCAAGAAATAACTAAGATCAGAGCAGAACTGAAGGAAATAGAGACACAAAAAACCCTTTAAAAAATCAATGAATCCGGGAGCTGATTTTTTGAAAAGATCAACAAAATTGATAGACTGCTAGCAAGACTAATAAAGAAGAAAAGAGAGAAGAATAAAATAGATGCAATAAAAAATGATAAAGGGGATATCACCAACTATCCCACAGAAATACAAACTACCATCAGAGAATACTATAAACATCTCTATGCAAATAAACTAGAAAATCTAGAAGAAATTGATAAATTCCTCGACACATACACCCTCCCAAGACTAAACCAGGAAGAAGTTGAATCCCTGAATAGACAAATAACAGGCTCTGAAATTAAGGCAATAATTAATAGCCTACCAACCAAAAAAAGTCCAGGACCAGACGGATGCACTGCCGAATACTACTAGAGGTACAAGGAGAAGCTGGTACCAGTCCTTCTGAAACAATTCCAATCACTAGAAAAAGAGGGAATCCTCCCTAACTCATTTTATGAGGCCAGCATCATGCTGATACCAAAGCCTGGCAGAGACACAACAAAAAAAGAGAATTTTAGACCAATATCCCTGAAGAACATTGATGCAAAAATCCTCAATAAAATACTGGCAAACCGAATCCAGCAGCACATCAAAAAGCTTATCCACCATGATGAAGTCAGCTTTATCCCTGGGATGCAAGGCTGGTTCAACATATGCAAATGAATAAATGTAATCCAGCATATAAACAGAACCAAAGACAAAACCCACATGATTATCTCAAGAGATGCAGAAAAGTCCTTCCATAAAATTCAACAGCCCTTCATGCTAAAAACTTTCAATAAATTAGGTATTGATGGGACGTATCTCAAAATAATAAGAGCTATCTATGACAAACCCACAGCCAATATCATACTGAATGGGCAAAAACTGGAAGCATTCCCTTTGAAAACTGGCACAAGACAGGGATGCCCTCTCTCACCACTCCTATTCAACATAGTGTTGGAAGTTCTGGCCAGGGCAATCAGGCAGGAGAAAGAAATAAAGGGTATTCAATTAGAAAAAGAGGAAGTAAAATTGTCCCTGTTTGCAGATGACATGATTGTATATTTAGAAAACCCCATCATCTCAGCACAAAATCTCCTTAAGCTGATAAGCAAATTCAGCAAAGTCTCAGGATACAAAATCAATGTGCACAAATCACAAGCATTCTTATACACCAATAACAGAGAGCCAAATCATGAGTGAACTCCCATTCACAATTGCTTCAAAGAGAATAAAATACCTAGGAATCCAACTTACAAGGGATGTGAAGGACCTCTTCAAGGAGAACTACAAACCACTGCTCAATGAAATAAAAGAGGATACAAACAAATGGAAGAACATTCCACGCTCATGGATAGGAAGAATCAACATTGTGAAAATGGCCATACTGCCCAAGGTAATTTATAGATACAATGCCATCCCCATCAAGCTACCAATGACTTTCTACACAGAATTGGAAAAAACTACTTAAAGTTCATATGGAACCAAAAAAAGAGCCCACATTGCCAAGACAATCCTAAGCCAAAATAATGAAGCTGGAGGCATCATGCTACCTGACTTCAAACTATACTACAAGGCTACAGTAACCAAAACAGCATGGTACTGGTACCAAAACAGAGACATAGACCAATGGAAAAGAACAGAGCCCTCAGAAAGAATACCACACATCTACAACCATCTGATCTTTGACAAACCTGAGAAAAACAAGCAATGGGGAAAGGATTCCCTATTTAATAAATGGTGTTGGGAAAACTGGCTAGCCATATGTAGAAAGCTGAAATTGGATCCCTTCCTTACACCTTATACAAAAATTAATTCAAGATGGATTAAAGTCTTAAATGTTAGACCTAAAACCATAAAAACCCGAGAAGAAAACCTAGGCAATACCATTCAGGACATAGGCATGGGCAAGGACTTCATGTCTAAAACACCAAAAGCAATGGCAATAAAAGCCAAAATTGACAAATGGGATCTAATTAAACTAAAGAGCTTCTGCACAGCAAAAGAAACTACCATCAGAGTGAACAGGCAACCTACAGAATGGGAGAAAATTTTTGCAACCTACTCATCTGACAAAGGGCTAATATCCAGAATCTACAAAGAACTCAAACAAATTTACAAGAAAAAAACAAACAACCCCATCAAAAAGTGGGTGAAGGATATGAACAGACACTTCTCAAAAGAAGACATTTACGCAGCCAACAGACACATGAAAAAATGCTCATCATCACTGGCCATCAGAGAAATGCAAATCAAAACCACAATGAGATACCATCTCACACCAGTTAGAATGGCAATCATTAAAAAGTCAGGAAACAACAGGTGCTGGAGAGGATGTGGAGAAATAGGAACACTTTTACACTGTTGGTGGGAGTGTAAATTAGTTCAACCATTGTGGAAGACAGTGTGGCGATTCCTCAAGGATCTAGAACCAGAACTACCATGTGACCCAGCCATCCCATTACTGGGTGTATACCCAAAGGATTATAAATCACGCTGCTATAAAGACACATGCACACGTATGTTTATTGTGGCACTATTCACAATAGCAAAGACTTGGAACCAACCCAAGTGTCCGTCAATGATAGAATGGATTAATGTGGCACATATACACCATGGAATACTATGCAGCCATAAAAACAGATGAGTTCATGTCCTTTGTAGAGACATGGATGAAGCTGGAAACCATCATTCTCAGCAACTATCTCAAGGACAAAAAACCAAACACCACATGTTCTCACTCATAGGTGGGAATTGAACAGTGAGAACACTTGGACACAGGAAGGGGAACATCACACACCGGGGCCTGTCGTGGAGTGGGGGGAGTGGGGAGGGATAGCATTAGGAGATAAACCTAATGTAAATTACGATTTAATGGGTGCAGCACACCAACATGGCACATGTATACATACGTAACAAACCTGCATGTTGTGCACATGTACCCTAGAATATAAAGTAGAATAAAAAAAAGAAAAAACTATGTGTTTTGAACCTATTACATATCACTAGGAAAATGAAGAGTATACAAATTTATATATGTCAAAGTTCTTGTTCCCAGTTATGACCTAGAAAGAGAGATGAGACCTAAATTTGTATAACTATGATTGATATAATACTATTTCCAAATTAGAAATATGACAAGTTATCTTGCTAATTGAACATTTAGTAAAAAACTGATGGAATTTTAAATTCATTCTAATACTCTTTAAATCTTGGAGCCAAAAGTTATTATTAACATCTATTTTGTCTCTGAAATGTATCCTTTTTGAACTCTGAGCTGATTTCTTTGTACCTTAAATATTCTGTCTTATAGCCACCAG
Source organism: Pan paniscus (assembly GCF_029289425.2). Taxonomy (NCBI): domain Eukaryota; kingdom Metazoa; phylum Chordata; class Mammalia; order Primates; family Hominidae; genus Pan; species Pan paniscus. The sequence continues at coordinate 191,257,562 of NC_085926.1, read as the reverse complement.
GGAAAGGAAAAAAAGTGCTACCTGCAAAGAATGGGGGCCAATAAAAGGAAATGCAAGTGGCCTACTTGAGCTGGAGCTTTTGTAGGGGAATGTCAGGCAATGATGTTTGAATCATGGTAGGCTTTGACAATCTAGCAGGAGAGTTTGGTCTTTATTCAGTAGTGGCAATGGAAAAGGCTAAGGATTTTGAGCAAAAGAGTGAGATGATAAAAATGGGACTTGGATGGGCTCCATCTGAAAATGATGTGGAATAACTACTATTTTCTCACCTTGCTCCATGAGCTTATGAGGGCAAGATTTCTGTCTCTCTTGTTCATCATATTCCTAGCACCTAGCACAGTTCCTGGAACAGAATAAGTAAAATAGTTGAATGAATGGGTGAATGAATAAACAAATGAATAAATGAGTGAATGTAAAGCAAATAGTAATTACTATTCACGTGCTGGAAAGCTCCTTCATTGCCTAAAATAGTGCTGGGCTTAATGAATACTTGGGAGAATGATTCAGTGATAATTCATCTATAATAGGCTGCTTTTAAAATTATGACAACAAACCATGCAGGCCAGGTATAGGATAGATAGGCAGATCTAATCTAAATATTTGCAATAGAATCAAGTCTACCATTGCTTGTACCACCAGCATCTCTATGAACAGTCATCTGACTCATGGGATGGGCATTAAGACCGGATTAGTTGTGGTTTGTATAATTTCTTGAAACTGGCATGCACCAGTTCTGACCAACTACCTGAGCTTACATAGATTCAACAAAATACAATCCTCTTTAGGAGAAAGTATACCTGTTACAAAGACACCATTGCCCCAGATGGAGAACACTATGCCTTGGAAATGTCACAGTTTGGAGGATTATAGGAAACACATCCTTTTCTGTGGAACAGAAGTTATCCAGGTCAAGCCCTCTGGGCAAGGGCCTGTACGAGCAGTCGTTTTGCAAACAGGTTAGTGGATTCCACTTTTGTAAGTTTAATTCATGCTTGAACATGGGGAGAGTCGGATTAGGGAAATTTAGTTTAGGATTATGGAGTTTGCCACATTCTGGTAGTAACAACATGCTTTTTTCCAAACAGACCCTTATTATTCTAAAGTGTCACTATTTTTAATTAAATGGTTTATTGGTAAAACCCTTCTATGTGATGAAGGGTATGTGTAGGTGAAGTAAAATTTGTCAAAGGTAAAACTATGCTCTTCTTTTTGCTTGTGACCACACGCTGCTTCTATCTCCCTTGACACCTCCTCTGAGTGATTACCAAAAAACAATTTCAGCCACTACGACTATGAGGATTTTTTCCTTTCAAAGAGTTGCTTGCTAGGCTGTATGTCAAACTCAGTAATAAAGAACTCCACCTGGGTGCCCTCTAGACCAGTTAAAGCCAACGAATCTGAAACTATTCATCCTCCTGTATTGACTTTCTCTGTTAATATCATCACCATCATGCTGGTCTCTTAATAACACTCCAACTCCTCTTGTTTCCCATACCAAATGTGGCACCAAATCTGGATGATTCTGCAAACACTTCCTGAGTCCCAGTCTTTTACATGACATGACTCAGTGAAGGCCTCCTATGACCTGGTCCTAGCTCTCTGTTCTAACCTCTGACCTCTGGTTCTGCCACCCGACTTATTCACAGATGCAAAATACACTTTACACTGTGATACCTGTATGCTTTAGTTTGGTTTATGATTTAGTTGTTCTAGCTGATTTTTTAAAATTAAAAATATCAAAAATTTTTAAATGTTCAAACTAGTTAGCAGGCACTAGACACTAGAGCATTGCTCAGCCTGTGGCCTACATGTAAGCTCAGGGTTAAAAATCATGAAAACCACCTGAAAACTTATAAAATGATTAGGTAGCAGGTTAGAGGACACTTTACTCTTTTCCTCAGAGACAGTAAAGGCATTTTTAGGAGACCAAGTGTCCATCAAGCAGCCTTACTTGATCTATGATTATCTTTATGCAGGTTACAATACAGCCAAAGGGGACTTAGTGAGATCCATCCTGTACCCTCGGCCTCTGAACTTCAAACTATACAGCGATGCCTTCAAGTTCATCGTGTTCCTGGCCTGCCTTGGTGTCATGGGTTTTTTCTATGCCCTAGGGGTATATATGTACCATGGAGTAAGTACTGGGGGTAAGGCTTTTCAATAGTATAGATTCTGCAAAGAGCTTGACCTAACTCAGAGGGTTGGTTTAGGTTACATCTTGATCCCATCATTCTATGAATCATTACTGTCCAAAAGAGCTTCTTAGACAGCGGAAATGTTCTCATGCCTAGTTTGCCCCCAGTGTTTAGGTAATACCTAAAACACTATGCAATCAGTGGGTTTCCCATGTATTCTGGTTAGGGTCTGAAATGAAGTTAAATTTCCACTTTTACAGAGCTGGTACTGCATGAGATACCTACTTCCCTTTAAGCTACAGGGTGTCAGGTTTCATTTGGATGCTCCTTGTCACAGCCTGGTGGCTAGGGAGGGAAGGCTTGTCACTAAAGACCTCTGAGGTCCTTTCTGGTCCTGAGAGTCTGATTTTGCTGTGAACCAGAAAACAAGAAAGTCTGGGATCATAATAGTGTGAGCTGGTGGGGAGGAAGAGAAAATTGTGAATAAAACATCCAAACAGGTGAAAAACTGTGAGTGGCTTAATTACAATGTCCAAATTGGTGGCATCAATGAGCGTGTGTGTGTGTGTGTGTTTGTGTGTGTATGTTTGTGTGTGTGTGTGTGAGAGAGAGAGAGGTGGGCAGTGAATATTGGTGGGAAAAGACATAGTAACAAGAATTTCAAGGCAATGTTCACGCCAAAACTTAACTGCTGAGTAGTTATTTCAATCTGAAATAGCTCCCAGGGAGCATTTCTGGGTCAAGAGAGGCCCACGATGGGGCCTGTGAAGAGCTAGGCAGAATGTCAAGGTCACTGGGGCTGGAATTTGAGGGAGTATGCCAATTTAATCTGGGGAGCTGGAGCATTGGGCAGAAAAGCAGGAAAAAAGCTCTTGGAAGCCCTGGCAGTATTTGAGAATGAGGTTTCCTGGGAAGAATTTAACATCCAATACACACTGAGGCAACAAGACTAATAATCCCAGACCCCAACTTCTTGTGGGTCAGAACCTGTGGCTCTGTTGGCTGCCTCTATCTGCACTGGTTCAGCGCTAGACAAGGCTGAGTCCTTAGGGTCAAAACTCTTCTGTGTCTGTGGTTGGGAAAAGAAGGGAGTAATGAATTTTGTGATAAATTGATATTGGGCAAAAGATGTCCCAGCAGACATTGCTACTGAACTTGAATCCCATGTTTCCAATACTTAAAAAAGTATTTATGGCTAAAATGATGGTTAATTTAACAAAAACATAGGTGAGGTTCTAGAGGGTAGAATCATTAATATCTAGAGCATGTGCGGAAAACAAAACAATCAATCAGTCAACCCTGTGATTTGACCTCATCCCTGACCTTAACTGTGTGAGCCTCCTCTGGAGACCTGCTGTATTAGTCTGTTCTCATGCTGCTAATAAAGACATACCTGAGACTGGGCAATTTATAAAGGAAAGAGGTTTAAGGGACTCACAGTTCCACATGGCTGGGGAGGCCTCACAGTCATGGTTGGAAGGCAAAGCAGAAGCAAAACATGTCTTACATGGTGGCAGGCAAGAGAGTTTGTGCAGGGGAAATCCCATTTATAAACCATCAGATCTCATGAGACTTATTCACAATCATGACAACATTATGGGGGAAACTGCCCCCATGATTCGATTACCTCCCACTGGGTCCCTCTTACTACAGGTGGGAATTAGGGGAGCTACAATTCAAGACGAGATTTGGGTCGGGACACAGCCAAACCATATCACCTGCCAGGGATCCTGAGTTCACAAAATTGACTTGATAATAAAACATATTGGTCATGGGTTTGTACCCTGCAGTAAGACAGAATAGGGTTCAGATTTCTGTCATTTACCTAGTATGTGGCCTTGGGAAAATTATTTAATTGTTAAAACCTCAGTTTCCTTACCTGTTAAATGGAGAAAATAATAGTATTTACGTCATAAGGTTGTTATAGAGAGCAACTAAATAATATACGTAACCTAATACAGTTCCTGCTCCAGAGTTAGTATCCAGTGAGAGCAAGCTAATTTTATATTGGCTTCTCTGTAGTTAATAATATATGCTGAGATCTTGGAAGGATGTTGGTCCTAGTTTTTAATTATATTGCCATCCATTCAATCTATGTCCTGAGCACCTCCTCTGTGCTAAATCCCACGCTAGGCTCTGTATCTAGAGATCAATAAGGTAGATTCAAAGATGAATAAGCCATAGCTGCTACACCCAAGGAGTTTGTAGGCTAGTGGGGGAGAGAGATTCATAAGCCAACAGTCAAGCTTGGGCAGAGGGAATGCTAAGTAGAGGGAAACAGAGCCAGGAAAGGGGATGGTGGACTGGGAGTAGGGATCAAAGGTCTCCTTTGCTCTGCAGTAGGAGACAATGTGCTCATTCCTTTGGCACTAGGAAGGGTGGCAGTCTGCTGTGCTGGGCTATCCTGTATGAAAATGTCTGTCCTCTCCCAGGTTCCTCCAAAAGATACTGTGACCATGGCCCTGATCCTCCTCACCGTGACTGTCCCTCCAGTGCTGCCAGCTGCCCTGACCATAGGCAACGTGTATGCTCAGAAGAGACTGAAGAAAAAGAAAATCTTCTGTATCTCCCCACAGAGAATCAACATGTGTGGGCAAATAAACCTCGTGTGCTTTGACAAAGTATGATCCAGACTTCTCAGGTTTAACGTTAATGATTTCAAGGCATGGTGGAGCTGGGAAGAACCTCAGAAAATGTCTAGTCCAGTGTTCCCATTTTACAGATAGGAACGTTGAGGCCAGAGAAGGTCACAGAGTGAGCTAGTGCAAGATCACATTCTAGGAGCCTGCTCTGCTGACTCTTAAAGTTAGCAGCTTAGCCACCACATCATGAATTTTTTATCTGTGAAACTTAATAATTTGTGTGCCTGGTTTGTGGTTTTTTGAAACCATCTCTTACTGTGTAACTTCTTAGACTGACTGACTTGGCAGAAAATGTGAAGAACATTTCTGTTTCCTGAAATGTTTTGTCCAGAAGATAAGTGAATCTGTTTCCTCTCTCCTCCTCTGCTTCTTTTAAGGAAAGGAAGGAAGGAAACAATGACCCTGTCCTGCCCCTTTGCTCCTCCAGGGCTTGTGACTCCAGGCTAGGCTGTCTCTGTGCTTAGGGACCTGGAAAGGTGGCAGAGGAGGAGCATATGCCACATGGGGAACACTGCGTTTACCAAGCAGGTCCTGACACCCCCCCCATGACGTGAGTCTCCTATGGGGAACCTGGAGGACTTCAGCATTAGCTGCCTGCTGTTTGGATCCTGCCCTCAGCTTGGACAGGCCAGTTTAACTGCTATAAAGCAGTGGGCCTGGCTGGGTCCCTTTTGTCTTCAATTCATGTGCATTTGAATAATTTATTAGGGCCTTTGCCATTTTGTGGCAGAGAGCCACTGCTGTGTACAATGCTGGTAGAGAGTCCCATAATGAGTCATTCCTAGCCCTTGAGAAGCTTCTAGTCTAGCTGAGAAAGCAGGAAAATGGGAGTGTAGATGGCGATCATGCTGTGAGATGTGTGTTTAATAGAGGCCTGAGGAAAGCGTGGGGCACAGTTACCTGCCACGGTTGGAGGCCACCTTTGAGGTGCAGCCTTGGTTGTTAGAAAGAATAAGCCCCAGGCTCAGAGCTGAGCAGCTGACAAGCACAGGGGTACAAGGGACCCACCGCATGTGGGGAACAGAGGACCATGGGGTGTGGCTAGAATATGGGCTGGTAGGTAGAGAATGAAGCTGGGTTGAGGGCAATTGTCATATGCCACGCTAAGGAGTGGGTCCTTGTCTTGATGCCGAATAGGAGCCTTTACTTTTTAAGAAGACTGCTGACATTTCTTTAGGTGTTTTCTATCCCACCAGGGGCAACTGGGGAGATGGGATGGAAGGGAGACAAGACTGAAGAAAGAGGCCATCTGGGGACAACAGAAGAGATCATTGCTTGTCCCAGACAAAAAGGACAAGAATGGAGAGTAGAAGGCAAATGGGAGTGACTCCAATGAGTAGACTCGACCAGGCTTGGTCCCCAGGTGAAAGGGGTATATCTCTTAGGTTATGTCAGTTCTCTTTCTGTTTGTATTTTGTTTGGCAAAGAAAGTTCTCGATCACCACCAGTCAAGAACCGACAAGGTTAACTTCATTTTAGATTCAGGGCCAAATAACACCCCCTTGGAAGTTCTGTAACAGGGATTCCTGTTACTTCCTCATGAGCCTCACTCGTGTCTGGAATATAAGAGGGAGACTTATGAAATATGTTCATTACATATTCAACTGTTTCTAAAATTAATTTTTCCCGAGGCTGTTCATTTTATTTCCTGTATAAAACCTCTCCCTCCACATCCTCATGTCCTCACCTGCCAGGCTGTCTGTGAGGCTGCTTTTAGGTGTCCTTGGTCAAACTCTGCAGGGCATGATGACACGTGACAGTGCAAAAACTCTTGATTGAAATTTGGCAAAATGAGAAATCTGACCCAGAATTTGGTACTAAGTCTTTGTGTGACCTTTTATTTTTTCTTTTGAGATGGAGTCTCGCTCTGTCACCAGGCTGGAGTGCAGTGGTGCAATCTCAGCTCACTACAGCCTCCGCATCCTGGGTTCAAGTGATTCTCCTCAGCCTCCCGAGTAGCTGGGATTACAGGCGTGCACCACCATGCCCAGCTAATTTTTGTATTTTTAGTAGAGACGGGGTTTCAACATGTTGGCCAGGATGGTCTTGATCTCTTGACCTCGTGATCCACCCTCCTCGGCCTCCCAAAGTGCTGGGATTACAGGCGTGAGTCACCGTGCCCGGCCCATCTCTGTGTGACTTTTTAAGAAAAGCAGATTCAACCACAATTGTCTCTGAGTTTCTTTCCAGCTTTCACATTATAAAATTCTATCACCATCATGTTGGAATAAAGCACTCTGCCATTAATTGAATTTTCATCTAGTGTTATTTCCAGTTTCGGAGATTTCTGTCACTGGGCTTCTGAGTCCATTTGTTCTCATATATATTTCTATTTTCTATTGGTTTGTTATAACTTCTGCAAGACAAGTTCTTTCTTTTTATTCAATTCAGCCCAAGCCTGGGCTTGTATTTATGCTAAGAGGTTTTCTCTTTCTATCTTATTCCCCTTAGAACCTCAACTATAATTTAGTTTTCTCTATTTATGGTTAGTTTTATTGTTTAGGGGTCATTTTCATAGAGAGATAACATAATCTAATTTCTGTTTTGCTGCAGTATCATCTCTGTTTTCATGTTCAAAATATTGATGTTTAAAAACATCATCAGGAAAACATATCAGTTTGAATTAAGTTGCAAACTGTTTTTGAAATGCAACAACTTGAGGGGATTTGGAAACCGAACATGGTAGAGTCCTTTATAAAATGCAGGAGAGAAATGAAACAAATAGCTCTTTTTCAAAAAGTTGTTGTTTAAGAAATAATTCACTCGTGTGTTAGCGCCTTCTTTGTGAAGTTCAAATAAATGAATGAAACAAAGTTTTCTTAATTATTTAATCTAGAAACCCAGAAAGAGCTTTGTCTTTCCACATACCCTGTATGATTCACTTAACATTTTCTAGTTTGGTGGAAGACTCCAGAAGGGCTGGATTCTGGTTCTGCCTCTCCAACCTACAGGCCACTATGACATTAGGCTCCTCATTTCACCTCTAACCTGCCTCCACCCTGTTAACTCAGTTGTGAAATGGAAAGCATTGTAAACACTTTCCTGTAAAGCATTATGCTAATGGATGTGCTATAATGACGGAGGTTGCCATTTTATAGAAAACTAGAAAATTCAGTGACTTCTATAGAGATAGGCTTGAAAAGTAGTGTCAGAGACTTGGATCTTAGTGTTGAAACAGGGTATTCTGCCATGCTTGGTAAAGCTCTGGTGGGCCCTGGCAGTGCTGAAGCAGCTAGCTGTAGCCAACTCACTTACTCAGGGTGTTAAGCAGGCCTAAAACTGTTAGCCTACTGCATCAAGACACCAGAGTATGTAATTCATCAACACCTGTGAAGCAATGAGGACATTAAAAGTGCTGTGATAGTACTCGGCTCCATTTTTCTTTCTCTGTTTCATTATCTAACAAATACTCTCCCATAGTATGGCGAATCAAATCTCTGAACTATTTTCCCCTTGATCTAACAATAAAATCCACTTAGGGGCATTAATTAATATTTATTATTAGCATTTACTTTCTCTCTATAGTCTCAAAGCCCTTTATCAACATTTCATTATCAATCTGGACAGTCACTGTGTCACCCATATTTTTAGAAAATTACTGTGAACCAGATGGCAAACTGTGAACTGAACAGTCTTGAAAATGAACAAAAAAAAATGAGCTCTGCTTCAGCGAGATAGCAGGTGACAACTAAAAGTCAGACTCGAGCTGATTCTTGTACTGAACCTCTCCTGATTAACAGCAGCAACGGTCATAGCAATACACAAACCAAACCAAAACAAAACACTTTCATTTTTTCCTCATCATTAGTAACTGAAATCACCTAATTATTGACATGGTCTTTTGGGGATCATGTAGCACCTGCTTAATTTTTCTTGTGGGTACTCCTCTCTGATTTAAAATTTGGTACTTATAAACAAGGTATTTAGACTACTGGATCTACCATAATATCTTAGAAGCTTGGGTTTTGTTTAAATTACTATATAATTAAAAGCTTTAAATCTTATGCTAATATTGCTTTTAATTTTTATTCAGACTGGCACTCTCACTGAAGATGGGCTGGACCTCTGGGGGACTGTCCCTACTGCTGACAACTGGTAGGCCTCTTATGTGAAAATGGAAGGTGTGTTTGGTGGAGTTACCTGGATGATACTGAAATCCATCTTTTGGGTGTTAAGGGATGAATGTCACATAAAATATATACAATAGTTGGCTGGAACTAGTTCCTAGTTATTCTAACTTGCTTAAATGAATTCTAATTTCAGAATGAGAAAGGAAAAGTAGGTCTTCAAAATCTCCATGAAAAATGGAGTAGGATGAGGTGGATAATTAAGGAACTAAATGAATAAAACAGAGAAAAAAGAGCGAAATGAAGACCATGCTTAATTAAAAACTACAAAACTTCCTGGGTGGCTAGTGCAGGCAGGTGGTGTTTCACAGTCTAGTGGGATAAAAAGGTGCAAATACACCCACCTTTGATGTACAACACAGGCCATGAAAATTGTTACTATTAAGGCAGAAATGTCAGAATGGAGAAGAAGAAATGGAGATTATTTGATATAACACAAAGTCCTGACTTTTATATAATTACATGGTGGGTAAAGACAAATTAATTTTGAAATTTAGTGAATCAAAGAAAGCCACCTGAAGGAGATGGCACTTCAGATAGGTTTTGAGGGACATGCGGCTAGAGTTTTTACAGCTGTGGGCTAAAAGCTGGCACTAGGGAGAGGAGAGGACAATCACATAGATGTCTACTCCAGAAAGAGCTACAGAAGGGAAAGAGTGTCCCCGGAGGGTGAATCTCCTCATGGTATCTCCCTGTGGCTTCTAGCTCCTTCCCTATGGGCTAAGACTTGCCTTCTCAATTTGAGCGGTGATGGCCTCTGCTCTTAAGCTCTGAGTACCCTATTTTGGTGCCAACAGTGGCTGAGGCTGCTGTCAGTGACAGAAGACACTTTGCAGGGGACTCCCAAGATGACGAAGGGGCCAGGTAAAGCATGGCACAAGGTAACAGCAGACAAGCAGTGTGATGTTGCAGAAGATACCCTGGACTGGGTGACAAGGAACACCTGAGCTTTAACCCTACTGATGTGTCTCTGCTCCTGGTGCTCAGATGTCCCGGCCAGCCCTTCGTCCAGACAGGCAAGGAATCTATTGGCCAGAGCAGTGAAAGGGAAAAAAGATGTCCGCAGTTTCCACCCCTCCATGTTCCTCCCTTGTCTCTGGTACTCTGAAGGTTTTCGGAGACTAGAAACAACTAGACACAATCACTATTCAGCTGTAAGGTGGGAAGAGAGGAAGGTACAAGATACCAGTTTGTATTATCAAAGAGAAAAACAGGCTTTAGAGGTGGGATGTCCAGGGTGCTTCAGGAAGTAGGGGCAAACTCTAAAGGGCTGAGTCGTGAAAAACGCTTCCGCATCCATGCAGCCTTCTTTCCTATCCCTAATTTCCTGCTCCCTAAGTAGCCCTAGAGACTTCTTGCCTAGGCTGTGTGGCTTTCTGCAGACAGCTCTGCAGAGTTTGCAGGTATGACTCCCAGCTGCCTGTTCAGTGCCTTCCCACAATGCTGCCATTATGTGGGCTGGCTTCAAGTAATATGAAAAAAGTCCTTGCAATTCTATCCAAAGCCTCTGAAACTATGTTATTGATTGGCCAGTGGCAAATTCTGTTGAGAACAAAATTCATATCCAACTCAAAGAAATGTTTATATAAAGATAACTCTGTAGGCAAAACACCCTGTTTAAAAAATAAAGAAACCAAGTGGGCAGGGGCTTAAGGGCAGAGAAGTCTCTGGACAAGCATAGCAATAGCGAGAAGTTTATTGTGGATCTAGAGTACAGGGCATAAAGGACATTAGTAGGAGTGGACACTGTAAGGTAAGGTAGATCCAAAGTGGACAGGACTTTGAATACCAGGCTAAGGGGTTTGGACTTTATCATTTGGAGCATAGGGAGCCATGGGAAGGTTCTGAGCATGAACGTTAGGTGTTTGGAGCTCCACTTTAGTAAGATTTAAGGGACAGAATGTGCAAAATGATTTTATCAAAGACTTTAACATTACCTTCTCTACCAGCTTCCAGGAAGCCCACATCTTTGCCTCGGGCCAGGCTGTGCCATGGGGCCCACTGTGTGCGGCCATGGCCAGCTGCCACTCTCTGATCCTTCTCAATGGGACCATCCAGGGAGACCCTCTGGACCTCAAAATGTTTGAGGGCACTGCCTGGGTAAGGTGATAGTTTAATGGAAAGATGAGAATCTGAGGAAATCTTTACTGGGAGTGCTGAAGCTTTTCTAATTTTTGTTAAAACACGGAGAAGGTTCATAATAATGTATGTATGAGCGTGTAACACTACCAGAACTTCCCAACCTGTGCCCCAAAGAACTCTGTTAATGGTTGCTCCATGAAATAGGCGTCCATTATTGAACAAACTTGGGAATTGTTGTTTAAACAAAGTTAAACTCATTTCTTGACTGCCTGATTTCTTTAATATACTGTGGTGTTTTGTGAATATTCAAGAGGGAATATGAAATGCAGCATTTACCAAACCTATCTGACCTCAAAAACCTTACTGACACCCATAACCCAGCATGTTCTCCAAAACATCAGTGTTTTCCAAAACACTATCAGAGAAACAGTAGTCAAAAGCAGTGTTCTCTGGTAGAGCAGCCACGAGCCATATGTGGCTACTCAGCCCTTGAAATGTGGCTCTGCAACTGAGAAACTGAATTTTTAATCTGATTTAATTTTAAATAGTTTACATTTAAATAGCCACGAGTGGCTGGTGGCGACTGTGTATTGTAAAGCATAAGTCTAGACACCAAACTGGAGGACTGCATTCCAACTGGTTCAATCTCCTGAGCTGAGTGTGAATGAAAACGGAAGGGTATAAACCCATCCTGAAGGCTGCCATAGTGGAAAACCCTCTGCATTTCACCACTCTCCAGCTGTGTGATCACAAAGCCAGAGCCAGGACTGAGTCTGTGACCTCATCTGTACGTTTGGGGTAATAATGCCTCATTCACGGACTTTTGAGCACTGAGACTATGAATCTAAAGGGGCTTTGAGCACAATGAAGAGCCAAACAAGTAGAGGGTGTTCACTAATTAACTGGTTAGTTAATTACATCCTGCTGCCTCCAAAGAACATCCTAAAGCTATGTCCAATGATGTATAAAATACAGTACAGCAGTTAAACATAGCTGCAAAAGAATGGGAACAAATGATTGCAGGGAAACAAAGCACACCTAACAAAGAAGCTAATACAAAGATGTATAATAGGGAAATTTTAGCTTTCTAGAGGGCAAATCAATGAAAGAGGAAACCTGGTAAAAAGGGAAACTTCTGATACCAGCAAGTTAAAATAGAGCATTTGCTGTGGAAAAACATTTGACATAGTGACCAATTCTCTGGATCTCAATGGAGAGGAATCAGTGTATTGACTATAAGCAGTGTCCTTAACAGAATCATTGGGATTGACACGGTGATGAGTTGTGCAGGGTCATTTTATATCTGGCTTTGGTCCTGGCCCTAACTACATCCCCCTCTCCATTATAGGAGGGCTGATCTGTCTTTACAAATAACATACTTGTTTGGGAATATAAATCTTTAGTATTAGCTCTGTAAGAACCATCTGTAAGAATAGTTGTATCCATCCCAAACAAAGCATAAAAATGCACGATTTTTCACTGAGTTTAAAGCTGTGTCAGAAGCTGTCTTGAGTATCTTTTGGTAACTGGGAACCTTCCACTCCACATACAGAGGAGGGAAACTGTCCTTTTAGACTGTCAAGAATTTTAGCATTTGAAGGGATGTCAGAATATTTTTCAGAAGAAATTGAGATCTACAGAAATAAAGTGGTGTCCCCAAGATTAAACAGGTAAGTGGCAGAGTGGAAACCAGATACTATCTCCTGTTTTCTGACCTCTACTATTTATATATATGACTGTCTTTCCCATATTTTAATATTGGTTAATATTGGCTTCTCAGAGGTATTAACTTCTGTTGTAATATCCAAAGAATACAAGTCATTTTCAAACAGGCTTTCTAATTTGCTAGCAGCTGACATACCAACTCCCTAGTTAACTCAATTAGGCTAGTAGCATAGGTATAGTATGAAGAACTAGTGCCATGTTTATCTCAGGACTCAATCCTAACTCATCTGAGAGCTATGGTGCTCGGCAATGTTGGAGACTACATTTCCACTTAATCCCTCCTCCAATTACTAGATGTAATCATTTAGAAAGATCCATGGACCTGTAGCTAGCACTTCTTCCATCAATTACTTCTTAAAATGAATTCACAATATTTTTGGCTTTTGACATTCTACAATAAGGCCCCTAATATAAATCGATACAACAGAAATTTGACAATGACAGTATTAAGATAATTGGCCTGGAAGAGAAAACATGTAAAAATGGCTTTGAAAAGATTAAAGTATTGTGCAAATAAGAGATATTTCTTTCTTAATATTTTTATTCAAAGAATCTTATGAATGTTTTCATTTTATAACAGAAAATGGAAGATTGCAATGTAGCCTCCTGCAAATTTGGGACGTCAGTTTCAAACATCATAAAACCAGGACCAAAAGCCAGTAAGGTATGATTTCCTTCTTTACATCACATAGCTCTTTCCCCATAAAACTGGTAAAACATTTCTGACTTTCACATATTTTTATAGTCCTATTATTTTGCCTTATCCTAACAGTTTCCACGGTTGGTTTGCTGTTTCTTTCATTTCCGAATTTATCTATTAATTTATTCAACAAACACTACCTGTGTACGCTAGGGCATTGTGCTAGGTGCTAGCAGATAAAGAGGCTTCAAAACAAGACACACTTGGCTCTGGGTTGGAGGAACAGGTCGACTCGTAGAAAAATCAATATAGGTGCAGATAAGTGCAACACAATGTGCCAAATGCTATAATCAAGGCTGAAGAAAGAGTTTCAAGAGTCCTGACATGGGAGTGAATACTGTTTCTGGGAGATAAAAGCACCGCAGAGGAGATGACCTGTGAGCTTGGCCTGGAAGGTGATTAGGATTTCTCCAGGGGAAGGTCCTTGCAGTCCAGACAACTTGTTGAGGGGGTCACTTTAAGGCAGCCACACACACACACACAAAATCAATGTTGTGACAAATATACTACATCAAGATGTCTCTGGGCTCATTGCACAGTAAAGCCCTTTTGTTGGTATGCATTTGGAAATATCACTTAGCAGCTTGTTAAGCATCCTGTTGTTGATGGGCTTGCAGAGTCCAGTGGAAGCCATCATCACCTTGTGCCAGTTTCCATTTTCCTCGAGCCTGCAGAGGATGTCCGTGGTCGCTCAGCTAGCTGGGGAGAATCATTTCCATGTCTACATGAAGGGTGCCCCAGAAATGGTGGCCAGGTTCTGCAGATCTGAAACAGGTACTAACACTTTTCTCTTTCAAGAAGTAAAATACTTTCGTTTTTTCTTTGAGACAGAATCTTGCTCTGTCCCCAAGGCTGGAGTGCAGTGGCCCGATCTCAGCTCACTGTAGCCTCCACCTCCCAAGTTCAAGTGATTCTCCTGCCTCAGCTTCCCAAGTAGCTGGGATTACAGGAGCATGCCACCACACCCGGCTAATTTTAGTATTTTTAGTAGAGACGGGGTTTCACCATGTAGGCCAGGCTGGTCTCAACCTCCTGGCCTCAAGTGATCCGCCTGCCTCAGCCTCCAAAAGTGCTGGGATTATAGGTGTGAGCCACCGCGGCCAGCCGAGACCAAATACATAAAGTCAACAAACACAGAAAGCTTCACAATCAATGAACGTGGAGCTGCTTGTTTCCTGGGTAGGTGCAAAGTAGGCCCAGTAGATCCTAAGAAGCAGGGGTGATCATTTCAAGGCTGGGAGGCAGCGACTAAATATCTGGCTGTGGGTGCAGTAAGAAAAGTACAACCACAGTGGGGCATCTGGGAAGGAGACGAGATGTGAAGCTTGCATCAGGAGCCAGAATAGGGAGCTACTGAGGGTCAGAGAACTGGGGGAGGTATGAATGAGGGAAATGGAGAGGTCTGGACGCTAGGTAAGTTCTGCAGACATGACTGCTCTGTCACCTCCAGGGAGAATCAGATCGATGGGAGGAGAATATAGAAGAATATAGAACAGAAATAAAAGTGATCAGAGTAAATTCAATGGTATTAGAGCAAGATAATTTATCATTTTCACAGCAATTTCATCTTTCTGGGCCAGACTTTGAGCTGATTTGTATTGCTTTTTAGTCTTATAAACATATGCACTCTTTAAGCGGCAGCCAGATTTATAAGAATGTTGTTGCATTCAAATGAGTTCATTTGGATAAAATTGGTCTTTTGTCTTCCGATTTTCATGTAGACTCTCCTTATGATTGCTGATGGCCATCAACTTGTGCAGAGAATTCTAGATTTGGCAAATAATTCCTTTAACTTCTCTATTGGGAGTCTTTTTTAAAGCCGTAGAAGTAGCCCCTTTTCTTCTGTCTTTGATCTTCAGCACAGGTCACATTAACTCTGTCCTTCACTGATTACAACATATACTGTGTTTGCTTTGTTTCAGCTATACGGGTACAACTGAGCAACTTCTTGACATTTAAACTGGTATCTATTGTCCCTGCTCTCTCAGTAAGGATTTGGGCCTGTCACTTGGCACTTGTTTTCCTGGCAGCTCTTTCAGTTCTTCCTGTTTTCCCAACTTCCAATCTTTGACTTACGCTAATACTATCTTCAGTGATTTCCACCACCACCGTACCCCATTTTTAGAAATAGAGAGCTAAGAACTTTCTTGAAATTAGATTCCCACCTCCAGGAATATTTTAGAATTACAGAAAGTCTGAAATGAATGGAGACAGAGAGATCTGGAACTTCTCATTTTATGGATCAGAAACTAAGGTGCAGAAGGGAGACTGAACATGACTAAGGTCCACACGGAAGTGGAAGGGAGAATAGAACTTAGTCGATTTGCCACCTAAGCTACTATACCTCCCATTGTTCTGTGGTTCCCTCTAATACCCTTGCAGGTACATTATAAATCATAAAGATTTTATAAACATAGTTGTGATTGCCATGCTAAAACACACAAATGTTGGCATTGTGTCATCTTTCACCTAAAGCAGGATTTGGCAAACTTTTCTGTAAAGATCAAGATAGTTCTTACTTTAGGCTTTGCCAATCACATGGCGTCCATTTCAATTCCTCAACACTGTCACTGAAGCCTCAAAGCAGCCATAGATAATGAACAATCAAATGGGCATGGCTGTGTTTCAGTGAAATTTCATTTATAAAAACAAGCTATAGACCAGATTTAGCCTGTGCATCCTAGTTTTGTTTTTTTGACCCCTGATCTAGAAGATCAGCTGTTTCTCTCATTTTATGCAAGTACCCCAGTCCTGAGGTCTGTTCTTACTGAACGCAGTTGGTACATTTGACACCCAGTTTGTCTGAGTCAGCTTGTGCTATTATAACAAAAGACCATAGACCGCGTGCTTGAACAACAGAAATTTATTCCTCACAGTTCTGGGGGCTGGAAAGGCCAGGATAGAGGTGTTGCCCAATGTGGTTCCCGGAGAAGGCTTTCTTTCTGGTTTGCAGATGGTTGCCTTCTTCCTGTATCCTCACATGGTGGAGAGAGATGTGTTTTCTTAGGGCATCAATCTCATTCACGAGGGCTCCACCCTCATAACCTAATCACCTCCTGAAGGCCCCACCTCCAAATACTATTGCTTTAGAGATTAGGCTTCAACATATGAATTTTGGAGGGACACATTCCATCCATAACGCAGTAAATGACCAGCACGGCTTTGACATTTTTTCCATCAGAATAATAAGAACACACTGATGAAGTTGTTTGTGGCCTTTAGGAGAAGCTCTAAGTTTTCTATTAAAGCACTTTGATGGAATGAAAGTTAAGACAAGGTACAATGGCTGTGTCCTGGAGTCTTGCTTAGGCCAGCCTTCAACATGACCTTACACTTACCTGTTTCTTCTACCCTGGCAGTGCCCAAGAATTTCCCACAGGAACTGAGGAGTTACACGGTGCAAGGCTTCCGTGTCATTGCTCTTGCCCACAAAACCTTAAAGATGGGGAATCTTTCAGAAGTGGAGCACTTAGCCAGGTAAGCAACTCAGAAATTGGCACTAGAGCAGGCTCTGTGCGCATGAAGTGTGAGTCCTGGAGATGAACAGATGAACAGTTCTAATCAACTGGAAGGCTCTCAGAGACAGAGAATTAATCTTGTACAGTCCCCTGACTCAGAGATGGACAATTGTAGGTGATACTGGAGACGACTTGCTCGAGTCACAATGCTGGTTGGTGGCAGAACAAGGATGGTACTTGAGAGCTTCTGACTCCAAGATACCAGTGTGTTATCTCTGCTCGGCACTATGTTATGTCAACTTTAGTCGCAGCTCTCATCCCATCAAAACAACCAACGCTCCTTCAACCTCAGAGCATTATGTGACCAATCAACTTGGGTGGCCCATACACAGAGAGGTTGAGAGAGGGAGACAGTTGGCACTTTGAAAGATTTTGAGAATACTTTAGACATGGTTTTTTCAGTGCTCAATACTACAACATCTCCTTCGTATCTGTGAAGGTAACAAGGGCAAATTGAATTACTTATGAGAAATAAAATTCGGTATTCTTAATTACATTACAGGGATAAGTTGTCCTCATTAGAGGATAATTTATAAATTATTATTTCTTTCAACGTTCTTCAGTTTTTAAAGGCTATTTTCAAATTATCTATGACAAAGGAGTAAAAAAATACTGTGGAAAACTGAATAGCAGAAAATCTATTTATTTCTTACATTGGATTTGTGTTGCTGATAAATGCTAATTTATATACAGCTAGCTCCTTCATGTAAAATAGTGATATCCTTGGTTTAACATTATTATTTGCAACCTAAGTCCATTGACTCTAAGTTAATTAGTAAACACAGTCCCTTCCTAACTCTGTGCTTGTTTCACCATCTATAAAATATGCAGTTGGATGATCTCCAAGGAGGCCTTCAGCCATGACATTTTAATACTTGAAACAGGATCACAAAGCTCATTTTGAAATATATGAATGTCATTCTCAGATTTAACATTCCAGGTGTTAGCTATTCTTGAGCAAACATAAAGGTCCAGACCACATAGGATTTGTAATTTTCTAAACACAAATTTGAATAATCAACGTTAAGGACATGTGTGAAGAAAAGATCTATGTAGCTAGTGATGGAGTGTGGCCATCATCCAGCTGTCACATACGAATGCAGCTGTGTTGTTCTCATGTAAGAGCCACTAGTGGGATAGACATTATAAATATAACAAAATAAGAAAATGAAGATAAAATGTGCTATATTTCCAACCATTCCAGGTTTTTTCGGGGAATATCAGGAACTTATTATGCTTCTTAGAATTTAGTTACTATTTTCAAACAGGGTAAAAGGATAGGGTTTTGGTTTTTCTTAGAATCAAATTCTATTTAGCAAAGTTTTCCAACTAGAAAAATTTAAAACTTCTTAAAAATTGGAGTCATAATGGGGAAGTAGAAAAGTTTTTTGAGATGGCGTAAAAAGTCACCCCAAACTAAAACAGCAGGATAAATACTCCATCAAGGCTCACCCCTTCACCAGTTTAGCAAATCTGTATTGAACTTAACTGTATGTCAGACGCTCAAGGAATTGAGAATTTATTTGGAAGTGAATAAAATAAAATCCTTGTCCTCATGAATATATCCTAGTTGGGGAAATAGATTAGAAAATAAACCCATAAAATATTGTCCCACTAGTGGTTCTTAAATGACCTGAGGGGGAAAATATAAAGTAAGTTAAGAGGACTTTTTAAAAAAGACAGAGAATGTCATTTTGCTTAGGCAATCAGCAAAGTCCTCAGAGGAGCAACATTTTAACAGACATTTAACAAAATAAGAGAGAAAGACACGCAGATATCCAGAGGAAGAGCATTGCAGGGAATAGAAATGGTGGGTACAAAGGCTTTGACACAAGCACTGCTGGGAGTGTTGTAGGGTAACAAGCAGCCAAGTGCCTAAAGTAGTGAACGAGAAGAAGCATCATAAAATAGAAACAAAGAACATTTGCCTGTTTTTGCTTTTGTTGCCTGTGCTTTATGTGTCATAGCCATGAAATCATTGCCAAGACCAATATCAAGAAGATTTCTCCCTATGTTTTCCTCTAGTAGTTTCACAGTTTCAGGTCTTATGTTTAAGTGTTTAATCCATTTTGAGTTGATTTTTACGTATGGTATAAGATAAGGGTCCAATTTCATTCTTTTGCTGGTGGATATTAAACCGAAAAGCTTTGCACAGCAGAGGAAATAACAGAGTGAAATAGCAACCTATAAAATGGCAGAAAATCTCTGCAAACCATATATCTGATAAGATATTAACATCCAAAATGTACAGAAGACACAATTCAATAGGAAAAATCGATAAATAATCCAATTTAAAAATGAACAAAGGCCCTGAATAGACATTTCTCCAAAGACGTACAAATGACCAACAGATATATGAAAAAGTGCTCAACTTTACTAGTCATTAGGGAAATGCAAATCAAAACCACAAGGAAATACCACCTCATACCTGTAAGGATGGCCATTTGAAACAAAAACAAAAGAAAACAAGTGTCGACAAGGATATAGAGAAATTAGAACCTTTGTAAAATGGTACAGCTGCTATGGAAAACAATGTGGAGGTTCTTTAAAAAATTAAAAATAGAATGTTTTTAATTTTTAAAACATTGGATCACCATGTGATCCAATGATCCAAAATCCCACTTCTGAGTATATATCCAAAAGAACTGACATTGGGATCTCAAAAAAAGGTATCTTCACCTTTATGTTCATTGCAGCATTATTCATAATAGTCAAGATATGGAAACAACCTAAATGTTCATCATTGGATGAATGGATTTTAAAAATGTAATATGTACATATAATGGAATATTATTAAGCCTTAGAAAAGGAGAAAATCTTGCCATATGAGACATGAATGAAACTGAAAGACATCATGCTAAGTGAAATAAACCAGTCACAGAAGGCCTAATACTGTGTGATCCTACTTATCTGAAGCATCTGAAATAGACATATTCATAGAAGTAGAGAGTAGAGACTAGAATTGTGATTACCAAGGGCTAGGGGGAAGGGGAAATAGGAAGTTGTTGTTAATGGATATAAAGTTTCAGTTATGCAAGATGAATACATTCTAGAGAAGTGATTTTAACACACACACACACACACACACACACACACACACACATATAAAACAGGGTAGAAGGAAACTTTTTGAGGTGATGGGTATGTTTATTACCTGGATTATGGTAATGGCTTCACAGCTGCATGCATATTGTTCAGATCTATCTCCCTGTAATCTTAACACCACGGTGCACAGCAAAATGAACAAAGATCAAAAAAGAGTTCTTGGCCCCCAAATTTACTTTTTAAAAAGCACCCAAGAATCATTCCATTTCAGAGGAACGTTCCTACATAACTAATGCAACCCAGTTGGACTATAAGCCATCACTTTCAAATTCCGAAAACTGTTCAGAGCCCCGTCTGATGCCAGTAAATATTATTCAAGACGACAGATGGAGACTAAGATGAATGACACCGTATTCAACTACTACTATCGTGTCTTGTATGTATGCAGAATGCCCTTAATAAATGCCAAATAAACTGAAACGATTGCAAGCTCAAAAAAGACAAAGCTCTGAGAAATTAAGAAATAAAGTATATTTGATTAACATATTTAAAAACCAACAGAAGAGTTGGAAGATAAGCACATTGTTTTTAAAAATCAAGTTGGAAACTGGAAAAAACAGATTTAGAAGTGGTTGCCTCTAGGAAGGAGAGGGGTGAGGTGGTGTGGACACAGACTACTGGTTTTCATTATAAGCTTTTAAGTTCATTTTGATTTTTAAAGTGTGCCTGTATTACATTAATAAAACTTATAAATTTTTAAAAGAAGAAATAAATTGAACTATGGAGCCTACGTAGATATACTTTAATATTGATTTTCTCCTGAATACAAAGAGAAAAAGTGGAGTCAGAGTTAACATTTCTGGGACTTCTCATCATGGAGAATCGCTTGAAAAAAGAAACCAAACTGGTCTTGAAGGAACTGAGTGAGGCCCGTATCAGGACTGTGATGATTACAGGTATGTATTTGTTTCTAGGGGCCTGGCAAGTTGATTGTATCCTAGGCATGAGAACAAGATGTGTGAGCCGAGTGAGTTCATGTGTCAGAGACAGGGAAAAATGTTCTGTTGTCGAATTTGTTACCCTGTAGTCCCTTACCTAAAAACATGTGCAGCTGCCCCGACAGGACCAGAAGCTTTGGAGGTAGGGACCATATCTCATCCTCTCTGTCTAATGACTGCCCCTCCCAGCCAGGATCTGTGCAGTGCCTCAAGGCTCACAGTAAATGAGCAAGAATGGGTGTGTTCCAGGAAGGGGAATATCATACTCTGGGGACTGTGGTGGGGAGGGGGGAGGGGGGAGGGATAGCATTGGGAGATATACCTAATGCTAGATGACGAGTTAGTGGGTGCAGCGCACCAGCATGGCACATGTATACATATGTAACTAACCTGCACAATGTGCACATGTACCCTAAAACTTAAAGTATAATAAAAAAATAAAAATAAAAAAAATAAAGAAATCTAAAGAAATAAGAAAACAAACAAAAAAAAAAAAAAAAAAAAGAATGGGTGTGTTCTCATCAAGAAACCCAGTGATCCCTCTGCATAGAGGATTGAGTCTCTGGTTGATGGTCCTCTAGGGCAGTAGGGCCAGGCATGGTGTATGATCGTCAAACCCAAGCACAGCCTGACCCTGTGTGTTCTTTGCTTAGTTGGTTTCCAGATCCCGTGGATGGTTTAAGCTATCAGGCTGAGATCATGCTATATTCTCCATTAAGAGTTGTCTGTCTTCTGAGGATTAGTCATAAATGCTTAAGTATTTCTTTATTAATTCACACATGTTTTGAAATACACATGGACAGGATATGATGCAGAATATGGAGAGGGAGATGGGAACATAGTGTTTGCCCAGTAGGGGCAGTCTACAGCAGAGAGGAAGATAAAATAAGGCAGAAAGCAGTAAATGCCCTCAAAGAATACCAAGCAGAGTGGAAAAGGGAGACCTCAGTTCTTGTTGCTGAGGGGAGGTTTGTACATACAGCAAGCAAAGTTTCTTTGTCTTCTAGGTGATAACCTTCAAACGGCCATTACTGTTGCAAAGAATTCTGAAATGATCCCTCCAGGCAGCCAAGTGATCATTGTTGAAGCCAATGAACCAGAAGAATTTGTTCCTGCCTCTGTGACCTGGCAGCTGGTGGAGAACCAAGAGACTGGACCTGGGAAGAAAGTGAGCAAATGTTAGAAGGCCCCTCCGTGGGCCTAGACTGATGGAATACAGTCCTGGCACTGCTCAGCCTTCTCTCAACTCCAGGAGTCATCTCAGTAATAATCCCTCACATCTGTCCAGAGTTTGACAGTTTGCAAAGCATTTCTGCCAGCTCTGGTTGCCTAGGAAAATCACCTGGGGGAGTTTCTAAGCTTCCAGTGCAGGCTGCACCAATTAAATCAGAACCCCTGGGGTAGGAGCTGGCATCAGGTGCTTTTCCCAGCAATTCCAGTGTGCAGTCATGGTTGAGAACTACTGATTTATACTCATATTTTCCACTTGGTCATTAAAATAACCCTATGCGATTGGGCAAACCATTAATTTTTACAGATGAGAAAACTGAGGCTCAGAGCAGTAAGATTGCCCAATACAAAAACTGGTGAGTTGCAGAGCAGGAAAGCAGACTTAGGCCTATTTGATTCCACACAGATCCACGGGCATTTAGATCGTACTATACCTATGACATGAAGCTAACAGAGGCTGGGCTTCTCTGGATAGAAAGCTCCCTATGCTCTTGTGACAGAATAGCTTTTTCATATGACGACAATGGGCTGTAGCCTTACATTCCATCACTAAAGGTAACACCCATGCTTTTGTGTGAATTCAAAGACATGGCCCTACAGGTGATGAATTACAAAAATGCTGCCTTCCTCCAGGCTGACCAGCCTTTCAGATTGTTAAGTATAGAGTGGGCCTTTGTGCAGTCAGGAGTCTTTGTGCAGCACACAAACTGCACAGCTATACAGAATGGCCCTGCCCCTACCCTGGGAAGAGGTGGGTTAACTTGCCTCAACCTCTAATTGCATGGGCTGTGAAAGATGACAGCTCTCCCTCTGCTCTCAGCAGATTTCTGGTGCTTATTTCCTTGTGAACCTACTTGCTTCTCCATCGGTGCATGCTGCCTGAATTTCACTGCATGCTGTAACCCAGGTCCTTTGTGAATTTTAACTAACAGTCCACTCACACTACTCATTCATGAATTTAATGCCTCTGCTGAAATGTTAGTCCCCACCAGGAGAAGTTGTATCACAGTTTCAGGCCTTCCTCCTCTCTGGGTCCCTCCACCATACTTCCTCTCCCCACATTCCCAGTGCAATCAAAAGGAATTCCTGCCCTTGTCTCAGGAGGGATGCTTTAGAACATGTCTTTTGTTGGTTATTTTGCAATTGGAGATAGAAAGGGAGGGGTGTGTCATCTTGCCTCCCAATTCAGCACAGCAATTTTTTTTTTCAACCACAATGCTTTCCCTGAGATGAAGTCATCTGATGAATAAAATTTTCTCACCTCCTGCAATATTTGAATTTAGAGTCCTAAACACAAATGGAAGTCTCTCTGAGGAATGTTGCATGAAAAACCATGATTAATTATTGATATAATGAATGCACAGGCATTCATCAGATGCTTTCTCCCTAACTGGGAACCAGGGAGGGCTAGAACCAAGCCAGAGAAACACCTTGACAGGTGAAAGGTAGGAGGGAAAGGGTTTCAGAAAAGGATTACTCCTGCAGTGGGATGTAGAGTATGGAAGAGAATCTGGGAACCATGATAGAAAGAGTTACCTGTTGAGGTGGGGTCATAACAAAGGTCAGAGGCTGGGGACTAAAAGGAGTTAGGCACTGAAGAAAGAGTGCCTACTTTACAGTGAAGACAATGAGGGTGATTTTGGAATAAGTGAATGGTAGAGATCTTAGAAAATATAAGGTTGCATGAAGAGGAGAAGGAAGAAGAGGGAAGAATTTTCCCATTCTTGTAATAACTATTTGGGACCTAAGAATAGTTGGATTTCTTCAGTAGACTGACATCATACATATTATCTCCCAAGACGGGATCCAGAGTACCATACTGTCCAAGTATCATATGTTTACATAATCTTGGGGGGAATGTTTTGAGTGTTTTTTCCTATGGGTGGAACTGCTGTAGGCAAATTACACATTATTTTGTTGCTGACCTTCACACTGTTAGGCAACATGAAAACTCTTCCTTCAATAACGCATAGGAAAGCAGAGACACTCCTTAGGAGTCAATGTAGAAATGATGCCCTTTTGATTTTAGGAAACCTACATGCACACTGGAAACAGTTCAACCCCTCGTGGGGAAAGAGGAAGTTGTTACCATTTTGCAATGAGTGGGAAATCATACCAAGTGATATTTCAGCATTTCAACAGCTTGCTTCCAAAAGTAAGTACTGAAGAAATGAAGTGTTTTGTTTTGCTCCTCAAATCAGCGAGGCGAAAGGAGGAGGAGAGTATTGAAAACAATGATCACTGAGGTTGCCTCACAGTTAGAGAATAAACACCCCCAAAGGAGTACTGCTCCTGAAAAAGTTTTCTGGCCCTTTTTATGCCTTCTCGGTCCCAGGCAGACCCACAGCCTCCCGTTCAGAGTTTGAGTTCTGGTACCTTGTCTCACCCCTGTGGCCAGTTCAGCCTTCCTCCTTCTTTCCCTCCCCACCCAGGAGAATGGCAGAGTTCCAAACACGGTGCCTGTTTTGAGGGCCAGCTTCTCTCTGAAACCGACTAGCTTCTCTCTGAAACCGGCCAGCTTCTCTCTGAAACTGTCAGGCTAAGCTCTATTCCCCTTCTTGTCTGGATTCTTAAATTACAGCAAGAGGAAACAAAGGCCCCATGGTTTATTTTCAGAGTCATTTATTATCTTCTCCTCTGTATGTCCTGTTTTAAAATAGTGCTGTGCAGGGTTGCACTGTCAATGTGCGGGAGATTAATGGAGCACAAGGGGAGGGCAGCAACTATCTGTTAGCAGTGTCATGAAAATTCTGTCACCCTAGCAGTCAAAGACCACAGAATCTAGACCCCAAAGGCTTCTAGAAAGCTCTTAGTTCAGTTCAGGGAAAGCTGAGACTCAGAGAGGTTAATCTGCTTGTCTAAGGTGTGCACAGCTAGCTGGCACAGCTGAGAACACAGCCTTGTTTCTCAGCTTCCAGCCTTTCCTCTGTCTATGCTATGATTATGGAGATGGTGTCTATCAGGAAAGAACTGTGTTTCCTCAAGCATTTTTATTCCATATGCTCTTCTGCTTCTTAGTTACTGTAGTATTATTGATTAGTGGTCACCCCATCTTGGAAAAATGGTCTGGGAAAAAAGTAATGGAGTTGTGATGGAGGACTTTAAGTGAAATTTCAATATTAAAGTGTTAAATCTCCTTATTTCCCTTCCTGGTATTGGTCTAATGACATACCATCCAATGCTGTATTAAATTAGTAACCAGGAGTGATTTTTCAGGGCTGTTCTTTTATTTTTAAAAGTTTTCTTCTTCCCAATCATATTGCAATGGTTGTTTTTTCTTTTTAGATTCTGGTGAATGGAACAGTTTTTGCAAGAATGTCTCCTGGGCAGAAATCAAGCCTTATTGAAGAATTTCAGAAATTAAAGTAGGTGTCATGGCATGAAAGAAGAGTGTGCTCATTAACTCTTGCTACCTATGGGTCAATAATTCAGGTGTGAGTCAGAATGGCTATTATTAAAAAGTCAAAAATAACAAATGTTGGCAAGATTGCAGAGAAAAGGGAACACTTATACACTATTGGTGGGAGTGTAAATTAGTTCAGCCATCATAGAAAGCAGTATGACAATTCCTCAAAGAGCTAAAACAGAACTACCATTTGAACCAGCAACCCCAATGCTGGGTATATACCTAGAGGAACATAAATCATTCTACCATAAAGACACATGCATGTGACTGTTCATTGCAGCACCATTCACAATAGCAAAGACATAGAATCAATCTAAATGCCCAGCAATGACAGATTGGACAAAGAAAATGTGGTATATACACACCATGGAATACAGTGCAGCCATAAAACAGAATGAGATTATGACTTCTGCAGGAACACAGATGGAAATGGAGGCTATTATCCTTAGCAAACTCATGCAGGAACAGAAAATCAAATACTGTGTTCTCACTTATAAGTGGAAGCTAAATGATGAGAACACATGGACACAAAGAAGAAAAACACAGATATTGGGGTCTATTTGAGAGCAGAGGGTGGGAGGAGGGAGGAGCAGAAAAAATAACTACTGGGTACTAGGCTTAATTCCTGGTTGATGAAATAATCTGTAAAACAAACCTCTGTGACATGAGTTCCCTCGTATAACAAATCTGCACATGTTCTCCAAACCTAAAACAAAAGTTAAAAAAAGGGGATTAAAAAAAAATTCAAGCACTGGCTTGAGTGGGGAAAAAAATCTCTCACCAGCCTCACTCACATGTTGTTGAATGCTCAGTGCCTCATGAGCGGTTGGACTGAACCTCAGTTTTTCACTGGCTAGCGGACAGAAGCCAACCTCAGTTCCTTGTGACGGGGCCATTTCATAAGGAAGCTCACAGTGCGACAGTTGACTTCTAAAAGAGCAAGCAAGCAAGAAGAACCAGAGACAGAGCACACAAGACGGATGTTGCTGTTTTTTATATACCAGTCTCATCACCCTTGCTGTATTCCCTTCCTTCGGAGCAAGCCACTAGATCCAACCCACGTCCAGGGGAGTGGATTACACAGGGCGTGGATGCCAGGAGCCGGGGATCACTGAGGGCCATTTAGAAGTTGCCTATTCCAGAGAGCATTTGTTCTGTGGTCCATAAGGCATATATCTTAGAGAACCCTCCCGTGCTTGGATGTAGCAGAAATAGTGGGGCAGGTTGTATAGCTTAGAATCAGAAAAATGGGGAAGTAGGTGAGTTATACCCTGGAATTATTTTAGGTTGGTCCATTAGAAGATACGTGAATAATTTCTGGTCTTCTTAGCAAGAGGTGAAATAGCATTTTGCCTTTATCTGGCCCCAGTAGGGAAAGTCAAGAGAAAGTCTTTTATTACCCCCTTCAAAAATAAAGATGACCAAGTTACCTTATAGTGAAATGGTACTTCTTGAGACCAGATCTACCTACTGGTTTCTGGGAATGTAACAGTTTGGGGCTGCAGAGTCTAGGAAGTGAAAAGGAACATAGGGTAGTGAATCTTTAGATGATGGCTGGTGAGTTGTTGGTGAAATCAGGAGACACCCTTTTATTGTTAGATTTTGTTACCCAAGCATTCATAGGGAAGTCTTACAAACTGCCTATTAACTTCCAGAATGCCTCAGGCTGGGTAAGTAACCAGTGACTAAATGACTATTTCATTCACATGATCATTACATGATATTGCTGAAGAAAGTAATTTTACCTTTTTCAAATGCCTGAGAAATTTTGCCAACTAAAATGCCTAACTTTGAAAAGCCATATTCCCCTTAAAAAATGAATTCAGGAAGACACACACTGTCTCAGAATGAGCTGTCTTCTCAACATCCCAATCTTCCTCCTCATGCCTTTGTCATTGGCAATGTGCATAAGGCTGTCTGCATTCTCTTTCTGAATTCAGGGAATACTAGAAGATGATAAGATTCTTGATGTGATATAGAGACTAAATATGTGCTTTAAGCCTGAAAGAAGGAGCCATTTTTCAACAATTGTGGGTAGTCATGACATGAACATATATAGCATGATTATTTTCATCTACACAGCCCAGTATCGGATTGAACCATAGGGGTGTGCCTACATTTGACTTTTTTTTGTTTTTGAGACAGAGTCTCGCTTTGTTGCCCAGGCTGGAGTGCAGCGGTGCAATATCGGCTCACTGCAGCCTCCGCTTCCAAGGTTCAAGCAATCCCCCTGCCTCAGCCTCCCAAGTAGCTGGGATTACAGGAGCACACCACCATGCCCAGCTAATTTTTTCTATCTTTAGTAGAGATGGGGTTTCACTGTGTTGGCTAGGCTGGTCTCGAACTCCTGACCTCAAGATCCGCCTGCCTCAGCCTCCCAAAGTGCTGGGATTACAGGTGTGAGCCACCGTGCCTGGCCACATTTAATTAACTGTTTTTGACCTATAAAAGTGGTTGTTTCTTATGCATTAACTAATAATAACGAAATGCTAACAAAACTTTATTTTTTCTCCTTATTGATTTCATAACTCTGTTTTTAGAAAAATGCAGCTAAGTCTTTAAGAATATTGTCATTTATCAATACTTATAATGTATAACTTATAATAGAAGGCAGGCCGTGTCTTACATCTGAAACTCCTTTTCTTTGGCAGCCGTATTAATTTTTACTCTTCTATTTGTATTGTGCTTGCACACCAAACTGATATAGATGGAAAACATATCTTATTTTCACCCTGACATGCATCAAAAATAAGAATATATGTCTCTAGTTATATCTGTTAAACTGTTTTTGAAATTTCTCATCCTGGTATTTGAGCTGTAAATGCTCAGCAACAGTGACTAAAATGCAGCTGGATTGGGTTATGATCTCTGCATTAGGTTGTGTGGGAAGTGCTCTGCTCATGACTGCATACTCTTAAGCTTGGCCTTGGTGCGTATCATCAAGCAGGACTTCTTTTAAAGTGTGCGATCATTGTTTTGCCGATGTCCTTGGTTATATCGCTACCATTTCAATGTGATTGATTGAAACAACTTAAATAATACAACGGCCTTTTCCCTCTGGGAATATGTCTCTCCAAACCATTTTTCTTCAGCCTGATTCCAGGTGTATTCAGGGGACACACACATACACACAAATCACATGTGACTTAGTTATGATGGAAAATATTCAAGTGAGCTGTTCATTTTTCTTACCTACTAATCCTTCTTCTCCTGTCTCCCGCAGTTATTATGTGGGCATGTGTGGAGATGGAGCTAACGACTGTGGGGTGAGTAGAAATGGCTTTTGCTCAGACAAGCCGCTCACTAATATCCCTCTGGAGGACCTCAGGCTCTCCTGGGGTTTGTCTCTTCATCCTTCCACCAGCAACCATTTGATTATTTTGCTGTTTATATCCACCTCTACCTGAGTGTGGGTTGGAAGTGGAGGGGAGTAAAGGGAGATGAGACACTTCCGATGCTTTCTGGAAACTCCTAGAATAATAAACACAAAGGAAGGCTACTTAGACTCCCATATTTCAGGTTCCAAAGATGGAACTTTACAAGTCTATCTGCTTTAAATCTTTCCTGTTATCAGTAATGAAATGATTTCTCAGGGAGGTGATTTCTTCCCCCCCTCCCAAGGTCACACAACTGATAAAGACTCAATGAAACAAAGTTTGAAACTGATGATTAAAGTTTTGAATTATATGTAAATTATATTTATTCCTGCCAAACTTTCATTCTCTGGTTAGTTTTTAAGTTTGCTTCACCCAGAACTCTTTCACTCAGTAAAATCCTAGACCAAACTATTTAGTTATTTTATGCTATAGAAAAAGCTAAATAAAATGATTATCAGCAAATTATTTTTCATATGCAGTAGAAGGGCAGTGAATGTTTTATATTCTGAGTTTTAAAGACATGAAGGAAACAAATAGTCTACCTTCAAGATTATGTACTTAAGGAAATATTTCAGTAGCTGATTTATGGGACAAGAAGTGAGGAAGATTTCTTTGTATTTCCAAAGCTTATTAGAGATTTAAGATCTTGGTATTTGTTTTATTTCTCTCTTAAATATTATTTCCAAATTTCTGTGAAAACTATGTTTATAGCTAGAAATTTTTATAGCTAGAGATGTTTTTTGCTTTATGTTTCATGAGAAAAAGCTAATTTTTAGTCTGTTCTTTCAAATCTAGAATACGTATCCTCTCACATTAATTATGTGGCGTTTAGAATAAAACAAAAAAATCAAATGCAAAAAGGGACATAGTCTCTGCCTCCTAAAGAGTTCATTGTCTGATGGAGAAAGAATCATGAATAAAACTAACCCTAACATAAAGTAGATGGTCCTAAAGTATATAATAGAGATACGAACTAGAGATCAAAGAGGAAGAAGAAAATGTCCTATTATTTATTAAACCTGAATCTAGTATGTACTCATGGCGCCAGGTACCCTGTAGTTCTGTGGAACTACAGATATATAAAAGTTCATTTTATGCCCACACAATTCTTATAGGATCGGCCTAGGAATTATTTCACCTTTGTTCATGAAGATTCCCACCAGGTACAAGAACTGAAATGGTGAAGGTCCCCAACCAACGTCCATCCAAATTCTGTCATCTTTTTAATCGAGTTTTTGAATGAGGGCTTCCATCTCCTTTTCACATCTATAATCCCCACAGGCAGGGCCCTTGTATGCACACGCCCACATGCACACACGCATGCATGTACACACACCACTTTTCTACCTCTGGGTCATTGTTTAGTTAGTGATTTTGTGGATCAGGGGAGAGAGGGCACTCCAGGTGGAGGGACAGCATAAACAGAGACCCAAAGATGAAACAGTACAGTGTTATACCTTTATGATGTGAAGAACAGCCTCTTGGTGTTTTAAGAGGTAAAGCCTAACCTGAAAAGTCATGGGTGAGACATGGGCTTATCATTCCAGGCTTTGAAAGTGGCTCATGCAGGCATTTCATTATCAGAGCAGGAAGCATCTGTGGCATCCCCTTTTACCTCTAAAACAACCAACATCCAGTGTGTGCCTCATCTCATCAGGTAAGTCATTTTTTCCTCTTCCAGCCCTACAATCAATGGGCCCATTGTCTGGCTCTGCAGACAGAATTCAACTACAAGCTAAAGTGATAAATGCTGCAACAGAGGAATGGGTGAAGTGCTATTGGAGAACCAATGAAGGGGGCCATTAGTGTTACTCAAGAGTGCTGGTAAAAGCCACAGAAAAGTGACTTTTGCTGAGCCTTAAAGGATAGGTGGGTATCATGTAAACAGTTGAAAGCTTGACTTGATGTTTTAAAACTAATTGTATTTCTTACTTTTTCTCTCCTCTATTTGGTATGTTGCATGCTTCCTGTAACATTTCTCTCAGGAATTTTGGATGGATGAGGAAGAAGAAAGGAAATACTTCATTAGATAGCTTCCCTAAATACTATTACATGTCTCCAAAATGCAAATTAGTAAATATCCAATATCTTTTACATAAAAAGTTGATTGACAGTGTCAGGGAAGGGGAAGTGATATGGTTTGGCTTTGTGTTCCCACCCAAATCTCATCTGGAGTTGTGGTTCCCAACCTGTTGCCTGGTAGGATGTGACTGGATCATGGGGGCAGTTTCCCCGATGCTGTTCTCATGA
Source organism: Pan paniscus (assembly GCF_029289425.2). NCBI lineage: Eukaryota > Metazoa > Chordata > Mammalia > Primates > Hominidae > Pan > Pan paniscus. Next base: position 191,226,327 of record NC_085926.1, on the reverse strand, counting down.
TAGTGAGGGAGTTCTCATGAGATGTGATGAATTTTAAAGTGGCAGTTTCCCCTGCATGCTTCCTCTCTCTTGTCTGGTGAAGAAGGTGCCCACTTCTCCTTCACCTTCGCCATCTTTGTAAGTTTCCTGAGGCTTCCCCAGCCATGTGGAATTGTAAGTCAATTAAACCTCTTTTGTTTACAAATTACCCTGTCTCAGGTAGTAATCTTTATGGCAGTGTGAAAATGGACTAATACAGGAAGCCATTAACAGACGCTTATTTTCACAGCATGCTTCCCTCCCCTCCACTCCACTCTCATTTCTGATCTCATGTCTACTTATATTTTAAATGTAGTTAAGAACAAAACACCCAGTTTTACATTTTATTCATAAATCTGATTTATCTATTGTTTCCTATAGCACTTATGGATAATTTCTGGGCATTTTCATGGGCAGTGATCTGAAAGCCATCACCAGATTTTGAGATTCATACAAAAAAGACAGCCATGAAGTTCCCCAGCATGTCCTTTGGTGCATCAGAATAAACAGGTCACTGGCAGGAATCACTGACCTAAAGGTGGCAGGAATCACTGACCTAAAGGTAGCAGGTCTAAAATTCCACACCCCTGGTTGGCTGCATATCAGCAAGACAGCTTTACACGACACCCTGAACACTGGGTGTCTGCACGTGTGTCCTTTCACACCCTCAAACATGATCGCTTCCCCTGCCTCCAAAGCAGCTCCTCTTCCCAACTCCCACTTTCCTTGCTTCTAAGAACAGTCTACTCCTTGGAGTCTGCCATTGAGGTTCAGACCCTTAGAGTGCGTTTAACTCCTTCCTCTTCTTCACCCATAACCAAACAAGCGTTACGTTTTACTGATTTATTTTGCAGAGTATCTCTAAGCCCTTTGGTTACTATCTCTAGTGTCTTAACCTTGGTTTGTGTCATGGTGACTACACGATGATAGTACTCAGAACCCTCGCCTTATTTTATGCTTTCCATTGTCAGTACAACTCATGGAGCTCTTTACAAGTGTGCTTGGAAATGTAAAGAATGAGAGAGTCTTGCCCCCGGAGAATTTACATTCCAGCAAAAATTATGTGTGTGTGTGTGTGTGTGTATGTGTATGTATATGTGTAACATGTTACATATATTTACATAAATACATATATACATATATATGAATGTATATATAAATATGTGTGTGTGTATATATATATATACACACACACACACACATATGAATGAAGTGGATGTGGGTCATGTCCCATGTGGATTGCTTCTGCCCTGACCAGAGGAGGCTGAAGGAGAGCTGGTTTGCTGAGGTCCCACTCTCGCATCACACGCTGCTACCTCACGTCTTCTTTTAACCTGTCATAATCCACCATTCAGAAAACCTGTTACTGCATTAACAGCTAAGACTGAATTTTTTTAAAGGAGAAATATCTCCTTTACATATATACATATATACATACATTAACATATATACACACACATACACACAAATATATACATTATTTATTGAGTGTCTCTCATGCATCAGGCATGTTTTATACACACACATACACACACAAAATTATATATATACAATGTCTGATACATGGGAGGTGCTCAATAAATTTGCTTGAAATAAGTTAATGTCCAAACAATACAGCAAATGTTCTGGCAGTTGAGTGTGAGAACTCAAGCCAGGAGGGAAGCTTTCAGTAGGGGAGTTGCAACTTGAAAAATGGGTGAGACTTATGTAAACAGAAAGGAGGTGAGAAGGAATTCCAGGTGGGGAAAATGCGGCAGCCATGTTTAGACACAGTGTTGTAACTGGAGAATGCAGGGGCCAGTTGGTGCAACTGGGCTAGAAGACTTCTCAGATGAGAATTGTGGTGGTTAAGCTAGAGAACCAGATGTGGAGGCCTTGCAGGGAGTTTGAGCTCCTGGATAACAGTGCAAAGTGCCTACTTGATCCATGCAACATGCAGTGGCATTCGAACTTCAGATGCTCCTCCTCATGCATGTGGCCCAGTGCATTTATGAGTGCAGTGTACTGTTACAGAATACAAGTCATGATGTAAAATTTCTCCAGTGGCAGATGGCTCAGTAAGACTCTAGGATAGAAACTCCTTGCTTTTATATTTCAATGACTCATAAAAATTAGATATGGTTCAGCTCTGTTAGGCTCATTTTACTTTTTCTATCCTTGATGCATACTTATTCCTGAGACAGCACTCCAGAGAGGCAATGAGATACAGTTTTAGATGCATAGGTTCAAATCCATGGATTTTCATCTTTGTCTTTTGAAATATGATTTACTTGTTGCTATAGTTCAAGTCCTTTAGGGCAGAGACTGTGTCTTAGTGATTTTTGTATCAAGCATTATGCCTAGCACTATGCTGGGTATATCAGAGCAGTCAGTGAACGTTTGTAGAATGCGTAGATAAATGCGTGAGCTACTTAAAATTCACAATCATTAGGAATAGCAGTAATTTTGGACGCCCATTTATCCTTTACTTAGAATAGTTTCTTGTACTTTCCTTTGAATCTGGGTGTCTTAATTTTCCTGGAACTATGGACGATTGCAGAAAAAAACAATGAAATCGCAATGTTTATATCAGACTTGGGAAAACGATCCATACTTCACATGCTTGCCCCTTCTCAGCTTGTCTTCTGCTCCATCCTCAGTGTTGAAAACAAATGACAGCACCTCACAGCTTGGTAGAAAATATCTTCCCAAAATATCCTGGCCTCTCTCCCACCCTTGCCTTCTCATTTTGCCTGAGACAAAGTGGTTAGTAGTTTGGCTTTTAGGTTCTTCTTTTCATGTCCCTGTTCTGTTGACCACATCTTTGAGCAGAGCAGGTGTCCATGTTAATGGGGACTAGAAATGAAGTGGATGTGGGTCACGTCCCATGTGGATTGCTTCTGCCCTGACCAGAGGAGGCTGAAGGAGAGCTGGTTTGCTGAGGTCCCACTCTCGCATCACATGCTGCTACCTCACATTTTTTTCTTTTAACCTGTCATAATCCACCATTCAGAAAACCTGTTACTGCATTAATAGCTAAGACCGAATTTTTTTAAAGGAGAAATATCTACTTTTTAAGCTGCATTTTTTACTGTCATCTTGATCTCTTGATCTTTATGGCCCACTCAGATTATTACCCTGGGGTCTTCCCGCAATATCAAAGCCATCCTTACCCATTTCATCTCAAATATTAGAGTCACATTCACACTTCCTAAAATGTCAAAGCACCTATCCTTTAGCTTTATGTCTCCAAGGACCTCTAAAGCACACACAGTGCAATTCCCAGGAAGCATGTATTGTTAAGATGTAATGAGTCACAAGCGAGTCAATGCTTGACATTTTGCACCTTATCATAATGTTGTATTGTGTTTATAATACACATAGTAATCTCACTTCACTGAAAGCTTGTTGAAAATGAGGAGTGTGCCTGATTCATTTTATATCCTCTATGACTCTTAGCATAATGCTGGTACTTCATAAGCCCTAAATAAAAGTGAGTAAATGAACTGATGAGTAAGGTAATGATTGAAGGAGAGAATGAATGAATGAGTGGTTAAATAAATAGGAGGATGAATTCATGATTAAGTGAATGTATGTCAACAGGCTACTAAAAATATAACTCGTTTTAAATATAAAAGAAGTTGGGAGACATCTATCATACATAACCAATTTTTATTTTTATTTCTTTTTAAACAGAGAAGGCCGAGCTGCTCTGGTTTCATCCTTTGGAGTATTTAAATACTTGACCATGTACAGCATAATCCAGTTTATCAGTGCATTACTGCTCTATTGGGTATGAACCAAAATCATTTTGTCTCAGTTCTAATTGCATTTATGTCCCTAATGTATTATTCAGGGTGTAGCTCCTATACAAGATTTAATGTTTTATAAACAAATGACATTTCTCAAAATAGGTGTCTGCAAACTCAGGAACCTGGTGTAACTGTGCATGAAATGTGGAACTAGAAATAAGTACATGTAGATGAGTTTTCTAGTGTGTTGTTTTTCTCTTGATAACTTGAGACTCTTCACCTCTCCAAACCCCTGTTTCTTCTTTTGGAGTATGAAGAGAGCTTCAAAGCAGCCTAAGTATAATTCAGCAGGAAATGGATGAGTCTCCAATTGTGGAATATTTTCAACGGAAGACTAAGAAGAGATAAAAAGGAAGAGAAGCTGTTGAATTTGCTTTTGAAGGACTAGAATGCTAAAGACCTTTCACAATGGACCCTTATTCCTGAAGGTACCTAGAATTTATACAGTCAGGGATATCATTAGTAAAGAATCGGAAATTCTTTGAAACTAAAAAAGACTCAAAATTAAATGATGAAAATAGCCATTTAAAAATTAATTAGCTGTACAGAAGAACTATGTATAGGCTAAAAATAATCTTCATTAGTCCAACCATAGCTTGTACTACAGTAAAATGATCCAACAGGCTCAAGGAACACTTCAGGAGGGATTATTCTATTGCTTTCCTGGGAGGTTTGAGAAGTGAATAAGAGGGCCACAAGATTATACCATCCAGTGGGCTATTGCTTGCAAGAATCACACACAGAGGGCTCAAGGGCAGCCTGGTGGGAAGAAACAAGAACTGGACTGGGAGTCAGAAAACCTGGATTCAAGTTCTTCATCCAAAAGAACAAATTAGGTCTTGCCTTTGGCCAAAACCTGCTTCTGGGAAGCTGATTTTTCAGAGCCCTCCATAGTTCCATGAAAGCTTCTCCTAGAAGAAAAACTAAAGCTGCGGTTGGAAATTTCTTCCTGCTCCATCTCATTCTGAATATATAATTTTACCACTCTCAGGTGAAAAGAAGAGGAAAGGATATGAGAAAGAAAAGTAAAGAAGACAGAGGAAGAATTGGAGGTTGACAGGGACACTGAGGAACCAATGGCAGCCTTTCAAACATGTGAAAGCAGAAATTCATTTTCCAAAGCCTCCACGGATGGAGGTAGAAACCATAGTCCACTCTGCAGCCATTCATTCTAGTGGTCTAGACCTAAATAAGAGTGTCGCAGAAGACCCTTAACCTGATACCTTCTGGGACTTGGATTCACTCTCTGAGAAGCCAGCAATACTTTCCATGTGCATAAATCTGGTCTGTAATGTGCTCAGAACCAGTTTATAGTTTAGTGCTTAGTCGACAGATATGAAACAGATAAACAGACCTGGCTGCAAGAGATATTGCAAGGCAACTTCCTGGAGAGTAATGATTTGACTTTCATATCTAAATACTTCAACTCTATAATGTGAACTTGAAAGAAGTTCTGTCTACACAAACTTTAAAAAGGCAGATGTACCAGACTGAATTCTGCAATGGGCTTACTTAGGGTAGGAGCCTTTGTTCAGTTTGTGAAAGTGAATGGACTCCAAGAGACCTATGTTGTAAACTCATACCATGGGTGAGGATGGAGAGCAATGCCTGTTGAATGAATTGCGCCTTCACTTCAAATTTTAAGTATAACATTTCTAAGGGAACATTCAGGCTTTAATATCTTATGTTGAGAATTCAACTGCCTAGGCTGAGACTACAGCTGTCAGGTAATTAATGCACCCAATAGGAGGGTGGTTCTCAAATAATTGACTTTTGTCGCTAATATGAAGTAGGTTAAATGCAGGGAAAATAGTCGTCTGGCCTCATTCTATAAAATGAGATGCTAATAATTTTAGGTTAGTCATTTTCTTCCTGAAGAGGGGAAAAAAGTAACAGCTGCCTCCTAACGACTGAAAAAGAGTGTAGGGAATAATAACAAGGCTATGATGGCAGATGCCACATTTATATTTGCTTTTGTTTCTTTTTCAGCAACTACAACTCTTTGGAAATTACCAGTATCTCATGCAAGATGTAGCCATTACTTTGATGGTCTGTTTAACAAGTAAGCTCTTTAGCAAAGAAAACTGTATTGTTTTTATTTATCTATGAAATTCTAGAAACAGTCACACAAAAAGGAACTTTTGAGAAAGAGGCACCCTTATTTCTAAAACCTCATTATTTACAATTTTTTAAAAGTGATATTGGGAGTAAGTTGAGAGTTGAAATCCCGAGACTTGGCATTAAAACATTCTGACAACAAATAGGTCTTAGTCACAAAAAATTGTCAATGTAGTCCAAGTTCTTTGTAGTTTTATGTCTTGTACATAGAAAAATGAATACAAAATCTAGAAAGGGAATTTTTTAAAACCCAAAGGTCACTTTGCATTATTCAGCTATGCTTCACATTGACGTGAAACCAGATTTTTGCTAGGTCTTTGATGTATGAGAACAAATGCTAACATTTTATTTTAGTAGAATTTTCCAAAAGCAAGGTGTGGCTTCCAACAGCAGCTATTGCTCATGTCCTTCCTTTGAGATGACACTGATAAAGTATTTCCTATCAAGGAACTCAGGGCTTGATGCTAACTCTTAATAAGTGATAAAGGTGACTGCCTCACCAGAGAGCAAGGAAAAAGAATGGCATTGTCATCTCTTTTTCCTTGCTCAACAATAGGCATGTTATGAAAAATAACAGATAAAACATCAGGCAATGTAGGATATTAATAACCTTGAGAATTTCATGTAGCACCTTAGTACATAAAACTGATATGTTTTATGTATCAACCCAATGACTGAATTTATCAGTATCAGAGCTATAAGCACTAAAACATCAATTTTGATTCTTAGGGTTGAAATGTCCATTCATAGTTCATTAAAATATTTTTCTACATGTTATTAATATTCATATGACTGAATAATTTTGAATCAATGAAATTGCTTCTACAGCGTTGGATATTTTAAGCAATTTGCATGATTTATTTGTGAATGATGCTAAAAAGAGAAAAAAAACACCAAGAGGTTTCAAGAACCAAGCTTTCAGGCAGCAGCATGGAGGTGAAGGCCATGGCTATTGTGGCCTGTTTTCATGACCTCTGGCTAACTGTCCTCATAGAATTGTGAGGATCAGATACAATGATGCTGGTGAAGTGTGCATCACAGCACAGGACACACTGAGCACTCATTACAATGTGAATCATATCTCCTCCTTTTCCTCTTTTGAGAAGACTGACTAGCTCTCTGAGCACTTGAAGAGCATTAGAATGTGTACAGGTAGACCAGTGTCATTAGAAATCCAAAAACATGGATGATCTTCCTAGTTCTAGTCTTGCCTCCGACTTGCTATATGACACTGAGCAAGTTATTTGGAGCTTTTGCACACTTAATTCCATGATATTAGTTATGTGGTAATGGGGCTGCTTAAATCTTTCCCACAGCAATAGCCTGTTGAGCCTCATGCCAGTTGGTAGCCCTGGGAAACTCAGTCTCGCATCTCAGAATGGGCTCTATGGGAGTGCTGGGATGACTCACAGTGGGACCGTTATTACCACTAGGAGAAAAAAAACCTCAGAAGGGTGATGATAGACCAGAAGCATAACATTCTATCAGAATGATGGCACTTTAATTATTACTCAGCAAACAGTAGCTAGTAAATGGGCTAAACTCAGGGAGATTGGTGAAGGAGAGAGTAGAGGCAGAAACCAGCTATGTTTGTTAGTTTGTTTTTTACCCTCTACCTGCAAACATCCTATTGTTTTCCCATCTCTGCAAACTTACTCATCCCACAGGCTGGTCATTTCCTGGTCAAGTCTGGGTATTAAGATGATCTTATCCTTAGACATGAAAAGTCCAGGTATTATAATTATTACTTCACATTTTCATCCAATTCAAAGCTTTTCTTCCCTTACATTAAGCCTGAACTATGGGCTTGGGGCAAGCAGTAGACGAGAAGGCCATGGTCTCTTCTTCACTTCCCTTGAGGCACCTACTCTCCACCCCTGTTTCTGGGGAAGAAGAGCAACGAGAGGAAAGGACTTTTTTTTATGATTTTTATGTTCTTTTTTTTTTCTGCTGCAAATTTTAAGTTCCAGGGTACATGTGCAGGATGTGCAGGTTTGTCACATAGGTAAACATGTGCCATAGTGGTTTGCTGCACAGATCAACCCATCACCCAGGTATTAAGCCCAGCATCCATTAGCTATTCTTCCTGATGCTCTCCTTCCTCCTTGCCCTTCCCAACAGGCCTCAGCATGTTTTGTCTCCCACCATGTGTCCATGTTTTCCCACTGTTCAGCTCCACTTATAAGTGAGAATATGCAGTGCTTGGTTTTCTGTTCTTGCATTAGTTTGCTGAGGAACAAATGGAAAAACACTCCATGCTCATGGATAGGAAGAATCAGTATCATGAAAATGGCCATACTGCCCAAAGTAATTTATAGATTCAATACTATTCCCATTAAACTACCATTAATATTCTTCACAGAATTAGAAGAAACTATTTTAAAATTCATATGAAACAAAAAAAAGGAGCACGAATAGCCAAGACAATCCTAAGCAAAAAGAACAAAGCTGGAGGCATCATGCTACCTGACTTCAAACTATACTACAAAGCAACAGTAACCAAAACAGCATGGTTCTGATACAAAAACAGACACAGAGACCAGTGGAACAGAACAGAGAACTCAGAAATAAGACCGCACATGTACAACCATCTGATCTCTGACAAACCTGACAAAAACAAGCAATGGGGAAAGGATTCCCTATTTAATAAGTGGTGCTGGGAGAACTGGCTAGCCATATGCAGAAAATTGAAACTGGACCCCTTCTTTACACCTTACACAAAAATATCCTGTCAAATGCCCTCAAACATGGCAACCACCCACATTTAGGCAATAGGCACGGGGTTCATTGGTGAGTTCATCAGAGCTTCCCTGTGGATAGGTATGGACTAGACCACACCCTGACATAGTGGTGCTCTCTCCCTCTGACTTCTCAGGATTCCTTTCTGCAGCTGCCTCCTAGTGGTACATACCATGAAGCCCTTTTCTACTACTGGGCCCTCCAACCCCAGCAGGCTGCCACATGGATAAACTCCTTCCAGGATAGCTAGCTCTAGCCTGGCTAATTTCCATGGCTTCTACTTAACCTACCAGACAGTAAATAGCTTGCTCTCGCTGCTGCCTGCCCTTTCCCTCTGCTATTACCATGAAGGGGAGTGAGCAAGGCCAATATCCTCTCTTAAAACCATTTCCAGTCTCTCTAACAGTGGCTCTTATGACTTCCCCTCATGGGGTTGTGGTGATGCTGAGAAGAAAACCACAGTTTACATTGCTCCTAACAATTGCCTTTAAAGAATTGCTTGATAATCTCCATAAGTTTTCTCTTGTACAGACAGCATGCAGCGAATGAGGCAGGAACAGACATGCTTATAGTTAAATAACCAATATGGATCTCTCTTGCTAGATACTATGGAGATATGGCGATAATCTCTCTTCACAGTAAATTGGCACTTGCAATTCACTGTCCTCACATATAAGGCTCGGCACAATTCTCTAGACAAGAGAAGCACCATTCAACATTCCCTTATACAACTGTTCATCTCTCACTGTATATTAGCCACGTAGGTTCCTGAGGCATGAGAAGGCTGATTGTTCAAGTTCAGAGTTCAGTGGGGGATTCACATACATGAACAAATAAGATGCAAGTTGAAAGTAGTGAGTAGCAAAAAACAGCAGATGCTTTGGGAGTTCAGAGAAAGAAGAGATGGCTTCCGATAATCTGGGGTTAAGGAGGAGATAGCAGTGGAGAAAGGAGAAAGATACTAGGCATGGATGCATGAAAGAAGTAGCATTCATATCAAAATAGGAAGGATGGATAAGTTTCAAATATCTTTTGCTAAAAGAAGAGCATTTCAAGTAGAAGGAAGCAGCATGAGCAAGAGAAAGCTGATAAATATGGGGTATGAGCTTTTAATGTGACCACACTGCAGCGTATGTGAAATCTTTTATTGAAAAATTGAAAAAGTGAATTGGGTCAAATCACAGAGAATCTTGACTGCTGGTCTGAGAACTGTGGACATTTATCTGCAGCCCTTAGGAGTCATCAACAATTGATGATCAATGTAAAATTACAGATGTCCCCGATTTATGATGGTTTGACTTATGGTTTTTGACTTTACAATGGTGCGAAAGTGATGCACATTCAGAAGAAAGTGGCATGATACTCTCTTAGGATGCTGGGCAGTGGCAGCACGCTGCAGCTCTCAGCCAGCCAAGCAATCATGAGGTTAAACAACAGACACTTTACATTGTACTGTGTTGCTAGATGATTTTGTTCAATTGTAGCCTACTTAAGCGTTGTGAGCATGCTTGAGCTAGGCTAGGCTAAACTATGGTATTCGGTAGGTTAGGTGTACAGTACAAATGTATTTTCAACTGAAAAATGTTTTCAATTTACAATGGGCTTATCAGAATGTAACCCCATTGTAAATCAAAGAGTATCTGTATTCTCATTACGGCTTCTTACATTTCCAGGTTTCCAGGTTAAGGCTTTTGGCCTTAACTCTGACTTGGTTCTGGGAAGAGAAAATACCATCACATATTTAATTTATTTACTTATTTATCTATACACACCCTGCCTTGTTCCCACAAGGTTTTAAGGCAACGTACGCAGACAAAATATAATACATTACAGAGAAAATCTAAAAGAAAAATAAGATGAAGTGAGGAGGGATGTTGATCAGGCAATGCATGTCTGGAAGTCCAATTTGACTCTATTTTGTGTAGCAGCATTTTTAAGGAGCTTGTTTTGCCACATCTCTGTCCTCTTCAACAAGAACTCCTCAAACTAGATCAAGAAAATAGAGGGAGGGTTTGTTTAAGAACATAATTCTCAAAAAAATCTAAGAACAGGAACTTGGAAGCACCTGGATCTGAGGATGACTAGAACACTAAAGGATGAAAATGGAGGTCACTTTCTTTATTTCCAGGTGGCCACCTTGTGTCTCTTCTTCTTTCCATTCTTACTGTTTCCATCTGTCTTCCATTTATTCACCCTACAGCTGACCTCATAAAATGACACTAGGACTGGGGCTTTGCAGCCTTTATGTTTGTTTTCTTATAGCTAATGAGCTCAGCCTTTCATTGTCCTATTTGCAAATATTTTGAAGAGAAAATTTATCGACCTGACGTGGGTTAGATGCCCATCTCTAGGCCCCTCATTTCTCTGAATGAAGGTGGGATTGTGAAATTCAGATCCATTTAGGCCAGCCATTCCAGCCCCTAGGAGAAGGCAGTATCCAGAGAAGGAGGTGCAGGAGGGACTCACCCATTATAGAAGTGCATCTCGCACACGCCATCTGTGTTTCAATGACTCCTAATCTTTTCTGGGTCTTGGTCCCCTTAAATAATCTGATGGAAAATACAAACCATTTCATCTTAGAAATCTCATGATACCCATTTGAAATTCTGCATGTAGTTTATGTGGGTTCATGAACCTCCTGAAATTTGTCTTATATGATTTTCAGTGTTTGGAATAAAAAGTAAACCAACTACTTAGGAGAAACACAACTATGAGATAGCCAAATGATGCCAAATAATTAAAAACTATAAGAATAGAATTTGAAACTGTGAAGTCTTCCCATGCAATAGATCCTGTGCTGGGTTTAGTTAAGAAACAGAATGTGGAATGAGACAGGATTTCTTCCTTCAGGGAGCTCACAGTCTGCTGAGTGCAGATGTAAACAACTAGATTTAATGCAAGACACCCTGCACTATAGCAGCAATGTGAGTAATGTGTTGTGGGAACTCAGAAGGGAGAATGATTAATTTCGAATACCATATAACACTTCAGAAGTTAGTATTCCTCTGAATGCAATCTGATAGCATATATCATCATCATTTTAAGGAAACCCAGATAATGCAGAAAAGTTTTCTGGGGGGATCCTCATAAATGGTACTACTGTCCAAGCTTGTATTGCAGGGCTTGCCATTTTGTTCTTTTAATTTTTGAGATGCATCATACTGCAATATGCTGTAGAGCGGAGAACATAGGGCTTCACAATCAGAAATACTGGGGTTTCCAGTGCCATGCTGTCACTCACTAACTGTGGGTCTTTAAGCAAAGGAAACTACTTTTCTGAGCCTCAGTTTCTTCACCTGTAAAATTTACCTACTTTGCTTTCAAGGAAATAAAAATCATGTTTATAAACACTTATTAGAGCCTCTGGAACCTAACAGATGTCCTACAATGGTAGCTATAAAATTATTTTATTTATAATCAGGTATACAGATTCTCTGTCAGAAGTAGTAAGAGTCTCTAACATGGAAAAAGTCAGAATATTCTGCATAAGAACCCTGTATGCATTAGGTATTGCCTCAATAATGCTGCGTAACAACCCACCCCCAAAACTCAGCATTTATTCCATCAGGCAGTTATTCTCCCCATTCATGGGTTTGTAAGTTGATTGTCATTTAGCTGATCTAGGTCAGCTCAGCTGAGCCAGTCCGCTCTAGTATGTAGATCAGTTGATCTTGGTTAATGCTTTTGGATTTGATTCAGGTCTACTCCACATTTTTCATTCTGAGGCCAGGTTGAACGGACAGATTTGGTGTTTTCTCATTGTGAGTCACAGAAAGCAGAGCCACAGGGCAAGCCCGGCTGTGCAAGCATGCTTGAAGTCTATGCTAACATCTCTTTGGCCAGAGAAAGTCACACAGGGAAGCCCAAAATTAAGGGATGACAAAGTACACCCCACCACTCTGAAGCCAGCAATTCAGTCTACCACAGTTACTGTGTAAAAGAAAGGCAAGAAACTACAATGAGCATGAGCGAGAAGACCAAAGAAGTAGAAGCCAGATGCACAGAGAAGCAATTTTACTCTCTCCACTACCTGCAGCCTCTTTATGAATTTATAGCTACATTCTGCTTTGGATACTGGAATACAGAGAGAACTCCAAGCACTAAAGCCTCTGCCTTCTGTGACCTGAAAGCACAATTTCCTTGCACTTCTCCTGAGCCCTGATCACAGTCCACACTGTGTACCCCTTCTTCGTGGACCCAAGCAATGGCTTCTGACACCAACCACCCAGAATTAGGCCAAACTTTACAGATTAAGGCTAAAGCCTCCACAAGAATGCCCTCACTTCAGACACCAGCCACAGGTGTGGGGCTCTCGATACCACCTGAACTTCTGATTAGTTGGCTACAAACTTAGGAGTTCCCATTACTCCCTTGGGTTCAACAATTTGCTACAATTTACAGAACTCAGGAAAGTGTTATACTTATGATTGCAGTTTTATTATAGCAAAAAGACATAAATCAGAACCAGCCAAAGGAAGAGACACCTAGGGTAAGGTCTATTAGGGGTCTCAAACAAGAGAGACACTTCCATTGTCCTTTCCCTGTGAAGTCAGGATGCCTCACCCTCTTGGCACATCAATGGGTGACAATATGCAGAGTTCTACCAACCAGGGAAGCTCAACTGAGCTTCGGTGTCTGGAGTTTTTATTAGGGTTTCATTATGTAGACACGATTGATTGAATCATTGGCTGTGAGGTCAAACTTAGTCTCTAACCCCACTCCCCTATCTGGAGGTCAGGCTGATATCTTGTGGATCAAAGTTCCAGCCCTCTAATCACAGATGGTCTTTTGGGCATTGGCAGGACCCTTCCTGAGTCATCGTAACACAAACACTCGTCATTCCCACCATGAGTCATCTTGTTAGCATAAACTCTCAAGGCCCCCCGTGCATAAGAAAAATACTCCTATCACTCAGGGCATTTCAAAGATTTAGAGGATACATCCCAGGAAAAGCCAGCCAGCTTCTTTATTACACAATCTGTCTGTGTCTTTCATGGACTTCAAACTCTTTGAAGGCAGGTGGAATGTCCTTCTCATCTCTGCATACCCCACAGACTCTAGCCCAGCACCCTGCCAGGAAAACACTGATTGATCTGGGATAGGTAAAGACTTAGTCATAGAGCTTTAGAATAAAAGAGTTGAAAGGGCCTTTGGGTACCATTTAGGCATTCCAACACATTTTATATGTGAGAAAATCAAGGACCAAGGAGTTTACATGATTACCCCAGAACACATATTGAACAAAGCAAAGACCTACTGTAGAGTTTTATCATCCCACATTGGACACTCATTTACCACTACTCTACCTGTACACTCATAAATACAAACTTAAATATGCACACCCCACTTCTTCCCTTACATCAAACAAACCAGTGATAAGCTGTGAGAAGGGAAGAGGTGACAGGTATGAAGACAGGAACTGAAACATGACTACAATATCAGTCTTTAAATTCAAATTCCTGTCCTCCTCATGCTTCCTTCCTGCTCTGCCTTGAGAAGCAAATACATTTCATTTTCATCAGCATGTTCATATATGTAGCTACTAAGGATGTAGTCGTCTTTTTAAAATTGTTGTTCTTTTTAATTTCTGCCCATTTCCAAATGCTTTAAATTTTAAAAAGCCCTGAAATCAAAAATACAATATAGTTTAACACTCTTATCTAGAAGCAATATTTTTAATGAGTTCTTTTTCTTAATGTAACATACATCAGCAGTCCCCCATTCACCTGTGTATCCAGAGAGATACTTAATGCATCTCTAGCATCTATCACAGTGCCTGGCTCATTGACATGCTCAGAGAAAGTTGGCTGAATGAATAATAGAGTGAGTGTTTTTTTTTAATTATCCAGCATATGAAGATGAATCTAGCTATATTCCTCCTTATTCTCCTCATTCTAACTCTCCACTTTCCTGTCATCACTGAGACATATTAGTATTGCTTATCCCACGAGCAAGGCCATTTCCCTCTTTTACACACAATTTCTGGTCAGTCTGGTTATGGAGAAAATATTTGCACCATGCGATATGGTAAATATATTAATTACATAACTTCCTAACCCACTTTTTTATTTCTGAAGGTGAAGACAGAGCATGGAAGAGACAAAGGCTGGTGGAACTGGATGTGCCACCAGGCAATGTGCTTACCTAGGTGTAAATCTTCTGTTTGTGTTTGCTTAGTCTGAATCCCAATGCCAGACTCAAGATAATATGCATCTCAATCTCAACCTTTTATTCTCAATGATAAGATTGTAATAGGAAAAAAATGTATTTGTCTTTCAGTGAGTTCAACTCATGCCTACCCAAAGCTGGCTCCATATAGACCAGCAGGACAGCTCCTTTCTCCCCCTTTACTGCTTTCAATATTTTTGAATTCCTGTTTCTCCTGCATTGTGCAGATCAGTGCATTTCTCTATGTGAAGCAGCAGCCTTGGTATTGTGAGGTCTACCAATACAGGTAAGTTCATTTTCTTAGTGCTGCTTTCGAAAGGTAATTTAATAAATATCCAATGACATTGCATAACTTGGCTTGAACATATATCCTAAAACTTTTAATTAATAAAATTGTGTCGCTGCAAAACTCAAATGATGGGACAGAACACAGTTAATCCATGGACTACTGGGGTGGAGTGGGTGGGAAGAGATCTGTCACACTGGTTGTTAATGTATAGATCTAACAACTGGTTGGCTGAATGAATATATTAATTCCCTGG
Organism: Pan paniscus; assembly: GCF_029289425.2. NCBI lineage: Eukaryota > Metazoa > Chordata > Mammalia > Primates > Hominidae > Pan > Pan paniscus. The sequence continues at coordinate 191,210,951 of NC_085926.1, read as the reverse complement.
TATTCTCTATATTTTATAGACAAGGGGTTGGCAAACATTTCTTGTAGAGGGCCGGATAGTAAATAGGCTTTGTGCACTACATGGCCTCAGTTGCAGCTAGTCAACTCCACTGTTGCAGCACAAAAGCAGCCTTAGACAATAGGTAAAACAAGTGGGTGTGGCTGTATTGTAATAAAACATTATCTACAAAATCAGGTGATGAATCAGATTTGGCCTGTGGGCTGTAGTTTGCAGGCCACTGATATAGACATATGAGAGAGATTTGTTTATTTTGTTTTTTCCCAAATGAATGTTAAAGTTAAAATGTGAATTGATGGTATCCTTGTTCTGATTGAATTGGAACACTAGAATCAGGACAAGTCTCTTTACCTCCCTGGGCTTTAATGTTTTTGTGGTAGGCTATAGCGCCGATGGCTCAAGCTTTATTTTGCTGACAAAGTCTTTCTGCCGATAAAAGAAAAGGCAGGAAAAGAGCTGCTCTCTTTGAAATAGCAAATGTGCAAACTGCCCCTCACTCCACAGAGCACCAGAAATCAGTAAAACAGATTGAAAACTAGCAAATGATCAGATTGTCATTTAGATAAAAAATTTGGCAATTTAAGTATAACTAGGAATATAGAATCTCATTCTGTTTCAACACTAGATTTTTTCCAAAATTGGAGTGCATATACTCAGAGAACTCAAGTTTTGACTGAACCTAGAAGACAATATGTTGTAGCCAAAGGAGGTTGGATAGGAAATCAGGAATTCTAAGAATTCCTGACTCTATCACTAACTAGATGTGCCATACTAGCCCTCAATTTTATTACCTTAATGTAAGTATATTGGACTAGATACTCTTTGGTTGTAAACTCTGTAATTCAGGCCATCTAGTCTGTCTGTTCTTCTTTTTGTAAAAATGCTTTGTGACTATGGAACATCTACTACAGGCCTACGTCAGAGATATTGTGGGTTTGGCTCCAGTCTACCACAATAAAGTGAATATTGCAATAAAGCAAGTCACATGAAGTTTTGGGTTCCCAGTCCATATAAAAGTTATGTTTACACTATACTGTAGTCTATCAAGTGTGCAATAGCATTATGTCTAAAAAAGTACGTGCCTTAATTTCAAAATAATTTATTGCTAAAAAATTCTAATGATCATCTGAGCCTTCAGCAAGTCATAATCTTTTTGCTGGTAGAGAGCCTTTACCTCAAGCTGAGCGGCTGCTGACTGATCAAGGTAGTGGTTGTTGAAGGTTGGGGTATAGCTGTGACAATTTCTTAAAATAAGACAACGATGAAGTTTGCCTCATTGATTGACTCTTCCTTTCATGAGATATTTCTCTGTAGCAAGTGAGGCTGTTTAATAGCATTTTATCCCATCTCAGTACTTTCAAATTTGAAGTGAATTCTCGCAAACCCTGCTGATGCTTTGTCAAGTAAGTTTATATAATATTCTAAATCCTTTGTTTTCATTTCAACAATGTTTACAACATCTTCACCAGGAGCAGCTTCCATCTCAAGAAACCACTTTCTGTGCTCATCCATAGGAAGCAACTCTTCATCCACTCAAATTTTATCATGAGATTGCAGCAATTCAGTCACATCTTCAGGCTCCACTTCTAATTCCAGTTCTCTTGCTATTTCCACCATATCTACAGTTACATCCTCCACCTAAGTCTTGAACCCCAAAAAGTCATTCAAGAGGGTTGAATCAACTTCTTCCAAACTTCTGTTAATGTTGATGTTTTTACCTTCTCCCATGAATCATGAATGTTATTAATGACATCTAGAATGGTGAATTCTTTCCAGAAGGTTTTCAATTTTCTTTGCCCAGATCCAATAAATGAATCACTCTCTATGGCAGTTATAGTCTTAAAAAGTGTATTTCTTAAAAAATAAGACTTGAAATTTGAAATTACTCTTTGATCCATGGGCTATAGAATAGATGTGTATTAGCAGGCACAAAAACATTAATTTCCTTATACATCTCCATCAGTGCTCTTGAAGGGTGACCAGGGGCACTGTCAATAAACAGTAATATTTTGAAAGGAATCTTTTTTTTCTGAGCAGTAGGTCTGAACAGTGGGCTTGAAATATTCAGTAAACCATGCTGTAAACAGACGTGCTGTCATCCATGCTTTGTTGTTCCATTTCTAGAGCACAGGCAAAGTAGAGTTAGCATAATCCTTAAAGGCCCTAGGATTTTCAGAAGAGCAAATGAGCATTGGCATCAACTTAAAGTCACCAGCTGCATTAGCCCCTAATAAGAGAGACAGCCTCTCCTTTGGAGCCTTGAATCCAGTTATTGACTTATCTCTAGTTATTAAAGTCCTAGAAGACATCTTCTTCCAATAGAAGAGGCTGTTTCATTTCCACTGAGAGCTGTTTAGTGTAGACACCTTCATTAATTGTCTTAGTTAAATCTTCTGGACCACTTGCTGCAGCTGCTACATCAAGACTTGCTGTTTCACCTTGTACTTTTACATATGGAGACACCTTCTTTCTCTCAGTCTTAGGAACCAACCTCTTGCTAGTTTCAAACTTTTCCTCTGCAGCTTCCTCACCTCTTTCAGCCTTCAAAGAATTGAAGGGAGTTAGGGCCTTACTCTGGATTAGACTTTGGCTTAAAGGAATGTTGTGACTGGTTTGATCCACTACCCAGACCACTAAAATTTTCTTCATATCCAGCAATAAGACCATTTTACTTCCTTATCGTTCATGTGTTCACTGGAATAACACCTTTAATTTTCTTCAAGAACTCCTACTTTGCATTTACAGCTTGGCTAACTGGTGCAAGAGGCCTAGCTTTTGGCCTGTCTTGGATTTTGACATGCCTTCCTCACTAAGCTTACCCATTTCTAGTTTTTTATTTAAAGAGAGAGACACGTGACTCTTCCTTTCACTTGAACACTTAGAGGCCACTGTGGGGTTATTAATTGAACAGATTTCAATATTATTGTCTCTCAAGGAATAGGGAGGCCCCAGGAGAGGAAGAGAGATGCGGAAACAGCCAGTCAGTGAAGCAGTCAGACACAGACAATATTTATCGATTAAATTTGCATTCTTATAAAAGCACAGTTCGTGGCATCTCAAAACAATTATGATAGAAATGCCAAAGATCACTGATCACAGATCACAATAATAGAGGTAGTAATTATTTCGAAAAGTTTAAAACATTGCAAGAATTACCAAAATGTGACACAGAGACAAAGTGAGCACATACTATTAAAAAATGGTGCCAATAGACTTGCTAGATGCAAGGTTGCCACAAACATTCAATTTGTAGAAAAACGCAATATCTGGGAAGCAAAATAAAGTGAAACATAATAAAGCAAAGTGTGCCTGTATGTGCAAAAAGCATTTCTAGACTACAGGGAGCCCAGGATAATAAGTATTAAGTCTTGCATTTGAGTTCACGTTAGAAAATGAATCTTATTTATAAACAGTTGTAATAGTGGTTTAAAAGTTTCAAGCTGAACAAGAAAGCTGGTGGAAACTAATTTGTAGGTTTAATTACTGAAAAAAAAGAACATTGGAAATAGATCTATCAGGACTGGGAAAGCTCATATCTTGGACAAATATTTTTTGAGTAAATATTATGTGACCTCACTTTGCTAGGTGCCAAAAATTTATTGTAAATCCGATTAAAACCAAGAAACAAAACCACAAAAAAATCCCATATTCTAGGAACTCACATCCCAAAGATGTAAAATAAAATTATGTAAATAAAGGACTGTAAAACAATGAACTTGCTAAAGTAATTGTTTTGCAATTCTTTATTTACATGTGTTATTGCCTTTAACTGAGATAACATTTTTTTAAATGTCTTTACTTTTGTGGGCACTAGTACCACTTGCCAGCAAAAGTAAAGGCATTTCAGATGCAGAGGTGTTTGAAGGACGGATGTTATATCGCAGTTAAAGGCAATAGCACATGCAACCCAGCAGGTATGCAAATTGATACGTGGGGAACAGGGAATAATCCTATATGTTTGGAGTGTATAGAGCATGGGAGGAGTGGCAAAAGGTAAGACTGAAAAGGTAGATTGAGACAAGGATGCAAAGATCTCATAGGCCAGTTGGAGAAGTTTGAGCTTAATTTATCAGCAAAATAGAGCCGCAGACCCCTTATAAGCAGCAGAATGTCATGTTCAGATTTTCAGGAAGATCCTTTAGCTATCTGAGGGAAGTAAATAGGAGTGGCAGACTCAAACTCAAAACTCAAGTTAGGAGTCTTGTTTAGTCCACGAAAGAGAAAACCACACACACAGTTTAATTGACATGGTCTATTTACTCTTTGAATTGATAGGAATTCATAAAATATTGTCATCCAGGCCCTTTCAAGGTAGATCACTTGTTCTAAACGGAGTGCCAGACAAAGAACAATCTTGACTTCCTTTTATTTCTGCTTTGTCATAGCAAGAGGTGAACAAAGTATGTCTTGGTAGTTACTGGCTGACATAGTTTGAAAGCTAAAATCCCATGGTAGTGATTAAACTATTTTTTTTTCACCTAATGGACAAAAATGGAATAAAATGTTTCATAAACACTGGTGATTCTTTTGTAGTGAGTGTTTTCTGGCCAACCAAAGTAATTTTTCAACAAATGTGAGTTTGGAAAGAAACTGGACTGGAAATGCAACTCTGATTCCTGGTTCAATTTTAAGTTTTGAGACCACCACACTGTGGCCCATCACCACCATCAACTATATCACAGTAGCATTCATCTTTTCTAAGGGAAAGCCATTTCGAAAGCCCATCTATACAAACTGTAAGTATATAAAGTTTAATTTTTCTTTCTGAATATTTTCCCATTCCCTTTCTCACCCTAGAGTTGTACCTCACTGGTGAAATGATGGGCTGAGGAAGAAACAATTGCATGACTCTAAAATTGTTGTTGAATGCAGTGGTCATAGTTGGTAGAGCCCACGTGCAGAAAATCTGCTTGTTTGCAGATAAGCACAGACATTATTTAACTGTCACATGAGTCTTGTCCTATTGTGAGTCATCAAGAATCATTTTAAACACATACATGCATGTGAAGATATTTTATTAAAGGCTTTCTAACCAATTCAAATGCAAATTAACCTCTTTAGCCTTATAACATTGGGCAAGTTACTTTAACCATTCTATGACCTTATTTCCTCATCGGTAGAATGGGAGGGAGTATCCTTAATTTGTTAAGTCCTGAGGGAAGGACTAAACAAAGCATTTTATGGAATGGGCCTAGCACAATTTATGTAAAGGGTCTGGCACTTATAATAGGGGCTCAAAAAATCTTACTTACTTTCCCTGTGTATTAATTTAAGTAGAATTTTTAAAAAACTCTTCAAAGCTACAATTAAGGTCCTCCCAGCTAAGGCTGGGAGTGGTGGCTCACTCCTGTAATCCCAGCACTTTGGGAGGCTGAGGTGGAAGGATCGCTTGAGTTCAGGAGTTTGAGACTAGCCTGGGCAACACAGTGAGACCTTGTCTCTAAAAAAACACTTTTACAAATTAGCTGGGCATGGTGGCTCTTGCCTATAGTCTCAGCTACTTGGGGAGGCTGAGGTGCGAGGATTGCTTGAGCCTGGGAGGTTGAGGCTGCAGTGAGCCAGGATCACACCACTACACTCCAGCCTGGGCAACAGAGCAAGACTCTGTCTCAAAAAATAATAATAATAATAATAATCCTCAGGCCAAAGAAGCCAGAGAATATGCCCCATCATTACTGATCAGACTGGGACACTCTTTAGGAGTGAAGTGAGACACTATTAATAATTATGCCAGGCTTAAACAGAGAATGTCAAGGCAAACTAGATACATGATACCTATCCAGATATTGCATGATAAAGATGGTCACCCTATCATGCAATTGGCTTCAGTATGATAAATAATGCTATAAAAGTATACTTGTGTAAATTACTTTGACTTAGCCTCTTATTTCCTTAGGATAAGAAAATTCAGTAAACTGGTAAAATAGTGTGAAAATGTCAAAGCCTGGAATACACAATTTAAAGTTGCTTTCTAGAAAGTTTGTACTGATTTTCACTTCTATCAGTTGTTTTGGAGAGGGTGTGCTTCTTAATATTATATCCAACAGGAAGTACTAGTTAAAAAACAAAATTTCTGCTGGTCTGATAAGATTTTAGAAAACAGTGTCTTCTTTGGTTTTAGTTTGCATTTCTTTGATCACCAGTGAAGAGAAACGTATTTTCATGTCATTAGCAATTTCTTCTTCTGTGAATTGTGTGTTTACATTTTTAAACTTATTTTTTTCTGTTGGATTGCTGTTTCTCATTTATTTGTATGAGCTGTTTATTTTTTGTGATCTTTTTTCCATTGTCTTTATGCACAGGAAGTTTTTTCTAATTATGAAATAGGATAGATTATCACAATTAGTTTTAAAGTGCTTTTAAAATCTAATGTTAATTTTGGTGTATAGTTTGAGGTAGGGATTAAAACAAGTTGCTCCAACTAGTCAACCGGTTTTTCTAGCAGCTTTTATTGACTATTGAGTTTTTAATATTCAATTATTTTTCCACTGAATATACCACCTTCATCCTATCTTCATATATGTGTTTGTCTGTACCTCATTTATATTATGCATTGTTTGTATGTGTATGTCTATATAGTTTCCATACTATCTTTTTTGTTTTTAAATATCAGTCTATTCTTGATTTACCACTATACTTTAAAACTTATAGTTTTATAATAAGTTTTATTTAATAAGTGGCAAGATCAGTGTATCCTCATTATTCCTCATTTAAAAAAATGTATTTATTTCTTTCCTGTTCATTCTTTAAGATAAACTCTAGAATAAATTGCCAGGCTTTTAAAATTTCCCTTTGGGATTTTGATACTTTGGGAAGAATTTACATTGGTATATAACTTAATCTTCCCATTTAGGAACATGTCATGTCTCCCCATTTATTCTTGCTTTTTGTTAAGGTCTCTTAGCAAATATTCGTTGTTTTCTCCATTACAAATCCTGCCTGCACATTTATTTAAGAAACTAATTGGGCCAGACGCAGTGGCTCACGCCTGTAATCCCAGCACTTTGGGAGGCCAAGGCAGGCAGATCACCTGAGATCAGGAGTTCAAGATCAGCCTGGCCAACATGGTGAAACCCCATCTCTGCTAAATAATACAAAAATTAGCTGGGGATGGTGGTGGGCACCTGTAATCTCAGCTACTTGGGAGGCTGAGGCAGGGAGAATTGCTTGAACCCAGGAGGCGGAGGTTGCAGTGAGCTGAGATCATGCCACTGGACTCCAGCCTTGGCAACAGAGCGAGACTCCGTCTCAAAAAAAAAAGAAACGAATCCTTTGTATTTTATATTTTTGCTCATATTGTGAATGACTTTCCCATTATATTTTCTAACGAATTATTACTAATACACAGGAAATGTATGTTGTTATACATGAATAATTTTTAAAATTATAAATGTATTTTACAAGCAGAATATATTTGTTGCCTAGTACTTTAATTATTATTATTATTGAGATGGAGTCTTGTTCTTTCACCCAGGCTGGAGTGCAGTGGCACCATCTTGGCTCACTGCAACCTTCACCTCCCGGGATCAAGCAATTCTCTGCCTCAGCCTCCCAGGTAGCTGGGATTACAGGTGCCCGCCACCACGCCTGGCTAATTTTTTTGTATTTTTAGTAGAGGCAGGGTTTCACCATCTTGGCCAGGCTGGTCTTGAACTCCTGACCTCGTGATCCACCCGCTTCGGCCTCCCAAAGTGCTGGGATTACAGGGGTGAACCACTGCACCTGGCCTAGTACTTTAATTTTAATAGTAGCTGCAAAGTCCTTTTACATGAATTGAGTGAATTAGAGGTAGTTACCTCACAGTGACTTAAAGCTTGTGGGTAAATTCAAACCCCTATACCAGACATAACTGATAATTTTAAATGTAAAATGTTTTACATTTTAGCATACAGGTATGCTAACAAATGTAATATGATAACAAACATATACTCTCAGGTTATAAGTCAAAAGCCTTTAGAACTACTATTAAAATATACAAGCAACTTTATTTTGATGTAACAGAAAACTCTTTGCCCTTTTTAACAGCCTTTGACAGAAGCTCAACTTTATGAAAAAGTAGAGGCTTAACTTTTCTGGAAACAAATGTGAACATTACTAACCTTACCTGAAAATAAAGTGTAATGGCTTACACAGGATTTGCTTTCCTAAAGCACCTGCATTAACAGAGCCCTATTCTTTCATGTTTCCTCAGCAGCAGCAGCAACTAACCAAGAAGAGCCAACATTCAAATCTTTATTACATCTTTTCAATCAAAGCTGAATTTTAAAAGATGACCTTATAATTTTGTTTCTACATTGCTCACTTGTGCACAGGCGAGGCCTAGTTTTTAGACCATTAGACAGTGATGTGCACCCCAGTCAGCCCCAGTTGCTAGTGAGGTCTAGGACTTCATCAGAACGGACCTTTCAGGTGTCCTCTTCTTCCCAGCTTCTGCGTTCCTGGGACTCCAAATCCATGAAGTAAATGAAAAATCCACACAGCTATTTCCTGAAATCGTATCACCAAGCCATTTAGATTGCTTTATCCTGAGAGATGCAATTCCTACTTTTCTTCTGTCTGCCTCATACCCTTCCCAAGCACTTCTGAGACGTGCTGCATTTATTTATATACATAAAGTGAGGCATGAATAAACATTGAGGGTGTGTGTAGGTGCTCAAGGATGAAAACAGAACTCTGTTCACTTCAAAAATAGAGCCTGCTATCAAGGGGCAGTTGCCTCAGATTTCTGGTTGGTATAGGCCTGTAGAGAGTTGGGGGTGGGAGGAGTAGATCAACACTGAATAAATGAGGTAGAGTGTAAGAGAAAACCTAGTTTGTTCATTTATTTATAACTTTATAGGATTGTCAGAATCATTTGTATCATGGCAATGCTGATTAAATGCTGTTGTTTGGGCCTGAAGGTGATAATTCTATTAAAAAAATATTTCTAAGGTACCGTCTCTAAAGTGCTCTGCTAAAGGCTCTGACAGAGGAGTGGGTGAGGTTGGAAATAAGAACAGAGATGCTGGCACAGTGCATCCGGGAAGTTTAGCTCCCAAAATTAAAACAATTTGGGCAGGATGGAAAGAAGAAATGCAACAGATGTACATGCTAATTTCTCATTTACTTTTTCAAGTCAGAGTTCCAGAGACCAGAGATAAAGCCACTTTCAAATGGTCACAGTCCAGTTGATACATGAATTAAGATCATGCAAAGCAGAATATGACACATACTATATGAAATAAGCTTTTGTAAGGGAGTATTACTCTTTGAAGAGGAAGTGGTATTTTAACTGGTTTAAGAAAAATTGGAGGCCAGGGGTGTGGCTCACGCCTGTAATCATAGCACTTTGGGAGGCCGAGGCGGGTGGATCCCAGGTCAGGAGTTCGAGCCCAGCCTGGCCAATATGGTGAAACCCCATCTCTATGAAAAATACAAAAAAAATTTAGCCATGCATGGTGGTGGGCGCCTGTAGTCCCAGCTACTTGGGAGGCTGAAGCAGGAGAATTGCTTGAACCAGGGAGGTGGAGGTTGCAGTGAGCCAAGATCGTGCCACTGCACTCCAGCCTGGGTGACAGGGACTCTGTCTCAAAAAAAAAGGAAAGAAAAATTGGAGCATGCCAAGACAGGAAGATTATTATGTACACAGGTACACAGGGCTTTTTTTTTTTTTTTTTTTAAACAAAGACACAGAAGCTGGAGAGTGTTGGGCCTCCATGGAAGCTGGAGGTTTTATGGTTTACCTTTCCAATTGCCCATAAGGAAGAGCAGTCAGAGACCAGGTTAGAAAGGCTGATTGGGACCAGATTGTGGAAGGCCTTGAATGTCAATAGAGGATCCCTGAACTTTATTCTCTAGGCAACGGGGAAGAATGAGATGGTGCTAAGAACACTGACTGTTTATCCCATGCAAGCACAACTCAATGGACACGCAGTGATAGTGCACCAGGGCAGCTGCTTTATGGAGGTTACTGTAATACATTTGATTAACAGTCTCTACATCCAGACTTTCAAGGAAAGATTCTAAGATATTACCTTCATCTTATAAGCATTAGAACATATTTCAAAACATATGAGGATATATCAAAACATCTGAAGATATATCTGGTATTTGCCCAACAGAGATAATTGATTCTGCAATGTGTGCCAAATTATATGAAACATTCTTTTAATATCTAAAAATAATGTTTGGTATTTCCTCAGATATATTTTCGTTTCTGCTGCTAGCTGCCTTGGGCCTCACAATTTTCATTCTGTTTTCTGACTTTCAAGTTATATACCGTGGAATGGAGGTAAGTGGCATTCATTTGCACATCTGGCATGACTCATGTACATGGACCATGTATTCATTGTAATTCACAAGTCAATTATTACTGTATTCTCTTTGACCACCAAATACTGTGAGGCTATTTCTATATACTAGAAGGGCAAATAAGATATCTGGATTTCACCTATACTGGCCTCTAATGGTTTTCATATTATTAATATTATTGGGTACATTTATCCTGTACCTACCTGAAATAGTTTGGATACTTTATTATGCTATGTTATACCAATACAATAAAATTAATGCAATAATACAATAATTTTCCAAGTACAATTTTCAAAAAAGTAAACCATATCATAGAAATCCTTTATAATGTAGTTATAAAGGGAAAGAAAACATAGACTTATAAGACAGTCATGTTTTGTCAGATATTGACTACATGAAGTTTTATATCAGTGGATATAATTTGATCCAGGATGCCCTGGGTTAAAATCTAATTCATCAAGGCTATTGAACTAATTCTTGGACCCCGTATTGTGAGAGAAATAAAAGAGAAGTGTTGGCTCCTGATCTCCGAGTCATAGATTTGTTGTGAAGATGAGACATACTTGAACGCTACCTGAGGCTATCCATACTTGAAAAGAGTGTGAAGACAGACAGAACTGGGAAGAACATAGAAGAAGGAGGCCCCACTGTGGACTGTAGCTGTCATGGGAGGCATTTCATTGATGAGATGCAACTTGACCTGGGTTCAAAAGAACAGGCCACATTTTGCCAGGTAGGAGGTAGGGATATTCCCAATAAGAACAGCCTAAGACGCAGACAGGATTGAAAGAGCTTTTGTTTTAGAAATGCAAATGAATGTACGGTGGCAGAGACAGAAATCAAAAGCAAGGCTTACCCAAGCACTAGAAGACTGGCTAAAACTGAGGCCATGTGCTGTGGAGTATGAACAAGAATGAATAATAAAGGCAGGCATGGATGGATGGAGGCAGCTAGAGAAGTTTAGACTTTATGCCAAGGGCAACATGGAGTGAATGAAGCTATCTGAGCAGGCTTCTCAGCAGGGCTCTGAAGACAGACTAATTAGATGACGGCAGGAAGACTACATGTGAGAGGAGAGACAAGCAATTAGGAAATGAAAACCCAAGTCATTCATTTATCAAACACGAAGCTCCAGAGTGAGTTTGGTACTAAAGTTACAAAGATGAATAAGGTGTGGTCACTGCTCTCAAGTAGTTTAGAAGCTAGGGGAGAAGACCATTGCATAAATAAATAATTCCAGGGTCAGGCATGGTGGCTCATGCCTGTAATCCCTGCACTCTAGGAGGCCAAGGCAGGTGGATCACTTGAGGTCAGGAGTTCAAGACCAGCCTCGCCAACATGGTAAAACCCCGTCTCTACTAAAAATAGAAAAATTAGCTGGGTGTCGTGGCAGGTGCCTGTATTCCCAGCTACTTGGGAGGCTGAGGCAGAATGTTGCAGTGAGCTGTAATTGTGCCACTGCACTCCAGCCTGAGAGAGAGAGACTCCATCTCAAAATTAAACAAACAAACAAATAATTCAAAATCAAGTGACTTCCAGGTTAAAGGATGGAGAAGAGTTAGTTCTGGATCGGAGTGGTGGCAGCCATGAGAAAAACAGCCAGGTTCTCTGCTAGAATCTGACTCAGCTTTTCCAAACAACCCTTTAATCCAAACAACCCTTTACAATTTGCTGTATTTCACAACTTGATTAAGACTGTCTCCACCTGGGGAAAAAAATGACAAAGTATTACTTTGAAATAACCCGTATCAGCATAGGGGTGAGAATTAGGGATGAGCATTTAGATACTACGGAGGGTCAGTGAGTTTTGTTCTCAAGGGAGTTCAGTCCCACACGCAGTCAGCCATAAATATTCCACTCTTGGGTGGGGTCTCAGAAAAAAGGCTATGTAACTAGCCTTTTGCTATGGATGCAGCCGTGGGAAGTTATGGCTCTCACACTTTAAATAAGCATATTTAATGATTAATGTGTACCCTTAAATTTTAAAAACTGGTGGGTTTGGAGGGTTCATTCAACTTTCATTAACCCATCAGACATAGGGCCAGAAGCAATCTGCATCTAGTCTCAATCAAAACATACTTACATTTCTCTGTCCTCCTTAAAGAATGAATTCCAGGTAGAATTTGCTTTGGGAGAATTGGAAATATTAACATTATTTGATGAATGATTTAATCTTAGCCTTCTCTCTGTTTGAAAAGATAAAAATGGAGACAGACACATAGCCTCCAAAATGTCCTGTCTCATATTTGTGATTCAGGGCACATTTCTCAGTAGGCACCATGAGGCTGTCAAAGGTACACAGGCCAAGAGGTAGTCCATTCTCCTTTGAATTCTGGTTCTGCCATTTATTTATAGGCTTTGAGTCCTTCAGTTGTATTATCTGTAAAGGGACAAAGTAATGCCCACCACTAAGCTCAGAGAGTTATTACAAATCTATAAATTAAATAATTAATATGGTCTTTTTTCAAAGTGTGAAGTGTGCAAAATATAATAATGGTATTTGTTTTTCAACAGTTGATCCCAACCATAACATCGTGGAGGGTTTTAATTTTGGTGGTAGCCCTCACCCAATTCTGTGTGGCTTTCTTTGTAGAGGTAAAGTAATCTCTATATTTTTTCTAGGAAGATAAACAAATTAAGGATCTCATTTTCAGCACGTGCTTATTTTCTAGAGCAACCACTTTGATCCCCCAAAATGACAGTTATTAAGGGTTTATTAAAATGGTACATATTCTTTTGGAGGAAAATTTTGGAGGGAATGATTTAAAATTATTTGAAGTCTGCATAGAAATGCTCTTGATATCTTCTGCATAGAAAGCAAAACATGTATGAACTCTAATTTTGCTTCCATGAATGCACTGTATTGCACTTTTCTAATATTTTCAACAATCTAGTAAAGACTAGACCAGGTGACCTTCCAACCCTAAAACCCAATGAGACTTTTTAGAGTGAAGAACTGCCTTCCGCAGGGTTTCCATAACAAAGAGGAGAAGCCGTTGCTTATTCTAGTCAATTCCTTTTCTTGAAGGTCTTCCTCTTACGGTGTTTCTTTTCTACTCAGTGTCACTAAATGACTTTACCCACTTAATAAGAGGCTCAAGTACTATCTTTGTAAAAGGAGAGTTCTTTTTTGTAAAAGGAGACTTTTATTTTAACTCATGTGCTTTAAGACTTTTTGGAAAAGGGATCAACCAAATTTTAAAATATATATACACCTCATTATATATGTTTAAAATTTCTCATACTCTTTATCTTGGGGATTCCATTTTTGAGACTATGTTTTAATAACCCAAAAGAAGAGAAAAATACTACATGTATGAAGGCACCTATCATAATATTATCTACAGTGGCAAAATATTACATTCAACTTAAGTGTTGTTGAGATGCTGTTTGTTTAAATAGCTATACAGCAATTTGAGGAAATGCTAGTCACTAAAAATCATTATTAATCATATTGTACCTACGTTCTTCCCATAATAAAATAAAATTTTTTAAAGGCTAAAGCTACATAAAAATTGTTTACCACAGAAAGTTTAGCATAAATAAAACTGGGATGCAAAATTTGACCAATTTCATTACTATAAATGGATAAAAACTGTGTGGGCATGTGAACAAAAGAAAACTCTCAAAAAATGAAAACCAATAACCATTTGATTTCTAGAGCTCAACACTTTATTCAACAAACGCTTAGACACCTTCTACATGGCAGGTGGCAGGTAGCAAGGCTAATGGTGATTTTTCTTTTCTTCATTTTGAGCACGTTATTGCTGTTACCATTTCAGTCTGACGGGAAAATCATTCTAAGAAAATCCCTAGCCGGGACTTAACCAGGAAATGTGTGGAAAGGAAATGCTGGAAGCTTCTGGCAGATTTCCGTGAAAACAAGCACCCTCTAGCTTCTTAAGGGAAGAATTCCAGAACTTGGGAAAGGAGAGGTAGATGCAACAGCAATGAGCACACCTCAGAGGAAGGCCTGGGGAAAGGAGGTGGCTGTGGTGGCCAGCGGCCTGGCTGCAGGGGGACCTGCGCAATAAATTGATTGTTTTCCCATCTGATTTTTCAGGATTCCATCCTTCAAAATCATGAGCTCTGGCTGTTGATCAAAAGAGAATTTGGATTCTACTCTAAAAGTCAATATAGGACTTGGCAAAAGAAGCTAGCAGAAGACTCAACCTGGCCTCCCATCAACAGGACAGATTATTCAGGTGATGGCAAAAATGGATTCTATATCAACGGAGGCTATGAAAGCCATGAACAGATTCCAAAAAGAAAACTCAAATTGGGAGGCCAACCCACAGAACAGCATTTTTGGGCCAGGCTGTAATCAGAATTGTTGTCGTACATGCTGAACAGCATTGCTTTTTTCCCCAAAATTAACACATTGTGGAGAAGTGATGATACTCTCCCCTTACCTTTCCTCTCTCCATTCAAGCATTCAAAGTCTATTTTCAATGAATTAAACCTTGCAGCAAGGGACCTTAGATAGGCTTATTCTGACTGTATGCTTTACCAATGAGAGAAAAAAATGCATTTCCTGTATCATCCTTTTCAATAAACTGTATTCATTTTGCATAGCATTATTTTGTTTAAAATGAGCAGCTTTCATGGTACTGTAGTCAAATTAGTAGTATGAACATCAATGGAAAAAAGAAAAATTGAGGCAACATTTGGTCTTTGAAAGTTTTACTATTAGTTGTCACAAGTTTACTTAAATCTTTGTGAAGAACATTTACATATATATCTTTTCCCAAGGTCACAGTTCCTCTTTTTGTTTCACTGGTATGCTTTTCATAGAGAAACAAGGACCAACATTTACTTCAGATATTCAACCCTTTCAGAAATTCAACCCTAACTATCATAAGCCAGAATTGTGTGGAAGTGGTAGAATGAAGGAGATGTTTGTTAATTCCATATAATCTTGGCATGGGCACAGTTAATATATAAGCAAATTCCACCAAAGTTTGGCATCACTCAATGTATAGTGTTTGGGGGCCAGTGAACAGGAAAGTTTAGAGTAGATCACAAAGGTAATGAAATAAACTGTAAAAAGATACTTTTACTTAAAGAAGCATAGCAACATTTACTGCTTGTTACTGACACATGAAAACCTCAAGCTTTTTTTTGAGATGGTGTCTCGCTCTGTCACCCAGGCTGGAGTGCAGTGGCACAATTTTGGCTCACTGCAACCTCCGCCTCCCAGATTCAAGCAATTCCCCTGCCTCAGCCTCTCGAGTAGCTGGGATACAGGCACCCGCTACCATGCCCAGATAATTTTTGTATTTTTAGTAAAGATGGCGTTTCACCATGTTGTCCAGGCTGGTCTCAAACTCCTGACCTCAAGTGATCCACCCACCTCAGCCTGCCAAAGTGCTAGGATTACACAAGTGAGCCACTGCACCCAGCCTCAAAGCTCTAACTTTAAAAGTTGTCCAGAACTCAACATTACTCATAATGCTAGAAAAGGGACTTATAATATTTGTAACTGCAGCATGACAGTTCTCAGGCTACTAAACAATCTTAAGTTCTATTTCATCTTTTAATTATCTAAATCATCTTACTAGATGCATATTAAATAGCACATGAAAGGGTGCATCCTTTACAAATATATTCTGTACACTATTACCTTTTATATATCACCCTCCCCATAAACTTGAGAGAAAATTTATTTCTAGTGAACATTTTAAATTACCTACTAGTCTTTCCTTATAACGATAAATCTAATTTTGCTAATTTAACAGACCATAGGCAATTAGTTAACCAGTTCCATTACATGAGTGCCAATTATGTACCTAATACCATGATGTACGGATTCAATGTATGATAGCCTTGAGTTTACAATTCTGAAATCTTTAGGAATGATAAATGGTTTCAACATGAAATTTGCTACTGTAAATCATATTATAAACGTTACACAAACCACCAGCATAAATGCAAATTCCTATAAAAACAATCCCTCTGTGTTTACATTTTGTTTGCTTTTTAACCTTTGCTTGTATTCACAGCTCTCTGGAGAGTAATAATTTCTACAATGTGTATAATTTAGCAGCTACTGGTAACAAGACAAAAGTTTTAAAAAGAAGAGATTTCTAGTTTATGATTATAAACTATGTATCAAACTAAAAAAATGGTAGTTCAGGTTCCTTGAGCTGACATCTGCATTTAGTAATTTGAGTATTAGAATGAAAAGATTCAATTGATACACTGTATAACATTTCAATAGCATAAAAAGATTTTTTAAAAAATAGATTCAATAACGTTATAGGCTTTTTCTCCCCCCAGGTTTTCCTACAACCTATAAGGTTTCTGGTTGATAATGATCTTTATTTCATAATTTTTATTCTTAGAATGTGATAAAGTTGAACTCCATTCCTGACTGTTAAAAATATACTCAGAGAAAGGTTTAATAGTCTTGGGAAAATCATTTCATAAAAGCACAATGAGCATGATATCAAATAATCACCTATAGGAAAAACAAGCTGGACAGTCTTAAGCTGGCCATCATCAAGAGTAACCAGTTTTATGGGAAACTGATGGCTAACTTTGTGAGCTAACCTCTAAGGGTGAAAACTACCACACCCTCAAACACTACCAATGTGAACATGAATCCATGAATTTAATTTAAAAGTGCATTTATGACATTATCTAGCACAGACAGGACTGTCTTCTGGAGTGGAGACATCCAGAGTTCTCCAGAAAGGCTGCACCTGAGGCTCTTAGGAGGTTCTTGACTTCAAATTTTGCTCCTTCTCCCACTGGTGGGTGTAGTAATTCCCCTGCTTCGGGTTAAGATTTGCCCCGTGTAGGCATCCTTTACTGAAAAGGGCACCTTGGGAAAGGTAACACATTATGCTACTGCCAGGCTCATCTTAACTTGACAATACTAGAAAACTGGGTTTTTTTGTTTTGTTTTGTTTTGTTTTTGAGGTGGAGTCTCGCTCTGTCGTTGCCCAGGCTGGAGTGCAGTGGAGCGATCTCGGCTCACTGCAACCTCCGCTCCTGGGTTCACGCCATTCTCCTGCCTCAGCCTCCTGAGTAGCCGGGACTGTAGGCGCCCGCCACCACGCCCGGCTAGTTTTTTGTATTTTTAGTAGAGACGGGGTTACACCATGTTAACCAGGATGGTCTTGATCTCCTGACCTCATGATCCACCTGCCTCGGCCTCCCAAAGTGCTGGGATTACAGGTGTGAGCCACCGCACCTGGCCTGTTGTTGTTGTGGTTTTTAACTATTACTTGGGAACAAGGCATAAAAGGAACAGAGACTTGAATTTAGAGTAAAAATGAAAGAGAAATTTTCTCTCATTGGTTCCTGGTAGGAGACACTCACACCCCCACAGAAGACCAGTGGAAGAAGAGAGTGTTTGAGGGTTACTGGAGACAGAGTTGATGCCATAAGAAAGGGAAGGAATTATTGAAAAAGAAGGGACGAGATATAGGGTCTCTGTGGCCTGGACTGCAGCACACAACTCCTTCCATTACCATTATTATTAACCCTGCAGTTAGCTTGTTGAGTATTTCTGGCCCTGGGGTAAAATCTAAATCAGTTTAATAGGTACAAGACTTTCACCGAGTCTTCCGTTCAGTTACATTATGTACTGTATTCCTAGCTTTCTCTGTATCAACCCCCTAATATTAACTTGAACATTTCCTTTATTTAATGCCAAGCTTTCGATGATAGCATAAGATGGATGTCATTGGCTGGTGGTGTAGTTTATGGGGTCATGTTATAATGTCTGATGTAATCCTAGGTTAGAGAGAGCTGTACTCCCCCTTTCTCCACCTGCTGCAACCAAGAATTTCACTGGAGCAGCATAAAAAGCAGTGTCTTTAATTCAACACATAATAAAATGAGAGAATAAAATTATGACATTCCTTGGCTTGTAAAAAAGTCTGAAGAATATGAGATACTGTTTTCCAAATATGGCATTTTAAACAAACATTTAATGATTGCTTCTCAAGGTTAAAAGGTCAAATCCCTGAAACACTTCAAAATCCAAAGGGAATAATATGTAACACTGTAGAAATAACAGCCCACTCTTACTTGTCATGTCCTCCTGACAAGCAAGTAGATTCCACACAAATCACCGGAACTGAAACCCTGGAGCAAACAGCCTCTCCTCTTCCCATCCACCCTCATCTACACAGGCAGGAAGAAGATGAGGGTGCATTCCCCAAAAGGCTTGTAAATTAGAGTCCCTCAAACTGCCTAACCAAAATGCTAAATTTCCCAGTTTCTTTTCCAACAAGAAAAGAAACATGAATTTAGATGTCAACTCTAACAATCTGGGGTTCTTAAAATTTCCTTCAAAACCATATATAAATAGTCTTTCATGCCTCTGGCAAAATGGCCACCCTTGGGGAAAAGGAAAATAATATTTATAGTAGAAATAAAATGTGATGAGATTTTGTTAAGATCTTCTGCTGGCTCACTCAAAAGACTACTGCTTCTCGTTCAAGCTGCCACAGCAAATCTATGCTAGCAGGGGGAAAAAATTTCATTGGCTCAATGATAAGATAATATCAGTAAGCAATTTATTAAAGAGCCTGCCATCCATCATAGGAATCTGGAACAGTAATGATGCACTGAAAATAAGTATTCACCCCAGGTTTCTTTTCCTCCTCCCAAATTCCTTCAATATCAATATCTCTTTGGTAAATTGTTAATAGTATTTTGCTCTTTGTCCTTTTGGAAACAAGCCCAGGAATGAGAAGACACCAACAGCAGCTGTCACAAACTCAACGGTACTTATCGCTCGGTTGGCCTATAAGGAAACAAGAAGTAAACAAAAAACACATCATATTCTAAAGACATCTGTGTCCTAAATGAAGCTTTAGCCTGTTTCCTAAACTGAACACCTGTTTTAATGTACAATGGATACATTTAAAGTACAATGCAAAATTAAAATTCTGCATAAAGATGAAGAAATAAATTTATAATTTGTACAATTATGTCAAAGATGTAGATACGTACACATGGGTATATATTCCTCATATTTTTAAAGCACTCTGACAGTTTATAAACTAATTATGAACACAGTTCCCATTAATCATAATAGTACACTGGTGAAAGAGGTTAATATACCACTCTTGTTTTGCAAAACTTGGGATATCAGAAGTAGTTTGCCTGAGATCATTCCACGAAGATGTTTAAAGATAGGTTGAGTCTTCTGAAACACACGTTCTTCTCCTATGCAGCTCCTGCCCCTTAAATAAACACTTTGGATTGGTTGGGTCTACACCAAAGTATCGTGTAAGAGTGTGTGTGTGTGTGTGTGTGTGTGTGTGTGTTTCAGGGATGTCAAATAGCAAATAATTCAGGGATGTCATCTGAGCTAAATACACATAAGCTCTTATTTGGTAGACACAATTTCTCTTCTGATAAACAAATTTCAAAAAAAGCCAATACTGATGTTAACTATCATGTCAAAAATTAATTTCTCATGTAGACAAACCACTCTCAAGATCAACTGTCCATAAAGGAATCCAGACATTTATAGCTTTAAGGGTATTAATCATCATGATGATGAGAGAACTAATGAATATTCATGGTATTCTTGGCACTCAACTAATATTGCCTTCCATTCAAATGGGTTTGAGTGCAATTTGATGACCCAAAGGTCACATTCGGACACTTCAGAATTATCAGGTACTCTGAAAACATTCGTTCTCTCTGGGATTGAAGAATCAGGTCTTTCAAATAAAGCAAAACATTTTTCCCAAATGACTCTGGGGAACCAGTCTAAGAGCTGGAAAGCCTAACCCAGGTCATATTTGAGCGTGCCCTCTGTCTAACCACAGCCTTCCACCGTGGAACCTGCCACCCACGTATTACTGCAACACAATGCTACCTCCCTAACTGCAGCTTCCCTGTTAGGAACAGGCACAAGGGCCAGGGCCAGGAAAGAGGGACACAACAGAAGTCTTGGCTCCATGTGTTTGCAGCATGTGTTCATTCCACTACACCATCCTGTGGTGGGCAGAGACTAGGCCTGTAATTGTGGCCCACTGTCTCTGCTCCAACCCCCAGATGCCAGGGAGAATGGTAAGGGCAAACAACTTGGCACTAACCCTGAAAAATCCTGTTTTACTTTATAATTTTGATTTTATTTGATTTCTTATCTATTTTATTTATATTTTAACTAATCCTTACCTAAACTATTTCCTAGGAGATAATCAGAATTCACTGTAGCACAGAGCCACCCACATGCCACATTGGGGGAGCGGGGGAGAAGAGGCAGGGAGATGCAGGATATAAGATAAAATCCCAAAGAAGGGGAAGAGTCACTAATTAGACAGGGATCAAGCCCAACCCTAGTACAATTCCAGCAGATAGTGAGATCCCAAGAAGGTCTAATAGAGAGAAATGGGGTAGTCAATAAAAAAAAAATGAAGGTGCAATCAGTGTCTTTAAATAGAGGTGTCAAATGGTAGTAGGGTACGGCCCTTGGAAAATGGCAGGATCCTATAGATGGTGTGGCCCCAGCTAGGTGCAGACCTAACTGACTAGGTATCTTTCAGCCACTAGAAACACAAGATGTTAATGAAAGCTGACAAATTTAAGAGGCCTGGTTGGGGGATGGGCAACCTGATCCCAAACCAAAATCCCTAGAGATGACACAGGCCAGATATCATGATCATAAAGCCACTTTAAGCAGTGCCACTTTAAGACAGCTTCCCCAATTCCAAATGTTCATTTATTTCAAGTCTCATTCTAGATAATGAATCTCATGTAATTGGGACAACCCACTGGAGTTAGCAGTAATAGGATGTGATGTGCAAGATTACAACATCTCAGGATGTTCTTGGTGAACCAACATGAACAAGAACTTTTACTTCACGGCTTACTTTGGATTATAAGGTCACCAAATCCAACTCTGCATTCTTTATCCTTTAGAGGGCTTTCTGTCCATGGGCCATAATAAAGGCCTCGTTCTGAGGATCTGTACCTGGCCTAATGAAACATTAGCTGAACCTGGAGTGGCTGTGTCTAGACAGCAGTGTAGCGGGGACACAGACGTGTGGCAGGTTTATCAAAACGCTCTTTCCTAAGGCCTTGTAAGGCTGCAGTCATATGCACCGAAGCACCATCAGGATGTGTTCATGTGTTGCCTTGTCCAGGCCCACTGAAGAGTGTGGGCCATCTCTGACAAAGATAGAGATATTTTCATAATTTGTTTGGTCTATGAGAGTAAAGTATGTTCTTAGAAATTTTGAAAAATACATAAAAGATAAGACACAAACTGAGAGAAAACAACTGTAAAAGACAAATCTGATAAAAGTGTTATCTAAAATATATAAAGAACTCTTGAAATTCAACAATAGGAAAATGAACAGCTGAATTAAAAAATAGGCAAGGTCATCAAGAGATACATCATCAAAGAAGATATGCAAAGAAGCATATAAAAGATGCTCAAAATTACATGTAACTAGGCAACTGCAAACTGAAACAAGATGCCTATTAAAATGGTTAAAATTCAAAATACTGATAACATCAAACACTGGCAAGGATGTGGAACAACAAGAACTCTCATTGCTGAGAGTGCAAAATGTGAAAAGATACATTCATTCAGGAAGACAGTTTGGCAGTGTCTTACAAAACTAAGAATATTCTAACCATATGATCTAGCAATCATGCTCCTTGGTACTTACCCAAAGGAGCTGAATACTTATGTCCACATAAAAACCTGCACATGGAGGTTTATAGAGGCTTTATTCATAATTGCCAAAACTTGGAAGCAACCAAGAAGCCCTTCAGTGGGTGAATGGATAAATAAGGTGTGGTAAATCAAGGAAATGGAATATCATTCAGTGCTAAAAAGAAATGAGGAATCAAGCCACAAAAGTACATGAAGAAACCTTAAATACATATTATTACATGAAAGAAGCCAATCTGAAAAAAGCCACATACTACATGATTTCAGCAACATGATATTCTGCAAATGGGAAAACTATGGAGATGGTAAAAAAAAAAATCAATGGTTGTCAGGGATTTGCAGGGAAGGAAGGATGAATAGGTGGAGCACAGGAGTTTTAGGGCAGGAAAATTATTATTTATAATACTATAATAATGGATTGTGTCATTTTAAATTTGTCCAAACCATAGAATTCATAACATAACCAGCGAACTCTAATGTAAACTATGGACTTTGGTTGATAATGATGTATTAATGTTGGTTCATCAATTTTCACAATGGTATGGTAATGATGTGACATATTGATGAAGGAGATGGCTATACTGGGTGGGGAAGGAGGAGAGAGTTCTATACTTTCAGCTCAATTTTGCTATGAAGCTAAAAACTGCTCTAGAAAATTGAATCTATTATTTTTTTCAAATACAGAAAAGCACAAAGAAGAAAAAAAGATGAAATCATAATCCTACCCTTCTCACCTTTTTTATGCATTACTAGTTTTTAAACTTGGGAAATACATAGCCATTCCCAAGAAAACATTTCTAAGCTCAAGGGCCCTAAGCTTAAAGGGATTCAAAAAACTAATCTAATATTAGCTATTATTAGTAGTAATACTATTAGTTATTGATAGTAATATATAATCCAGTTGCTGCTAGATCAAGATTTTATTGACTATGCTAACAACGATCTATAAAATTCCTGGATACTGTTATGAAAAGTAATATCCACTATGGGCATGCTATTTATTGGGATGGATAATACATAATACAGTATGCTGAGAGACCTCAAATATCTCCATAATCTTTCGAACGATCTGTGTTGATTAGAAGACTGATAAACAGTGGGTTCAAGGACACTCCACTAATAATGGTGATGATGGCGCTCTCACTGAGGTCTGTGAACACGAAAGCTTACGTAGACTCTTAAGGCTGTCACTGCATCATCTTCATCAGAACCTGCCAGAGACAGGTTCTTACTATTTGTTGAAGAAAAATTAATTTTTCATGGGTCTTGGGTCTAGATGTGAAAGGTGAAATGATGATAGATTGCAAGTTATAGTCAAATAAGAAGATGGCTCTAATCTCTTTTTATTTAACGTTTAAAAAATATTGCTTATTTGTAACCACTTTACTGAAGACTGACATGCAAAAAGCTGTAGATATTTAATGTGTTCAGCTTGATGTATTTGGAGATAAGTATGCCCCCATGAAACCATCATTACAATCAATGCCATAAACTTATCCATCACCTCCACCATGAAACCATCATCACAATCAATGCCATAAACTTATCCATCACTTCCAAAAGCTTCTGCCCACTCCCTTTGTTGGTTTGTGCTAAGAATACTTAACATAAGATCTAACCTCTTAGCAAATTTTAAAGTAGGCAACATAGTATCATTAATCATAGGCCCTATGTTGTACAGCACATCTTCAGAACTTGTCTTGCATAACTGAAATTTTCTACCCTTTGACTAACATCTCATTTCCAAAAATAAAATAAGTAAACAAATAAAAATTGCTTGGTTAGTGCAGTGAACAACTTTGTCATTAACAAAGAAGAAGAGGAATGGAACCTATTTCCTATCTACACCACTAATTTTCAACGCAAAAGTGAGCAGGAATTTGTGTGTACCCTCTATGTTCTAGCTCAAAAGCAATTTATTGTTACATGTGAGCAGAACATTCATTATGTTAATACATTTCCTAATGAGAATGAATTTCCAATTATTTCCTAATGAAAATAAATATATCCTTTCATTATGTTCTATCTCCCATTTTCCCAAACCTTTTTATTTAAAAAAAAATTTGAGATCTAATTAGCATACCATATATTTACCCACTGAAATAATGTAGTTCAATGTTTTTTAGTATATTCATAGACTTGTGCAACAATCACAATTTTGAAACATTTCATCATTCCAAAAAGATACCTCTTACCCTTTAGCAGTCTCCCCTGATTTACCTCAACCACCTCAGCCCCAGGCAACCACTAATTTATTTTCTGTCTCTATAGATTTCCCTATTCTAGGCATCTCATATCGATGAAATAATATAATATGTAGTCTCTTGTGACTGGCTAAGTAGGCAACTTGGCATAATGTTTTCAAGGTCCATACTGTAGCATGTATGAGTACTTCATTTCTTTTTATTATTGAAAGATATTACATTGTATGGATATACCCCATTTTGTCTATCCATTGCCCATTAGATGGATATTTGAGTTATTTCTACATTTTGACTATTAGAACTGATGCTTCTATAAACATTCATGTGCAGGTTTCCATGTGGACATATGTTTCATTTATCTTGGATATATACCTAGGATTACAATAGCTGAGTCATAGAGTAATTCTACATTTAATTTTAGAAGAATTGCCAGAATGGTTTCCAAAGCAGTTATATCATTTTACATGCCTACCAGAAGGGCAAGAGAGTTCCAATTTCTTCACTTCCTTGCCAACACTTACTATCTTTTGTATTATAGCAATCATATTGGGTGTGAAGCGAAATCTCATTGTGGTTTTGATTTGCATTTCCCTGATGAAAAATATGTATTCTAGATACGTATCTAAAAAGAGTCCAGTATCCAGAGTACATAAAGAAAACTTACTACTGAACAATAAAAAGGCAAATAATCCAATTTAAAAACGGGCAAATAGGCTGGGCACGGTGGCTCACGCCTGTAATCCCAGCGCTGTGGGAGGTCAAGGCGGGTGGATCACGAGGTCAGGAGTTTGAGACCAGCCTGGCCAACATGAAACCAGCCTAGCCAACATAGTCTCTACTAAAAATACAAAAAATTAGCTAGGCATGGTGGCAGATGCCTGTAATCCCAGCTTCTTGGGAGGCTGAAGCAGAATAGCCTGAACCCAGGAGGCGGAGGATGCAGTGAGCTGAGATCGTGCCACTGCACTCCAGCCTGGGCAACAGAGCAAGGCTCCATCTAAAAAAAAAAAAAAAAAAAGAAGAAACAAACAACAACAACAAAAAAATGGGCAAATAATCTTAATAGGCATTTCTCCAAAGGTGATTTATGAATGGCCAATAAGCACATAAATTGATGCCCAACATCATTAGCCATCAGGAAAATGCAAATCAAAACCACAATAAATTTGAATCTTGGGTATAGGGCAGGATAAGTAGGATTTTGAAAAATTAGGCTCAAGAGGTGCAGCGTTTAGATAACACGAGGCTTTGCTAGCCTTCTTATAGATGACATTTTTCCAAGCTTTTGTGAGAAGAATTATAACCTCATTTCTTACTTAGGATAGAAATGTATAACTGATCCACCATTTCAAAATACTGGAAGTCTTCAATAAACGTGAATTATTAAAATATTATGGTATTATCCTTCAAAATTTTAGTTGCCTTTTAAAAAGTTTTCATAGGTAACAACTCCCTGGAGTTTAATCTATTAAATTATTTTTCATATTTTAATATTTTAAATGAACATTTTTATATGTATTTTGGATGAAGAGGACTTTCTTTTGATAATAGTTTTATATATCCATTCTCTTTTATCACCTTAATACTCATTTTTAGTTTACTGGTCTGGTGGGACAACAGGACAACAGGTAGGGAAAAGACGAACATGCTGTTAGCTAGAAATCTGTCATACTACAAAACAATGGTAGTAACTGACAAAAATTGTAAAGTACTTTAAAAATAAAGTCAATTAGTCTATCAAAAGTCATCCAAAAGCTCAGTGAATCAAAGGATCTACTTAAAGGCACAAAATTTCATTGAAATTAGCAATTGCAAGGAAAGAGAAAACATTCACAAGGCCACTAAGATATGTCATTAGTTAGCCTCTGTCCACCAATGAAAAATAATTTAAGAATAACCATCTGTGATATTGGTAAATAAACTCCCATTCAAAAAGCTCAACATCCTTTCTAGCATATTCTTTTCAGTATATGAGATCACCAATTTGAAACTGCTGTATGGTGAAGTAACAGGAAAAAAAGACTAAAGGCAGTAAGATTGACAGAATGCTATGGTCTTGATTCTACTTCAAGTCCCTTATAGCTCAAAATTCATAATATTCATGTTTTAGTCTCAGTTTGGTTATTAACTTGTTGCAGGACCTTGGACAACTCAAGTCCATTCTCTATCCTTCAGTATTCTCATATTTTCTGGTTCTTTTCATTTGGTTTGAGGCCTGGGAACCTTATCATAGCCAATAGTTATTCTTTTCTCAATGTAAGAATATCTCCTAAAGAAAACTTACCTGCTCTGAAACTCCTTCTCCATAACGAAGCAATGTCACAAAATGTTCACAGTTGTTGACAAGTAAGTTATAGGCCACCTCCTGTCCAATTACAAACTCTGACCGCTTTATGATTTCTTCCACAGGGAGAGGGGGGTACGTTTCATCGTATTTATTGTTTATTCTGTATGTGTCATTTCCCACAACATCCTTCAAGAGCTGCATTTTCACCAGGGCTTTACTGCTGAATACAGACTTGGCGCTTGTAAAGGACGCAGGAATGCCATCTATAAAGTAGAATTCTGGTTAGTAAGGTACAGTGACCCAGTCCAATGAACTCTACTGCCATCTAAAGACTTTGGAAATGCTGGCATGTCTAAACCTAGCCCTGTTCCTAACTTATTATCAAACCAAAGTCATTTAATCTTATCAGCCTTAAGCAGTTATTCTATAACTTAGCAGTAACACTTACTATTGTATGAGTGAGAATATAAGAAAAACTTTTTGAAAATGTTTGATGTTCCCATAGAACAAATTGGATGAGAATACTCTACTCATCCTTGGGAAATAAATTCTCTGTAGATTGGTATATTATTAGAGATGTTGGTATGTGTGTCTAACATAGATACAGATAAGATTATTGTCCACTTTTTCTATAAAGCAGTTTTTTGCTGAGCATCTGAACCCTTCCAAATTAATACTGTAGGGTACACTGTTATTAGTAGGCTCATCCTAGTGTCTAAGCTCCCTAAGCTTCTGAAACTTGTTTTTCAACTAGGCATCAATTTGGGGTCCAATTACCTATTCCAAAACCTGCATGGTACCTCAGTGCTGTGATAGGATGGCTGAAGTCAGGCTGGGGCCCTGCTTTTTTCCTGCCAGTTCCTTTGGCCAAAAAAAAAAAAAAAAAAAAAAAGCCCCCTAAGTCCTGAGCCTGAAGCTAACTTGGTAGGCACTGTCTACCAGACATGGCCCCAGGCAGTGACCTACCCACTTACGACAATGCCCCATGCCCTACCACTCCACCTTGGCTGCCTCTGCTCATAAGCATTTGCCTAGTCTGCCAGGAACTACTGTATCTTTGGCCTGACAATGTCAGTACTTGAGGTTGGACAGATGATTCCTCAGGGTACAGGTCTAAAGCCAGGCTCCAGTCCTTGTCAAACTGCCCACAACTGCTATGCTTGGCCATGTTCAGGTCAATCATGAGAGAAAGAGTCTCCACATAACTAGTGTTTAGAAACTTTCTCTTTTAGTAATGACTGAAAGCAAAACTTATTTTCCACTATCCTTCTGTCTGTCCTCCTTCTCACGGAATGTGAGATGTTCCAGTGAACATCTTACACACTGCAAGTTCTCACACATTACAAGTCCTCAGAGCATATATATCCCAGTTAGAATTACTAAACATATTTTTAATAACCACATGCAAAAATTAGAAAATTAAAATTTGGAGAGGTAAACTGGCTTGGAAAATGTATCACAGTAGTTAACAACATAATTGAATATCAATCTACAGGATCAAACCTGAATGCTCAAACCACAATAATATGGAATTTAAGGCATGAAAATAAGAAAACAGCATGAAAATCTCATATTATTTTCCAGGTATGAAAACTGCAGAGATAATGTAGATGTAGAGGGTTGCTTAGTATTAACCACTAGACTCTGGAAGCTCTGAATCATAAATATCATTTTATTTGTCATTTTCACTTATAATATTCTAAAACAACAGGCAAATACTTTAAAATGTTGCAAAAAACCACTTCATTAAAAAGTCTCAGAAGTTCCCAAGATAATAAAACTTAGGTCTATAAATACTTCTCTTTAAACATAACCTGAGGAAAATACTCCACGTTATTTATTTGTTATCTGCATACACTTTTTTTTTTTATGGAGTCTTGCTTTGTTGCCCAGGCTGGAGTGTAGTGGCCCAATCTCAGCTCACTGCAACCTCCACCTCCTAGGCTCAAGTGATTCCCCTGCCTCAGCCTCCTGAGTAGCTAGAATTGCAGGTGCCTGCCACCACACCTGGCTAATTTTTGTATTTTTTGTAGAGACAGGGTTTCGTCATGTTGGCCAGGCTGGTCTTGAACTCCTGACCTCAACTGATCTGCCTGCCTTGGCCTACCAAAGTACTGGATTACAGGCGTGAGCCAGCACGCCTGGTCTGCATACACTTTTTGTTAATAAATTAATTTGTGCTCATTTTTAAACGTTTATAAAATACAGAAAAACAAAGCATTTAAATGTATACAGGAATCACCCATTATCCCACCACCCAGAAGTAACTGCTAGTAATATTTTGAATACGACTGATTCTATGTCCTTCCTATGCAAATAATGCTGTGATGAACATTCAAGTACATGTGTCTTCTTGGTAGAATAATTTATTTTCCTTTGGATATATACGCAGTAATAGGATTGCTGGATCAAATGGTAGTTCTCTTTTAAGCTCTTTGATAAATCTCCAATCTGCTTTCCACAGTGGCTGAACTAATTTACATTCCCACCAACAGTGTATAAACATTTCCTTTTCTCTGCAACATCACCAGCATCTGTTTTTTTTTTTGACTTTTTAATAATCACCATTCTGACTGATGTGAGATGGTATCTCATTGTGGTTTTGATTTGCATTTCTATGATGATTAGTGATGATGAGCATTGTTTCATAGGTTTGTTGGTTGCCTGAATGTCTTCTTTTCAGAAGTGTCTGTTCCTGTCTTTGCCCATTTTTTAATTAGATTATTTTTTACATGTTGATTAATTTAAATTCCTTGTAAATTCTGGGCACTAGACTTTTGTCAGATGCACAGTTTATGAATATTTTCTCCCATTCTGTAGACTATTTACTCTGTTGATAATTTCTTTTGCTGTGCAGAAGCTCTTTTGTTTACTTAGGTCTCACTCGTCATTTTTGTTCTTGTTGCAATTCATTTTGGAGACTCAGACATAAATTATTTGCCAAAGCTGAGGTCAAGAAGGGTGTTTCCTAGGTTTTCTTCTGGAACTTTTATAGTTTGAGTTCTTCATTTAAACTTTTAGTCCATCTTGAGTAAATTTTTGTACATAGTGAAAGGCAGGTTTTTTTCTTATGCATATGGCTAGCCAGTTATTCCAGCACCATTTATTGAATAGGAAGACCTTTCCCCATTGCTTATTTTTGTTGAATTTGTTGAAGATCAGATGGTTTTATGTGCTTGGCTTTATTTCTGGGTTCTTTATTCTGTTCCCTTGGTCTGTGTGTCTGTTTTTGTACCAGTACTATGATGTTTTGGTTACTATAGCCTTCTAGTAGAGTTTGAAGTTGGGTAACATGCCTCCAGCTTTTTTTTAGTTTTTGCTACTCGGGCTCTTTTTTGGTTCCATACAAATTTTAGAATATTTTTTCTAATTCTGTGAAGAATGGCATTGGTAGCTTGATAGAAATAGTGTTGAATCTGTAGATTGTTTTGGGCAATATGAACATTTTAATATTATTTCTTCCAATCCGTGAGCATGGAATGTTTTTCCATCTATTTGTCTCATCTCTGATTTCTTTTAGCAGTGTTTTATAGTTCTCCTTGCAGAGATCTTTCACCTTCTTGGTTGGATGTATTCCTAGGTATTTTATTTATTTGTGGCTATTGTAAATGAATTGTGTTTTTAATTTGGCTCTCAGCTAGAATGTTACTGGTGTATAAAAATGCTACTGATTTTTGTACACTGATTTTGTATCCTGAAAATTTACTGAAGTTGTTTGTCAGTTCCAGGAGGCTTCTGGTGGAGTCTGTAGGGCTTTCTAGGTACAGAATGAAATATTCAGCAAAAAGAGGTAATTTGACTTACTCTTTTCCTATTTGGATGCCTTTTATTTCTTTCTCTTGCCTCACTGCTCTGGCTAGAACTTCCAGTACTATGTTGAACAGGAATAGTGAGAGTGAACACCCTTATCTTGCTTCAGTTCTGAAGGGGAATGGCCCATTCAGTATGATGTTGGCTGTGGGTGTCTCATAAATGATTCACTATTTTGAGGTTATGTTCCTTCAATGCCTATTCTCTTCAGGGTTTTTATCATGAAGGGATGCTGTGTTTAATCAAATGCATCTATTGAGATGATCATATGGTTTTTGGTTTTCACTTGGTTTATGTGGTGAATCATATTTATTGATTTGTGTATGTTGAACCAATCTTGTACCTCAGGAATAAAGCCTTCTTGATTATGAATTAACTTTTTGATGTGCTGCCAAATTTGGTTTGTTGGTCTTTTGTTGAGGATTTTTGCATCTATATTCATCAGGAATACTGGCCTGAAGTTTTCTTTTTTTGTGTGTCTCTCCGATTTTGGTATCAGGATGATGCTAGTTTCATAGAATGAGTTAGGAAGGAGCCCCTCCTCCTTGGGTTTTTGGAGTAGTTTCAGTAGGATTGGTACCAGTTCTTTGTACACCTCCTGGAATTTGGCTGTGAATCCATCTGCTCCAGGGCTTTTTTCAGTTGGTAGTTTTTTTATTATTATTATTGTTACTGATTCAATTTTGGAACTTGTTATTGGTCTTCTCAGGTTGTCACTTTTTTCCTGGTTCAATGTTGAAAGGTTGTATGTTTCAAAATTTGTCCATTTCCTCTAAATTTTCTAAATTGTGTTATAGAAGTGTTCATAATAGTCTCTAGGGACCTTCTGTATTTCTGTAGGACTGGTTATAATGTCATTTTTGTCATTTCGATTGTACTTCTTTGGATCTTTTTTCCTTTGTTAATTTAGATAGCAATCTATCAATCTTGTTTATCCTTTCAAAAAAACAAATTCTTTGTTTCGTTAATTTTGCATGGATTTTTGTATCTCCATTTCTTTCAGTTTTTCTCCAATTTTAGATTTATTTTGTCCTGCTAGCTTGGGGTTGGTCTGTTCTTTTTTTCCTAGTTCCACTATGTGCAATATTAGGTTGTTAATCTGAGCTCCTTCTAACTTCTTAATGACAGTGCTTAGTGCTATAAACTTTCCTCTTAACATTGATTTAGGCGCATCCCAAAGATTTTGGTAAGTTGTGTCTCTATTTTCGTTAATTTCAAATAACTTTTTGATTTCTGCCCTCATTTCATTTTCCACCTGTATTCTTCAGGGGTCTCTAGAGAGGCAGGACTAATAGGATAGATGTATATATGAAAGGGAGTTTATTAAGGAGTATTGACTCACACGATCACAAGGTGAAGTCCCACAATAGGCCATCTGCAAGTGGAGGAGCAAGGAAGCCAGTCCGAGTCCCAAAATCTCAAAAGTAGGTAAGCTGACAGTGAAGCCTTCAGTCTGTGGCCAAAGGCCTGAGAGTCCCTAGCAAACCACTGGTGTCGGTCCAAGAGTCCAAAAGCTTAAGAACTTGGAGTCGGATGTTCAAGGGCAGGAAGCATCCAGCATGGGAGAAAGATGGAGGCCAGAAGACTTAGCCAGTGTAATTTTTCCACGTTCCTCTGCCTGCTTTTATCCTAGCCTCACTGGCAGCTGATTAGATGGTGCCCACCCAGATTGAGGGTGGGTCTGCCTCTCCTAGCCCACTGACTCAAATGTTAGTCTCCTTTGGCAACACCCTCACAGACACACCCAGGAACAATACTGTGCATCCTTCAATCCAATCATGTTGACATTAGATATTAAGCATCACACATCGATATTGAGGACCAAGCTGCTTAATTTCTATGTTTTTGTATAGTTTTGAGAAATCTTCTTTGTATTCATTTCTGTTTTTATTGCACTGTGGTTCAAGAGTGTGCTTGGTATGATTTCAGTTTTTTTGACTTTATTGAGACTTGCTTTATGACTAAGCATGTGGTTAATCTTTTTCAAATAAATATCATATTAAGACCATCTTCCCTGCAATAAAACATGTCCAGATATAAGACTTTTAATGGCTGTTATGGATGCTGTTATTTATATCTATCCAGCACCAAATCCCACCATTGCCTATTTATTCCTGGAAACAATGGTGTCTGAGCCAATCACAGTATTCCATTCTCTTGGGCACAGTGATAGTCCAGCGATGAACATGGGGCTCACACTGGAGTGACTGGAGTCTGTCTCCGTGATTCTTTAACTGTAACGGGTAGTTACAGTTAGCTCTTCCATGTTGGATCAAAAGAACCTAAGAGTCAGAACCTAAAGCTGCTTATGGTCATCAGTTTAGTTTTTTAAAGAGACATAGTCCGGGAAAATGAAGACAGCACATAGAAAAAAATGCAGATGTGTGACAGAGAGTCTAAATAGTGGTTAAACCCCTAGATATAGGCATCTCTGAGGCCGGCACCACCTCAGCTCTTTCTGCAGTTTCCCTCCATGAAGCAATGAAGATTTCTCAGTAAAGAATATTAGATAACTAATATCATATGGCTAAATCTTAATTCATTTAACCATTCCCCTATTGAAAATATGCCATTGTCTACTTTAACCATTATAAA
The DNA here is from genome assembly GCF_029289425.2 of Pan paniscus. NCBI lineage: Eukaryota > Metazoa > Chordata > Mammalia > Primates > Hominidae > Pan > Pan paniscus. Next base: position 191,178,094 of record NC_085926.1, on the reverse strand, counting down.
TGACACAGAAGTGAATATCCTTATACAGAAATGTTTGTCTACATCTCTAAATATTTCCCCAGAATAGATTCCTAGAAGTACAATTACAGGGTCAGAGGATACGAACCCTTTTAAGGTCCTAGCCCTTATCAATTTATATTACCATCAACAATACCTTTATGTTCATTTCACTATATTCTTATCAACACTGATCGTTATCACTTAACCTTTGCTAATGAGATAGGTATGAAATATTTTATTGGTTTATTTTACAATTCCTAGGCCAGAAAGTTGAAATTTTTTCAAAAGGTGTATTAGCTTTTGCTTTTCTTCTTTTACAAACTGTTCCTAATTCTTTATCCATTTGTTTGTTGAGGTTTTAGTGTCTGCTGTCCCCTTGACCTGGGATACTATATCTCTAGATAGCATCTGACCGGTTTCTTTACCTCTTTTACATTTTTCCTCAAATGTCACTTTCTTAAGAAATTTTCCTGACCACTTCATTTAAAATCACAGCATCTGCACCCACCACCTTCTGCCCTCAGCACTTCTCATCCTACCTTCTTATTTTTTCTGTATCACTTATCACAATTTTAACATTTCTGTAACTTGCTCATGGTCTGTCCCCGCTTACTAAAATGTAAACTCCACCATGCAGGGAGACGTCTGTATACCCCCAACACTTAGAATAGCATTCAGAACATACTAGGTGATCTATAAATAGGTGTTGAATAAATTGAAATAACCTATTTGTGTAAAACATAAAGACACTGAACCTTGCCATGTTTGTGGCAAATATTTTCCCCCGCTGGTTATTTACTTTTTAATTGTGATTTTTTAAATCCAGAGGTTTTAAAATTTCATGTGAATTGGCCTTTGTGATTTCTTCAATGCTGCTTTGGTTTTAGAATATCCTTCTCTAAACCTAGATTAGTTGGATTTATCTGCTTTCTATATTTTATTTCGATTTTGTTTTGTTTATTATTTCACCCATGATTACTTCCTGTAACAAGAACACTAAAACTTTGCTCCCAGGAGCCACTGGAAATAAACCTCACCTACAGGTGCTATGTTGATAACGTAACCATCACCCAAGTACAGGGCCCAGTGCTGATAGCCAGGACGGAACACTTCGATCAAGTCCCC